>NC_056744.1:329096259-329113759 GCF_019279795.1 Protopterus annectens | reverse complement strand
TCTGCATCTCTCCTCAGACTGCCTCATCTGCATCTCTCCCCAAACTGCCTCATCTGCATGCTGTGCAGCACTGGGGACAGCCCCAGACTGCCTCGTCTGCATCTCTCCCCAGACTGCCTCATCTGCATGCTGTGCAGCATTGGGGACAGCCCCAGACTGCCTCATCTGCAGTCTGCATCTCTCCCCAGACTGCCTCGTCTGCATCTCTCCCCAGACTGCCTCATCTGCATGCTGTGCAGCATTGGGGACAGCCCCAGACTGCCTTGTCTGCATCTCTCTCCAGACTGCCTCGTCTGCATGCTGTGCAGCACTGGGGACAGCCCCAGACTGCCTCGTCTGCATGCTGTGCAGCATTGGGGACAGCCCCAGACTGCCTCGTCTGCATCTCTCCCCAGACTGCCTCGTCTGCATGCTGTGCAGCACTGGGGACAGCCCCAGATTGCCTCGTCTGCATGCTGTGCAGCACTGGGGACAGCCCCAGACTGCCTCGTCTGCATCTCTCCCCAGACTGCCTCGTCTGCATGCTGTGCAGCACTGGGGACAGCCCCAGACTGCATCGTCTGCAGTCTGCATCTCTCCCCAGCCTGCCTCTTCTGCATGCTGTGCATCACTGGAGACAGCCCCAGACTGCCTCATCTGCATCTCTCCCCAGACTGCCTTGTCTGCATGCTGTGCAGCATTGGGGACAGCCCCAGACTGCCTCGTCTGCATGCTGTGCAGCATTGGGGACAGCCCCAGACTGCCTCGTCTGCATGCTGTGCAGCATTGGGGACAGCCCCAGACTGCCTTGTCTGCATGCTGTGCAGCGTTAGGGACAGTATGATAAGCTGCTGCATATCTTTGTGCCTGAGCGCCATGTTAGCGCCGTCTCTGAATTCCAAAAGGTTATCTCCAGGAACACTTTGCAGTAACTTTTATGAATTCTGCCCATCGGGATTTTTCATTGTAACGTTAGGTGGAAATTGACAGCATGTAAGGTAAAGGTTGACTGTGGAAAGGACAAGTTTATTAAAGGAGGAGAGGAGATCCTTAGTGTTATAACTTTTTTATATCAGTTATGCTGAACCCTTGAAGCAAGTGTAGATCAGATAATTTTTATAAATTGTTTTAAATATGTTTCTGCTGTGCGTGAATTATTTATTATTCATGTTTGTTATATGTATTTAGATCAATAAATGCTTCCTTTGCAAAAAAAAGTGTATATAGTCAGTATAAATATCCCTTTGGCCATTGGCCTAGTGGGACTATCTCAGTTAACAAAGTGTAAATAATTAAATAAATTATATATATATATATATATATATATATATATATATATATATATACACACACACACACACACACACACACACACATATATATATATATATATATATCTTACCACACACACACACGCACACGCACACACACATATTTTTATACACATATATACAGTGAAATACCAACTAACTCACTAGTTGACCCTCATATGGGTGGGCAGTTGGCATAATGGTTAAGGTATTTACCTTACAGACGCAAGGTGCAGGATTTGATTCTCACATGGGGTAATTGGCTAGGCTTAAAATGGCCTACAAATGCAGTTAGCTTAGTACTAACTTATGAACCTATAAAGTCTGTCACAAACAATTGACCATCCAATGGTTGACTACCTCTCTCTATTGCCATCTCATATAAACTGCAAATGTAAAAGTCAAAGTTATGCATTTATGATCAGAAAACTAAAACATCAAAGTAAGGACTACTTATAACACCTAAATATGAGAACTTTCACAATTACAACAGATACAAAAAAAAGATATAAAAAATATATATTTACATGGGGGGGGCTCTCCATCCCCACACCACTGACATGGGAAATTCACCCCATGCACCCTCTTACTTGTATATACTAATTTCTCTGTCACAAAACCACAACTACAATATAAAACCCATTAACAATGTATAGTCAACCTTATCACATTATATGTCTGCAAAGTGGAGTGAAAGAAAAATTTATGAAAGCCTATAAAATAGCTGAAGTATGGCGAACTAGAAGCAGGTACAAGCTGTAGTGGTTAGAAGGTATCTAAGGCCAGAAGGATCAGTATATGACCAACAAGTGCTGCTACTTCAATAAAACTTAAAAACAGAAACAAAAAGAAGGTGATGAGTGAGTGCTGGGGGTATGGAAAGAAACTCGAGTTTTAGCTGCATGCGTGGAGTAAATGTATTGAGATAACAGGACTGTAGAGTAAAGTAGTTGCAGCATCAGAAAAGGCCTGCAAAAGAAAGGCAAACAAGGAACTGGATGATAGCAAGGAATGGTGGTTGAAAAAGTACTTGATAGGCTAGTGTCCATGGCTAGATGAGTGAAAGGGAAATACCAAGGAAGTGGATGGAATAAGACCAAAAGTGAATCTAGAAGAGTAAAAATGGAAGTGGTACCTGGATGCAAAAAAAGACGGGGGGCTGAAGTTAAGTTCAGGCTGGAGCAAGAAGTTGCTGGACTCTGTGAGGGCAATGGTATAAACAGACTGTGAAAGGAAGTGAGATAGTAGAGGGGACGATACTACAGAACTTTATTTGGGTCATCTGACACCCTGTGCAGTTCCCTAAACTGCCCTCCCCCCAGCAAGCTGCTTGCTACAAATCAAATGTAACAAGTACTGTTCTCCACAGTTAAAGCACCATACACCGACTGCTTCACCACTTCAGTTCTGACCGCAAAAGTAGTATCAGCATTTATTTATGAAGCCTCTACATCCTGGCAGCTTCATAAAGCAATGCCAGTACTGTACTCCAACACCATGGACACCTGACAATCACACACATTCCAGCTCTTGCCCAAAGCAGCTGCCCCTTCTGCCCTGCCCTAGTTATGGTTTTGTGAGACTGTGACATCAGACTCACCTTTCTGTGTTACATGAAATGGTACAAAATATCTGTACTGTGCTTGTGATGTGCAATGAAAGTTTCAGTATTTATTTGACAAACTTTTTTCTTCTGTCTTATGACATGGGTTGACTGTGTATTATAGATGTGGAACTGCTCAGCCACCTCCCCCACTGATCTACAGACTCTAACCCAAAATGTTTTTAATACAGTTGAAAACTGGCACCTTAACCGTCAACTCATATTAAATCCTAAGAAAACAAAGCTACTACTATTCTCTCCAACCTGTAGGTCCCCCTCACTTACCTTTACTGTGAAGTCAAACAACGGCACCATCATATCACCTGATCCCACTACTAAACTATTAGGGGTAATAATTGATAATAACCTTAAGTTTGATATGCATATTAACCAAACTATAAAAGCAGTCAATAAAAAACTTGGCTCTTATACAGGATTAAACCCTTCCTAACCCCACTTTCCGGGACTGTTATTGCCCGCACACATTTACTCTCTGCCCTCCTTTATGCCTCCCCCATATTCACAAACCTGAGTAAAACTGGCCTTAACAAACTATCAAGCTCCTATAATAACATTACTAGATTTGCCACTGGAGCTGCATACAGAACTCACCACTGTCATAACTTAAATCATTTAGGGTAGTTTGACTTGCCTAATCAACTTCAGTACAACCAAATTATAATTGCACATAAGATTCTCTACTAACCTGAAAACTTACCCACACTTAATAACCTTATCACCTCCTACATGAACCTCAAGACCCTACGCTCATCCAACAGGCTACTAGTACAAACAGTAAAAACCAGCAAATCGGCTGGTGACTGCTTGTTTGCCAGCTCTGTTGGCAAAACCTGGAACTCACTGCCTTCCGATCTTACTTTGGTTTTCTCAATAACCCAATTCAAAAAAAACCTGAAACAGTACTTTAAAATACGTTGGCTATGTCCCTGTTCTTACCCTGACTAACTATTATCCTATATCCCTAGATATAAGTATATTTTTGGCTTCACTTAGATTGAGTGCTATTGTTAGTCTATGTACTGTGTATGCTTTAATATGTCAGACTATGTGTCTTTCTAAATGTTCATTGTAGTGAAATACTGAAACGAAAGCGCTGTCTATATCTATCATGTATATATGTAATAACTTTCTGTTTGTATGTTTTGGAGCTTTTTTCCCCAGGTCTCGCTGAAAATGGACATATATCCAGTCGGACTAGCCCAGTCAACAAATGTAAAACAAATAAAAATAAACGGAATGCAAAAATAACAACAATAATAAAAAAATACTTCATAGATGTGGAATTGAATGCAAAATTTAAAAAAAATGCATCATTTTAGCAGCATAGGCTGTTGTGAGAAACTCTTCCAGCAAATGGTAGATTGGCAGCTGGCACAGAGGACTAAAGCTATGATTTGTTCACAAGGTACAGGGTTTGATTCTTTCAGCCTTCTTTTCCCTACTGTGTGACCTTCCACAAGTTACTTAACCAGAGAGTGCTTTGGGGAAATTGGAAATTTAGGCTAGGCTCACTAATGGCCTAGTGGACTACATGCCTAGATGCAACCTAAGCAATGAAAAAAGCTAATAAAAACGGTATTTTGCGTTTATCATCTTATGTTAGAGTAAACTTGGAACATGTGAAAGAAAGAAATAATGACATACGTCCTCCTAATATGATTTAGTACACATACAAGCATCTAATGGCAGTTTGGTCTGCACATGGTGAACATCTGCATAGGTTATCTCCTCTTGCAGCCTTAATATTGGCTTTGATGGAGTTCCTTTCCAAGAATTTTTAAGACATATGAAATAGTTTTATGATAGATGCAAAATACTTTCAGCTGCATTTCCATAGTTATGAGAGGAATGCTGCACAAAAAGATTTCTTACTGAATTCATTCTGTGACCTCAAGTCTTTTGCATGAGAAGTTAACGGGGCTGCTTTTGTTGGGGCCACAGAACTGATTTAAAGATGTGTTCTTTTTTGCTCTTTTATTACAAAGCAGTAGAATTCCTTTTTTGAAGTAGGTATAAAAAGCAGGTACACACACACTTCAGATAATATTGATGTGCTACCAGGACTTGTGAAACTTGATATGTCACCCCCACCACCACTCTAGTCCAAACCATCCAGATTTTTCCAGAATGTCCAGATTTTTGCCACATATTTTTGGTCTGTTCCTCATAAAATTTGTGGTTTTCCAGCAAGGAACTGAAGATTGAAGTTACTAAATAATAGTACACATTTGAGTTTATAACGTCATATCCTCTAGAAAATGCATAACACCACAGATCCTGTTACTCTTACAACTTTATAGGAGCAATATTTAAAATCTCTCCCTATTTTTGAGCCTTTGTCCCCAATTATTTTAGGTTTTGCCCAGATTTCTTGTGCTAAGAGGTTGAGCGGTATGAGCTCCACTCTACAGCCCTCCAACAAAGGTTGGACAACTTTATTCTAAACTGTTCACATACATGTTTAACAAATACTCATGCCTTTGAGGCCTGAGTTGTAGCTAAAACAAGTGGGAAGTTAGGCATTAAAGTTTTTGTGAGCATTACTCAAAATCTTTATGTCTCAAAGAGCACATAATGTTTAGAATTCTCTAAATTAGGGTTTATAGTATAAGCATTACAAAAGATGTTTACCTGATAGGAATGCACTTACCTGACCCCCCCCCCCCAAAAAAAAAAAAGAATTGCATGGTTATGGTTATTACGCGATAAATTGTTGAAAATTCCTGTCTCTTTTTAGTATAAAATGGGGCAATATGTTGAGGGAGGAGTAAATGTTCTAAACGATAGGTGAGCATACCTCTCAACTGTCCAGATTTTCGCAGAATGACCCGAGTTTTGTCTCATATTTTTAGTCTGTTTCATATAAAATTGTGTTTTTTTCTAGCTAATGACTGGCAAATCATTGCGGGTTGAAGTCAGAAAGTAACAGTGGAGATTTGAGTTTCAGACTTCATATCTTTCAGAAAAATCATGCTAATGCAAAATTTGTTATTCTATCAACTTTCTAAGTTTGTAAGAGAGATATTAGTGTCCCTTTTTTGGGGCCTTTGTCCCACCATTATTTGTGCTTTTGTTCAGATTTTTTTCTGTAAGAGGAATATAGATGAGTGTCAATAGGACTTGTTGGCGGGACAGATTTGTGTCCCAGAGACTCCCCCATCTGTGGAATAGACTCCCTCTCCATGTCAACCAGAGTACCTCATTATCCCTTTTTAAGCGCAACCTGGATAACTGGGTGGGAAACAAAAATATACCCCTGAGATTCCACCTGTGTCCCTGCTGGACAGGGGCTTTGGGTGGGCTAAACTCTTGGCTAGGCTTATAAGGGCCTTATGGCTAATAGCCTAGTAACTTCCTATGATCCTATGGTGTGGCAATGATAATAGGTACTAGTTTAAAATATAAAATTTTGACAACATCCTTGGGCTGAAAAAATGTTCTTTGAAGGACAAGTCCATGTGCCATGTTAAGAGATAAACAGAACACCATGAGGTAGAAACAAAATATTAAAGTACGCCATGTCACCTTTTACATAAAAAATACTACTGTATATCTGTGAAGTGTACCTAATTATGAGGAATCTTCCTTATCTGGAGTCTTAAAACATTCATGCGCCTCGAAGTTGCACATTGAAATGATTTGCCACACATTCAGTGTTAGCAATTTTTAACCGATATCCATAGTAAATAATACTAATTCATTAAAATAAGTTTTACATAAGTAAAATATCAGATTTCCACTATTTTATGAGCTTCCTAACTAAACGTGTTGGTAAGCTGTTTGGGAGTATTCCGCATTTAGTCCATTTGTTCCACATTATGAAACGTGGTGTTCTTCATTTTGGAGGTGGAAGGTTGGGAGCTGGGTAATACTGTGCTACTCTAGTATTTAGTTCCCCCGCTGTGACTTATTACGCTGATGCAACTTCTGCAGCTCCGCAAACTAACATCTCAGCACATTAGTACCGCTGCAGCACTGCTCCGTTGTTTACTGGGTAACCCGCGTGCGGCACTGCAGTCATCCTCGCGGGCGTGCCTGGCGGGGCTGAGCAGCTGTCATCTACCGCTCTCGAGCTCCTTTTCCACAACTTAAAGGTGGGCAGTACGCGCATGATGGGTGTGACCTTCCTTCACAAAACCCACCCTTCAGTGCTGCTCAATCAGTGTTACGCTAAAACATATTGTTTGTAGGCGTGTCTTTTCCATAAGTAGGCGCGGTCTTTTTCCCATTCCTTTCCCCGGCAGGGACCGAGCATGCGCAGTTGCGGCTTTGAAGCTGTCATTCCTTGAATGAGGTAGGCTCTGTCCGGGAAAGAGCGAGAAGAAACCGTTATCCCACGGATTGTCTGCAGTCAGGACCTGCGCAGCCGGCATTGACTTAACATGGGGAACCGTTCAATGGAGGAACTTATTCCGCTAGTAAACCGCCTACAGGATGCCTTCTCTGTCATCGGCCAAAGCTGCAATCTGGACCTGCCGCAGATCGCGGTGGTCGGCGGCCAGAGCGCAGGCAAGAGCTCCGTGCTGGAGAACTTCGTGGGCAGGTACGTGAGGGAACGGTGGGGAGAGGGGTGCACTGTCAGTCCTGAGTGTCAGATCAGCATTAACGTGTGGGGATTAGCAGCCTTAGGTAGTGTGCAGCCCCGACTGATCCAGGAGAGCCATGCATTACTCTCACATAACACCCGTCTCATTACTGACCACATCCAGGCATTGTCATTCCCACAGCATGCAGTTATTATCACCCATAAAAATGTCAAGTGTGCTGGCATCGTCTGGGCATTGCAAGTCACTGTAACCATCACAGTAATGAGAACAGCAGGCATTGTCTTGCCCAGCTTCCATCCCAGTAAGGACAACATCCAGGCATTGTCTTTTGCAGCACCCATTTCAAACTGCTTTTACAGAATTGATCCTTTTACTGACAATATCCAGGAAGTATGGCTCAAAGTACCATCAGGTTACTGGCAATGCCTGGATCACATTAATGACAACATCCAGGCATTTTCTTTCATAACCATACTCTGTAAAATTCATTGTCTCTAAAGGAGCTCTGTGAGCTGTCTGTCTGCCTCTTAATTTGTTATGTATATATGGTAGCTGGAGCTTTTCTCCCCGGGCCTCTGCTGAAAATGGACATGTATCTAGTCGGACAATCCCAGTCAATAAATGTAAAATAAATAAAAATAATGCCCATCACACAGCTTACTCTGTCTGTCTTTTGTTGCTCATAACACCCATCACACTACTGACGACATCAAGGCATCATCGCTGTTAAAACCCAATACATTTAACACCCCACACATTACCTATCAGTGACAGCACCCATATCAGACATCACCTGTCAATGACAGCACCAGTACCAGACATTACCTATCAGTGGCAGCACCCATATCAGATATTATCTGTCAATGACAGCACCCATATCAGACATTACCTATCAATGACAGTACCCATATCAGACATTACCTGTCACTGACAGCACCCATATCAGACATTACCTGTCACTGACAGCACCCGTATCAGACATTACCTATCAGTGGCAGTACCCATATCAATCATTACCTGTCACTGACAGCACCCATATCAGACATTACCTGTCACTGACAGCACCCATATCAGACATTACCTGTCACTGACAGCACCCGTATCAGACATTACCTGTTACTGACAGCACCCGTATCACACATTGCCACTCACAGCACCCACTGCATCACTGACAACATCCAGGCACCATGGGCAGGTGTGTATAGTGAAAGTGCATCATTGCTACTCTTTTTGTAGAAGATCTGATGACTAGTTTCTGTTAATCTTGGTGGACCTCACAAACAGTATCTTTGTTGGTAGTGCTGTATATGGCTGGTGGAGGTTTAAGAGGGTGCTAGCTCCCCTTAACAAGCCTGACATAAAATACATTTACTATTGTATGCTAACAATCATTTGTGTTTTGCTTTTGCTTAACTAGTTTTCCCAAAACATATCTATGAAAGTTCGCTGCGCATTTCCTTTATACTACACTTTTGCCAAAATTGTCATTCAATGCAGTTATCTCATTAGTGCCATCATCCATGAACTATTGTTTATAGCACTCATCTCCGGCACTGTCACTAACAACACCTATCCCATGCACTGCCACTTGCAGTACCCATGAAGTCATAACTGGTTACAGCGCCTGTCACATTACTGCCATCATCCATGAACTATTGTTTACAGCACTCATCTCTGGCATTGTCACTGACAGTACCCATCCCATGCACTGCCACTCGCAGTACCCATGAAGTTATAACTGGTTACAGTGCCTGTCACATTACTGCCATCATCCATGAACTGTTGTTTACAGCATTCATCTCTGGAATTGTCACTGACAGCACCCATCCCATGCATTGCCACTCATAGTACTCATGAAGTCATAACTGGTTGCAGTGCCTGTCACATTACTGCCATCATCCATGAGCTATTGTTTACAGCACTCATCTCCGGCACTGTCACTGACAACACCCATCCCATGCACTGCCACTCGCAATACCCATGAAGTCATAGCTGGTTACAGTGCCTGTCACATTACTGCCATCATCCATGAACTATTGTTTACAGCACTCATCTTTGGCATTGTCACTGACAGCACCCATCCCATGCACTGCCACTCACAGTACCCATGAAGTCATAACTGGTTACAGTGCCTGTCACATTACTGATATCATCCAGGAAGTACTTCTCACAGCTTCCCTTTCAGGAAGTCATGTCAGTCTATGTCTCAGCATCCATCTCCCACATTTCCACCATCTCCGGCACTGTCACTTAGCACCCATCTCTGGTATTGTCACCCACAGCAGCCATTTAATTCATTTTTGACCACAGCTGTCACATGCCTGACAGCACCCTTCTCAGGAATTGTAACTCACAGCACCCATCTCAGTCACTCCCAGTATTTCTTGCCATTGTTGCAACTACTACAAGGACAAAACTAATACCGATGCATTTTCTTTGTGTTTTTCCACAGCCGGTACATTATTTTATAGTGAGTATTTGAATGTGTGGCACCGGTCAGTAATCTCTACTCACATAACTATAAGTACCATATCCAGTATCAATATAAAGATTTGATGTCAACCGTTGGTCAAAAACTAATACATACAGTCGCTGATCTGAATTGGGTGATTGTTTATAATTGTGAAACTCCCTTTCAAAGTGTGTTGTAGCTTTAAGAAATGTGACATCATAGTGTAGGATTTTTGTGTTACATATGATAGGAGGGGAGGCTGGACCCCCCAGCACCACCTTAACACTGCGTTATGCTTCTAGTCAGTGGAATAAAGGGGTGGTGTATAGAGAGAAAATAGTTTTATTAATGTTGTAGTTTACCATGAAAATGGCACATATGGTTTTAAACAATTGTCTATAAAGAAATGTGGATTTTAATTGAGAGGAATTTGTATGTCATTGCAAATATTAGTAAAGGAATTATTTTAAATAAACAATATGCTGTTAAATGTACTTATGACATGTGGAAGGCTGTCATTGTGCTTTGTTAAGTTTCAGCATTATTTTATAAATTTATACTTTGGTGTATTAGACCCTTAGTCTGTTTCCTGCTTTCAGTGTGTGTGATTGGTGGAGCTTGGCCTGCTTCACTTCTTCCCGTGTTTGTGATTGGTGAAACTTGATCTTCTGGTGGTTCTTAACTCAATCTCTCTAATGCAGCTCAGGAAGTTGCACTGTAACTTCCAATAGGCGAAGCCTAAGCCTTTTGACAGAATCAAATTATGTCCTCACATTTCAAACAAATGTTCATATCTCTGGAACTGTAGGGGTTATGAAAGAAGTATAAAGAGCAAACTCTTCAGCATAAACTATTTTTAGAGTGGTAATAGAATTTAGGTTCTAGGTCTTAAATCGAAATTTATAAGTCACAGTAAACACAGTAACTATTATATTTGTAATATTTTGAAAGCAGCTTACAGTATCTCAACAACCACTCAAAATACACACCTGTGGTCAGCAACATTTTATTCATCTGGCTGAGAGGTTTCATATGAGAGTAAGGAGTTCTGCTTGTGTTACTTGGTTGTTGAGATATTTAGAAAAATGTGAAAATTATATCTATATAAATTAATACCATAAAACAACTGCACTAGACAGAGGTCAAGTATTAATACACTCGAGTTTGCCATTGTATAAGTTTTAAGATTAAATCTTTTAAAAACTTGTACATGGCATGATTTTAGAATTATTGATGCAAATATGAAGAAGCAGTATTTGACACCTAGAGGGGTCAGTAGGAGTTAACTGCAGATGTACCTGGAGGCATCACTTGGATATAATGAGTTAAATGCCAGTGGTGTTACTTCATAGCTTAGTTACATCTAGGCAATACACTTTAGTTTTGTCAAAAGTAATACCAACGTTATTGCTTGTAAAAAGGGCACCAGCATGAGTGGTTTAGGCAGTGGACCTCTGAGATGAGATTTGGACTCTTAGAGGATTGAGGAGATCCAAGCAGAGAGGACAGCCGCATATTATAGATAGAGCTGTGAGGATGTGACATGTGAGAGTGTTGTGGACTATAAGAAGATTGAATCAACCAATGCTTAAAGAAAGTAATATACATCTTTTTGGGACTGTTGCTGCTGACATGTTTAAGTCTCTTCAAGAGAAAGGAAAAGCCTTACAAGTCCTTAAACATATTTTTGTCTCTCTTATCCCTAAGTTCCAGAGAAATTATCCTTCTATGTCTGCTTTTGTTCACAGGCAACCCCTCCAGGCCTCTAAGGGCAGGAAGGGTGGGAGGTAGACTCCCTCTGCTATAGCTTCTCAGATTTCTGTGGTCCAGAAGCCTCTTTTATCTGCTAAGCCTTCTTCTCTTTGACAATTTGTTCCTCTTCTTTTAGACCAGGTTCCTTTGTCCCTTTGGCTCTCCCTTTGTCTTTGAAAATGTTTTTCATCACTTCAGACTCTTGGGTTCTTTCTATCATCCGTCACAGTTACTTCATGGTATGAAAATCTCTCTTTCCTTTTTCAGGGATTCCTCAACCTCCTCTAGAGCAACTTCCTACTTTCCAGGAGCTTCTAATGTCTCTGTTGAACCATAGGGCCATTCAGCCTGTCCCCACTTCCCAAGTGGGAAGTTTTTTTTTATTTCAGGAAGTTCCTGGTTCCTCAAAAGGAGGACACTTGGATCTCTTCTGGCTCAAAACCTCTCTTGAGATCCCTTCTTTTTGGATGCTTACTCTTCAAACTCTGTTTCCTCTTTTATTACTCTAGAGTTTTCTGGTGGCCTTGGATCTGAAAGATGCTTACATTCATATCCCTATTCACCCTCTCTGCAGGAAGATTTTACATTTCTCTGTGCCTTCCTCTCACTTCAAGTTCTCTACTTTGCCCTTTGGCATCACTATTGTCCCAAGGGTATTCACAAAATGCCTAGCTCCTGTGATTGCTTTTGCAGACTCCAAGGAACTCGGGTTTTTCTTTATCTAGATGACCTGTTGCTTCAGGTGCCATCTCCCAGTCGATTGTTACAGGATCTGCAGGTTGTCTTCTCTGTTCTTCATAGTCTGGAGTTTACTATCAACTTCCAGAAGTGCGTCCTGACTCCCTCTCAGGTGTACCTAGAAGAATGCAGGGTTCAGATGGTGCCAATGTTGGCCTCTCTTCTGCCTCCAAAGGTATTGCCGTCAACAGCCTTCTTTCAGTCTCTTCTTCCTCTGACTGCCATGCCAGCCAGGGAGTTTCTTTGGGCCCTGGGATTCATACCCTCATTTATTTCGATGGTTCCTGTTGCCAGACTGCATACGTGGAAGCTTCACTGGTACCTGCAGTCAGTTTGGCTACATCATCGTCATCCTCTGAATTTCACTGTACACCACTCCTTTCCTGTCTCAAAAAGGAATCTGGGTGATAGATTCAACAGTTCGCTCTCAACCCAGGTGGCCCTTTTAGCCTCCAGTCCATTCTAAAGAGCGGTTCACCAATGCCTCAGACATGGGGTGGGGTGGCTTCTCTTGGTCACCTGAAAGTTTATGATCTTTGGCCTCCCCTTCAGAAGTCAGATCATATCAACATCAAAGAGATGAGAGCTCTGATTCTGGCCCTTCAAGCTTTTCATCCCATGTTCTCTGCAGGTTCCTTGAAGGGCATGAAATCTTAACCTTCTCTGCAGGATGGCACTTCAGGCTTGGGAAGTGGCTCTCAGAAATCAGTTAGCTCTTCAGGCAGTATACATTCCTTCAGAGCACAATCTAGTGGATGCTTCACAGAGACGTGTTTCTGGACATTGTCCATCAGTGGGGTATTCCTCAGGTAGATATTTTTGCCTCCCATCTGAATAGGCAGCTTCTTCTGTTCTGTTCCAGAGTGCCATGCCATCTGGAGTGGAAGATGGGCATCCTTTCCTTGGAAGAGAATGTTTCTTAATGCTTTCCCTCCTCTTCCTCTATTTCCAAAAGTCCTGCCGAAGATTCAGCTGGACTCCAGAAAATCTTGCTAGTGACTCCCTTTTGGCCAAGACAGCACTGGTTCCCCCTGTTAATGCATCTGGCCAGGGGCAATCATCACAAGTTACCTCACTAGTTGGCTCTCCTTACACAGGGCAAGGGATCTCTCATCCATCCCCACTTGTCCACTCTGCAACTGACATTGTGGGTGATAGGGTTTGTTCCCTTTCAGGTATCTGTTTTTGAGGACATGCTCAGGGTTTTACAGGAGGCAAGGAAATCCTCAACCAGAAAAATCTTATATGTCCAAATGGAAAAGATTTTCGGTCTGGTGCCATGCTTGTAACCAGGATATTTATGAGTGGGGGTCCCTCTGGTCCGCTCTTGTTTTTGTGAGTTGCTCCAGTCTGGCTTAGCCTATTCTTCTGTGAAGGCCCATTTTTCAGCCATTCCTGTTTGTATACCCTTGAATCCTCCTCTGACTTCTCATTCGGAGGTCAAACATTTTTCTTAAAGGCATCCTGCATATTAGGCCTCCAAGAAAACCTATTCCTCCTCCTTGGAACCTTAATTTTGTTTTGGAAAAATTTACTCTGGCTCCTTTTGAACCTGCAGATTCTGCTTCTTTGGAACATGGCTGTTACCTTTGTTTGGAGGGTTTCTGAGCTCCAAGCCCTTATCGCCATTCCTCATTTTTTGGTTTTTCACAGGGACAGGGTGTCCTTCATATTAATCCTTCTTTTTTTCCCCAGGTAGTAAACGACTTGTCCTTGAATCAGTTGATACAGCTCCCTTCCGTTTTTCCTTCCCTCAGTCTGCTAGTGAGAGGGCCCTGCATAGCTTGCATTTGCACAGACAGCTCAGTCACTTTTGGATAAAACTAGGACTGCTCGTAAGTCCGATCAGCGTTTGGTTTCATTACATCCCAGGTCTTTGGGTTTCACTGTTTCTAAACAAACCATCTCCTCCTGGATATCCAAAGCCATTTCCTTTTGTTATTCTTTTCATGGTAAATCTCTGTCTACTTCTGTTAGAGCTCATTCTACTGGGGCTGTTGCCTTTTGTGCTGCCTTCTTCAAGGGGTTGGACACCAGTTCCATCCTTGAAGCTGCTACTTGGTCTTCAGTGCATACATTTACTAAACATTGTAAGATGGATATGGTTTCTAGGGCCAGAGCAGGTTTTTCTGAAACCATTTTGTGTGGATTTGTTGCAGGCTCTTTCACCTCCCATTCTGTTTCTTGAGCTGTTTTACTCTTCCTTCTATGACAAATACTGCAGCAGTGATACAAAAGGACATAATACAGTTGTGTAAAATCTTACCATAACAGTAGATGTCCTTCTCTTCGCTGCTGCAGTATTTGCCCCCTCCCTCCTCCCCCTCATGTTTGTTCTGCATTTTTTCCTTCTTGATGTGCATGGTCTCCTTTGTCCTGTGGTGACTGTTGTCTTCTGGGGCAATTCAGCTCTAGGTAGTTGCATCCATACATCCCTTTTATGCCCTACATTCTGTTTGGGGAGCATAAGTGTGATGTACGGCACATACAAGATCTTGTTTTAGACTTTTTCATACTGACTGAGTGTCAGAGTGCCCTGGACAGATACTAATTCAAGTGGCCAAGTGATTAGTTTTCCTGTAAAAAAAATCTGTGTTTTATTAAGTGCTTGGTGACGTCATCTCATGTTTTTCAAATTTAGATAAATGTAATTTCAGTTAAGCATGGTAGACCTTATATATATATATATATATATATATATATATATATATATATATATATATATATATATATATACATATGTGTCTGTGTGTATAATTATACTTTTATCTGGTACACTGAAGAGAATGAAATTTATTCATGTCCATAGCTTATAAAATGAAGTTTTTACCCTTTTGACTTTTGGAAATTATCATTGTGATCACTGCACATAAATATTCTTTGAGTCTCTTGTATATGTATCAACGTTATTTTTACGTAAGTTGTTAAGGCACTTCATTTTACCTTTACAAAAAACACATTCCGAAATATGTGGTACAAATTATATGAGTCAGATATTCCATTTGTTCTTATTTAATTTAATTTCTCTGTTAGCTGCTCTATTTGCTCTAATGACTAATGCTTGCGCAGGACTAGGTCTGATTTTGCTGTGAAGGAAAGAGAAATCTGCATGTTGCTGTCGGTGCTGATACTTCCGTAAGTCTTTTCCAGCAGTCTTACTATTCAGCCTTCGGATATTTCTTGTCATGAATTTCTGGACTTTTTCTTTTCAGTTTCACTAATGTGAAGCAAACGATACAGAATGCAGTCTTGTAGTTAATAACTGGACGAATTACTGTTGAATACTGATGAATGTTAATCGGCCCTGCTTTGGGTAGATTCACGTTTGGGTAGAGATGGGCAAGCCTGGGATTTTTGAAAATGATCGAAGCCAGAGCTGAGCCAACTGTCTGGCTTGGTAGTTATAACCCATTAAGAGTGAGCTGGTACTCATAAAGCAGAGAGCAGGAAAGCAGCACTTGAGCACAGACCACACATGCATTAAATATACAGATAAATACACACACATTACAGACACACACACACACACACACACACACACACACACACACACACACACACGCATTACAGACACACACACACACACACACACACACACACACACACACACATTACAGACACACACACAGATTACAGGCAGACATACACACACATTACAGACACACACACACACGCGCACACACACACACATTACAGACAGACACACACACACACACACACACATTACAGACACACACACACACACACACACACACATAGGTCTATATTATTACCTCGAAAGCTGATAATGTCGAATGCAAGTCTAGCGACACATAAATGTTGAACGACATAAATGTCGATCATTACTTTTATCAAACAACAGCGCATAGAAAAGTTTTAGTTGGCCCAAGCTACCCATTACGTATCACACAGTAACATATGACGTAAATCATGACCGTATAGGTAACAGTTATAAATGGCTGAGAAAATATGTACGGCCCCTGGCGTGATAGGTAACAGTTATAAATGGCTGAGAAAATATGTACGGCCCCTGGCGTGATAGGTAACAGTTATAAAACACTGCTGTCCCAACAGAATAAGCAAATGCTGATTATTGATGGTTTTCTATACAACCTAGAAAAGATGTTGAAAAGTAGGAAATACTGGTGTTGTCATTTGAAAAGTAGCCATAAATGTAAAGGGAGAGCTATATCTACATCAGCTGGAGTGGATGAAATGTTATTAAAATCTTCGCCTCATGACCATGCTTCTGACCCTACAGAAGTAGAAAAATATGAGGCTTGCCAGAAGTTAAGAGAGTTATCTAGTACTTGTAGAAATGCTTCGGCGTTAGTTGCTGACGATCTATGGCAAGCACGGTTACATTACCTACAAGGAGGTTATTGTTACAAAAAGTAAATAGAGTTAGGCATCTGCAGTTATTGAAAGATACTAAGCCTTCTACTTCTATGAGTATGATTTCTCTAGATGACTATAAGTTGAAACAATCAACCTTTTTACAAGAAAGAAAAGTAGACATTCACTCAGATTTACATGTACTTGTATTCACTACAAAAATAAAATCTTATTGACCTCTGTAAATCAGAGATTTGGTATATGGATGGAGTTTTTTTAACAAAAGGAAAGTTCTGCAGACAACTCTATAGCATTCATGGGGTACTGTGTCATAGCGGTAACATGAAATGTTTACCTCTTGTATACTGCCTCAGGAGTAAGAAATCGTATAAATCGTATAACTAAATGTGGGAATGTCTATTTAGTTTGTTAGAAAAGTTGCAATTGACACCAACAGTACAGTACCTTCTATGTGACTTTGAACCTGCAGCTATAAAAAGTATTGCAGTGAATTTTCCAGACGTATGTAACAAAGGCTGTCTTTTCTATTTTGCACAAAATATTTGGCGGAAAGTGCAAATGGTAGGTTTCTCACAACTCTATGGCACGTCAGTAGAGTTTCATTTATCAGTGAAGAAATTGGTAGCTTTAGCATTTCTCCCAGAAACTGATGTGATTCTGGCGTTCCGTGAGCTATCCAAGACTTTTCCTATGCAGGGGAAGGAACTATTGACATACTTTTCTGACATATATGTGCTAGGTC
>NC_056744.1:329036259-329091259 GCF_019279795.1 Protopterus annectens | reverse complement strand
ATGATGCCTAGACTGAGTGACTTATCAGGCAAAGAGCGGGATGTAACAGTGACGTGCTTTATTGAGATGTGTCTTCGTGGGTATAAATCACAGTGGTCTTCTAAGACATACTGTAGAAGAGAAAGACTATCAACCCTGGGAGGGTGGCCTAATGGTTAAGGTGTTTGCCTTACAAACACAAGGTGCAGGGTTTGAGTCTCACAGTGGATAATTGGCTAGGCTTAAAATGGCTCACAAGGGCAGTTAGCTTAGTACTAATCTATGAATTATCTATAAATTACTGAAGTAATGAATTATCTATGAATAAAATTGAGAATCTTTATAAATAATTTGTAGTGATAATTTGCCGTATGACAGGATTTACTTTTCTTGGCAGATAGTTGAGTTTCACTTGTTTAAATTCTAAAACAAAAGACCTGACAGTTTCCACAGTTGATATTTTTTTGTTTCTGGCATTTCATTACGAAGTTTGCCTTAATTACTGAATGTTTTATTTGTTGGGATACATTTTCTTACAGTTTCACTCATAATTTCCCTTGACAACAGTTACTGCTCATTGTATAGTATGCTTGTAATATGCTCAGAAAAAAATCAGATATCCTGGCCTTTGGTATCCAATCACTAAAGAAACACAAGATGGAATAGAGATTGCACAATGTTAAAATATCTTACATTTTAGGCTCAGGCAGAACCTTGCCAACAGCTGAAGAACTGTTTGGTATAATTCAGAGTTCCTATATTTTGCTATAAACATAACCAGGGCATGAACTGTTGCTGGATTAGAACACTGTAAGGGCATCATTTAATAAAAGTATTCAAGCTTGAAGGGTGTAGATGGTTGTGTTATTACCATAACCAGCACACTAGGCTTTTTACTGCCTGTATTATCTTTCTTAAATGTTTTATTTTCATTACAAAAGTATTGTAAAGATATAAGGAGCCACATTTTTAAAATGGTTCAGCTCTGTGCATGGCTGCTTCATCTACTTCGTTTAAGGTTTCCTCGGTGCCTTTGGGATAGTGCCACAGCTTATTTTTTACATGGATGTTGCTGTCTTTTCTAATTTCTCCAAATCTTTTGGGTTTCTAATACCATGACAGGAACTGACCCCATTCCTAAGTCAAAGTATGATTACAGTTCATGAAATTAGTGTTGCTTCAATCTTTGATGTCAGCCGGAAGTGCTCTTTGCAGGATCTTCAATGTGCCCAGTAATGACTCCTGCAATTTGTATGGGATTACATGGATTGGTAACTTATCTAAATATGATTGCAAATTCTTTTTTATAAGACCCGTTGCTCCTACTACTATTGGAACTGTTTGGGTATCTTTCTTCCACATTGCTCTCATTTCTGCCTGCAGAGCCTGGTATTTTATGATTGTGTGTCTCTCTGTACGCAAGACACTATAGTCACTAGGTGTGGCGATTTCAATGATCAATGCTACTTTTGCCTTCTTTTCTTGGATCACTATATCCGGTTTTCTAGGATCTATCTTTTGAACCGTTGGTAATGGGTGATTCCATGTGATATAAATGTCATAATTTTCTATGATGCTTTGTGGCTCATGTTTGCAGTGTTTTTCAGCCACTTCAATACCATAATGTTTGCACAATCCCCAGTGCAACAGTCTGGCCACATTATTATGCCTTTCAGTATACAGTCCTTCTACCATTAGTGTGTCGCAACCAGCAACAAGGTGTGTGACTGTTTCCAATTCGGTTTTACAAAACCTACATATGTCTGTTTCTCCCACATGTTGAATGGACTTTGTAAACCAGCATGTACGTAGCCCAGTATCTTGTGCTGCCAATATTAGCCTTTCATTTCTTGGTGTGAATTTGCCTCTCCTTAATCATTCCTGCGTTCGTTCTTGATCAACATGAGGCTCTTCCAGAAGTTTTCTACACTTGCAATTATATTTATGTTTTTTCCACATTTCTTAACTTCTCATCTGGTGCGTCACCTTATATTCTTTCTTTTGTTTTTGGCACATTCAGTTGCTGCCTGATTTTTATCCACTTCTGGTTTGATTTCCATTCCTGCTTGACGTCGATATGCTTCTGCTAAATTAATGTCATCTTAGATTTATTCTCCTCATGTTTCAAAACTTTCACTACATTTGGGTCTTGTGAGGTCAGCAGATATGTATGGAGTTCCACATTTGCAGAGATATACATGTAATCAATTTCAAGGAGGCCCATCCCTCCTTTGGAATGTGGAATATATAATCTTGGTATACACTAATTTTTATAAATTATTTGATGAGCATGAAGCATCCTTCTTGTTTTAATATCTAATCCATCCAACACTTTTTGGAGCCAGTCAATCACTCCAAAACTGTACGTTAGGACAGGAAGAGCAAATTGGTTTATAGCTTGGATCTTGTTCCTAGATGTCATTGCTGTTCTCAGGATTAATTTAAGTCTTCTAAAGTATTCCTTACAGAGTTTTATTCACATTTGTTCATGTTTTATTGCTGATCCTTCATCAATTCCCAAGTGTTTATACACTCCCTCTTGCTCAAGTTTTTATATCACATTCTTGTCCCAAACTGATGTTTTCCTGGTGTTGCAGTTTTCCTGCTTTAAAGGTCTCTTTTGCACATTTATCAAGACCAAATGACATTCTAAAATCATCTGAAAAAGTTTTGTCAACCTGCAGCTGTGCTTTTGAGCTATACAATTTTAAATAATCAACAAAGGGAAGATGAGAAGTCATTAGACTTTGTTGATTTCTAGGAGCCAAATTGTAGCCATGGCCTAAGCTGTTAAGTAAACAGCTTAATGGATTAATGGCAAGGCAGACTAGCAACGGTGACAGAGAGTCACCCTGGAATATCCCCCTTTGAATTTTTATCCCTGGGATAATAATTTGTCCTTTATCTTGGCTTAATTGCAAAGTGGTCTGCCATTGTTTCATGGTTACTGTAATGTAGTCAATCAGTGTAGGGTGTATCATATACATTATTAAGCACTCTTTTTTCTCCATGAATGTGGGATATTATCAAATGCTTTTTTGTAATCAGTCCATGCGGTACTTAGATTCTTCCCCTTTTTACAGTTCTCCACTATAACTTTATTTAACAACAAATGGTCCTTTGTTCCATATGACTTTCTTTTATTGCCCTTTTGTTCTACTACCATAATTGAGTTTTCTTCTAAATGACTATAAACTCTGTCGGTGGCAATTCCCGTGTATAGTTTATACATCGTCAGAGGGCAAGTTTTTGGTCTATAATTTTTAAGGTAGCTTGCAGGTTCACTCTTAAGTAAGAGCATTGTTTTGCCTGTTGTTAGCCAGTGTGGTATCTGTTCAGGGTGCAGATATAAATAGTTGTTACTCTTGGCTAAATCTTTGTGCAAAGATGTTAATACTTTTAACCAAAAGTTAGGTACTGCATCTGGGCTTGGGGTTTTCCAGTTAGAGGCTTTTCTTAACTTTGTTTTAATCTCTCTGGCTGTTACTTCATCCCATTTCATATCCTTTACCTTTAAACGTCTTATTCTTTCTTTTACCTTTTCTATCCATTTAACATCTTTGTTATGTTCCACAGGATCTTCATAAATATTTCTCCAAAATGTATCTATTTCTTCTTTTGTTGGTGGTCTCTCAATTCATTTTACCTTATTTCTCAATTCTCTGTAAAACTTTTTTGGGTCATCAATAAATTGCTTATTTGCAATTTATAGGGTTGGGAGGGTGGCCTAATGGTTGAGGTGTTTGCCTTACAAACACAAGGTGCAGGGTTTGTGTCTCACAAGGGATAATTGTCTAGGCTTAAAATGGCTCGCATGGGCAGTTAGCCTAGTATGAATCTATGAATCATGCATATTATCCAAATAATCTATGAATTATTTTGTACTTTTTCTTTATAATTATCTGTGTATCTTGTAGGTTTTTCCACCTGTGCTGAAAATTTTAATTTGTTATTTTGATAGTGCATGATAGATCCTGTCTGGTCTAATACTGCACATTGCTTTTATCTCTTCTATCTTTTTGAGTGTTTTTGTTGATCTGTTCCCTCTTCTATACTCCTCTAACAGTGACACTTCTTGTATTAACTGCTTTATAGTTTTCTCTATTCGATATTTCCATGATGGTATTCACTTTTGCCCCTCTTTTCCCTTGCTACCCCATGTTCCTGTGGTAGAACTTTATCAGTTATTAATTTAGCAGCACAGTAACAGATTCTGTTTACTTCTGTTATATCGCATGGATCTCTATGGACAGTCCTAATTACTGTGTTCATTTGTTTTATCAAGCTTCTGACTTTTGGGGTTTTATTAACCTTCTGCAGTCTATTTCTCTCATTGATCTTGATATATCTGTCTTTGTCTATTAAATCAAGCAACTCTTCTCTTAACTCCTTTTCTTCCATACTGAGGGCACATCCCTTGTTTACCGTTACCTGTGGACATTCTATAGAAAGTTCTATATCATCTTCCTGTGACACATTCTCTTCAATTTCATCCTGTGTCACCTGTTGTTCTATCATATGGGAATTCACTGGCCTATCACTCCTCAACATTGACTGCATCAGAGTTTCCAGTTTCCTGTTCCTTTATTTGCTGTCTAGCTCCAAGTGAACGTTTATATTGGTTTCCTGTGCAAGGCTCAAAAATATCTTCATATGGCACCTGACCAATTGCTTCCTGTTCCACTGGTTTTCCCTTAATTTGGATATCCATTGCTTTATCCTGTTGTGGTGCTTTCTGCATTCGATTGTATACACTGAATCCTTCTCTTTGCAGCTGCTCCATAACCTAAATTTCTGTTTCTTTGACTTCTTCGTTACTAATCTGTTTTTCTACTTTCCTCTTAGTCTTCTTATTTTTTATATTGTAAAGTTTTCCATATCCAGATTCCTTTGCCTATATTTTTCTACAAATATCTTTGGTGCTGCTCTTTTTGTATTGGATAGTTTTGCTTTCTCCTTTGCATAAATATTACACCATATTAAATCTCTTCTCCTTTCCTGTGTCCATATTTCTTCTTCACGTCTCCTGGTCTTCTTGCTTTTCCTTATTCTGGGGACTCACTCCATCATGCTGTGATGTAGTCCGTGTTAGACCTTCTACATTAAATCCTTCACTTCGCAGGCACTCCATAACTTCAACTTCTATTTCTTTAACTTCTGCTTTAGTAATGTTCTTTTTCCACATTACATCTTTGTGATATTAATTTTTTTTATTGTGAAATTTTCCATAAATGGATGCCTTTGCCTGTATTTCTCTTCGAATATCTTTGAGACTGGCTTCTCTATATTAGTTAACTTGGCTTTCTCCCTTGCATAAATATTGCACCATATCAAATTTCTCTTTCTTTCCCATGTCCGTATTTCTTTTTTATATTTTTCAAATATCTTTAAGTTTTGTTGTTTATATTTTTGCACTTCCTCAGATGCTTCTTTTTCCAAACAGATCAACGTTTCTTGATCTATGTACTGTTTTTAAAAAATCTGTTGCATTAATGAGCACAAATTTTTATTTGAAGCTTCTGACAGTTTTTCCTGCGGAAATATTTTTCGTTCCTCTAATTTCTCTCTTAATCATTTTGTATATCTTGTATCTGGAAATTCTGGGCTTTTTATATAATAGTAACAATACATAATTTCTTTTTATTCTCAATAGTCCACTCTGTCATCTTTATGGCTCTTCTTTGGCCAATCAATTTTTGTGGACTGCTACACAACGGGGGGGGGGGGGGGGCATCCTCCCCCTGGGCCTGGCCCCATTGTAGGAATGGTTCTGTATTTTAAGGATTCTACACTGTCATTTTTTCCACTCCTGGCACCAGTCTGCCTACCAGGATTGGGCACTTTTTTATCTTGGGTCTTGTGCACCCAGCTATCTTTTTTTGTTTTTGACTTACTTCTGTCCATGATATATGCTATATAAATACCGTCTGTATATCAGTGTCTCCTTGGTTATATTTTGTGAAAAACAGGGTCCACCTCGCGAAGGTACTCACCAAGACTTGAGGATAAATTCAATTTCAGCACTACGACTCTCCTTTGCTTGCTGACTTTTAATCTCTCCAAGTTGCTGCAGTATGAATGTATTCATGTTGAGGGATAGCAGTGCATATTTATTTGAATTAATGTATTTTTATAGCATATTCCTGGAATGTGCTTGTGTTTCTACAGGCTTTGTCTGTTCTGTTTCGCTGCTTTCTATGTGTTAAAACAAATGCTTACATTTGAATTTATGTAAAGGAGTTTAATACTTTCTAATTAGCAGTTAAGAAAATAAACATTTTTATTTGATTTTGTTCGTTAATTAAGCAGTTGTTTGCTTTCTAGAATTATCCTTTATTAAAGCAGGACTTGGAGATGCTAACAGTAAATCCAAACTGCATGCAGAATGAAATGTAGAAAGAACCTACATACAGATGAAATGCAAAAGTAAAGTTGGTACATATGATACAGATGAAATGAGAAATGGGAAGACATCTGCAAGATGTTAAATTATTGATACATGCTCGCAGAATTGTAATTATTTTAAATAAGTTATTCACATATTATTCACATATTCACAGGAATTACTTAAATGCTCTTCCTGTTCCTGCTGTTGAGTTTTGCTCCCGTCCATTTGTCAGGTGTTGCTGGAGTTGTGGGTCAAAAGCAGCTACCCTTC
The DNA here is from genome assembly GCF_019279795.1 of Protopterus annectens. Taxonomy (NCBI): domain Eukaryota; kingdom Metazoa; phylum Chordata; order Ceratodontiformes; family Protopteridae; genus Protopterus; species Protopterus annectens. The sequence continues at coordinate 329,084,622 of NC_056744.1, read as the reverse complement.
AGTGGGCTGGTGGAGATGTCATCAGCTACTCACATCCTTCCATCCTTGCTCTAGGTGTTATGAAGTCATTCTCTGATAGTGCAGCAGCAGCGTTGTGCCCGAACAGCAGGTTGAGGTTTAAGTTTATAGTGCTTAAATTCATAAAGCATTTTCACAATTTCGACTCAATGCCTTTACCCCCACCCCAGGTTTGCATGACCATATTAGTATTAAGCCTGTATGGAAGTCCTTCAGCCCCTTACTAATTGCTATCCACAACTTCTCCTCTTATTTATAAAAACATGCCTGACCTGTGCATAAGGCTAATGGGACTAAAAACATTTTAACTGCTTGTATCTTACTATCCATATCCATATAACAAAGCTTCCATTTTCTCAGTTTTTGTATTATCTTTTTAGGCTCTTCCCACATATCCTTAGCTTCCACACCAGAATCATTTTAATCCATACTTCTAAATACTTCATTTTATCATGTCCCCATAAATAAGGATATTGCTGAACCAATTAATACGTGGTACATAATTTACCGCTCTTGCCTTTGTTTTAGCTTCATTAATTTTGTATCACAAAAAGATTTGAAACTGTCTCTAAATCTTCCACAACACTGTAATGTCCTTTTCTGGTTTTATCAGGTTTAAAGTAATATCGTCTGCAAATAAAGTCAGCTTTTCTTGACTACCATTCCAATTATATCCTTGAATTTCTGAGTCCCTTATTTTCTTTGCCAATGGTTCTAAATATAATGCATATGACAAAAGGGAAGGAATGCACCCTTGTCAATTTACTCTGCTCAAACAAAAATTATCGGAGAGGAACCCACGCACTTTAATTTTCACCTCTGATCCCTCATATATCTTCATAATCAACCTTATAATTTTATCAGGGAATGCAAATGCTTCCATTGCCCTACTCGTAAGCTTCCAGCTTACTCTGTGAGATGCTTTATCTGTATCAAGACCAGTCAACAAGTGTTTTTTTGTTATATTCTGCTTCCCTCTTGATTATCAGTGTTCTGTTAATGTTATCAGATCTTTTCCATCCCACCATAAAAACCACATTGATTCATATCTATCAATTTTGGCATCACCTTTCCCATTCTTCTAGCCATTATAGACAGAAATACTTAGTAATCATGGTTTAGGATTGAAATTGGCCTGTATGAAAATGGATCTGATGGGTCTTTACCCTCTTTGGGTATTACAGCCACCATAACTTTCTTCCAGGATATTGGTGCTTCCCCTCCTCTAAAATGCTGTTAAACAACACCTTGTAAATCTTTATCAGTTTTTTTTTCTTCCTACCTTCTAAACTTTGATAGGAATGCCATCTAATCCTAGGGACTTTCCTGTAGATTGGTTATACATCACCATTTTTATCTCATCTTCTTCTATCCTAACTGTTAGTAATTGAGCCTCATCTCCCTCTAGCCTTGGCATATTTAATTCTTCCATAAACATTTCCATTTGTAACTTTTCTTGATTTCCATATTTCTTTGCTTTATACAGAATTTTATATCTTCCTTGTTATAGGCTCCCTACGTTTGGCAACAACCCTTTCTACTTTATTTTTCCTGAGTCATCATGCTAAAAGTTTTTATGCTCTGGAGTTATTATCAAAAGGTTACTTAACAGCAATCTTTCTAAACTCGTGCATATTACAGAGGTGACCCCTTATTTTCTGCTCAGCATTCTGCAATTGCTCCTCTTCTTGTTCTGTGAGAATCCCCCTATTTTGTAATACTTTAACATTTGTCAGTCCCTCTAAATAATTATTGTTACTTCCTAACCATATATCTCTTTTATTTCCATCCTGTTTTTAAACTCCGCTTTAATTTTATCCCATTGCCTACTCGTATTTTCAGAAGAAATTTTACCTTCTGTAATAACTCCCAAATAATTTCTACTGCCAATTCCTTAAATTCCTCTCTTTTCAGAGATAGGTAGGGAAGCGCCAGTGTCTCATTTTTATTTCATTATCATGCATTTTTATTTTAATTTGTATTGATCTGAAATAGTTATTGGATGGATATCAAAATTTCAATTAAATGTAAATGTACATGTTCCTGTGAAATGTAAGATCTGCCTGGCCTAGCCCAGTTTTTGCATCTTGGAGAATAATATGTAAATTAATTTCGAACTCCTATTACTGAATGCACATCTTCTATGCCAAATATTTTCATAAATTTCTTCAAAAATCTGCTCTCCTTTATTGTACCTTCCCTTCTGCCCCCAACACATCTTCACTGCTGCAAATGAAATTCCAGTCCCCACTTATAAGTAATATTCCCTGCTGAAAGCTGACTATTTCTCCCAGAATTTTCTTAAGCCCCATTATAGCAGTTTTAGGTGGAATATAAATACATGCCAGTGTAATCCTCCTCCCTTGCCAGTAGCCCCTTAACTCTACAAATCTGCCATTGTTATCTTTTTTTATCCTCTTCTATCACTACTGGAGTCCATCTTACAATTAACATAAGTACTCATTTTTCCTTTGTCCAAGGTATCCATCTGAATAACTGTCCTGAAAACCTTTCTTTACCAAAGTCACATGTTCATTTCTTTCCACATTTGTCTTCTGTAGCATAGCTATTTGCATTCTATAGTTTTTAAATATAGTTCACTACTCTTTCTTTTTTATATATATATCTGTAAGACTATTCACATTTAAAGATAATATAGAAAGTGTCATTATGTTAAAAAGTTGTTAGTTCCACCTTTTATATAAAACAGCTTTTTTCTTAAGTATCTAGTTCCAGTTTTTGTGTTGCATGCATACAGTAATGTTTGGCAGGTTGATCTTTTATACAGGTGTTTCTTGTCATGTCCATTTGAGCCTATGTCACATCTTACAAAATGTTTTTCTTTATTGAAAGTCCTCAAACAAACAACAACAACAACAAATATACACATCCAATACACCCCTAAAACCTATTAACTTAATACTAACACACAAAACTATATACATCTTCAAATACTCAAGTTTTACCCTGCTAATAGGAACAATTGTCTCAAATTGGCAGCCTTGACTTAACCTAAAAGGAAGATTATCCATGCTAAGACACATGGTACAGCCTGTGCTTCTACTAAGTGTTTCTGATTTTGTCTTATGTTTATTGCTCTCCCAGATTGGGAAATTACTTGAATGCTTTCAGAAAACATTATCTCCTAGCCATTGAAAGAAAGAAGTGTTCTGTTTTTATTGCTTTTTATCTCAGATGTCGCCTCACAGTAAGACGCTATCCTGTTTGATTCTCAGCTAGAGCGTCTTCTGTGTGGAGACATGCATGAATGGGCATACCTTCATTGAAGGTTGTGTGTCAGGGCCAGCAACTTGGCATGTAAAAATCTACTGCCAATTATTAGCGGACCGGAGTTCCGCTGTGGCGACCCCTAACCGGTAAAAGCCGAAAGACATCAGATTGTCTCCATAGAGACATGAAAACCAGATACAGAGTTGCTTTTAACATTTATTTATTTGCTAGAGGAATGCTTTACTATATTCATTGTTCTTTTTTTATCTATTTGCTTTCTTTTAAAACTTATTACTAGATCAAGCCAAGGGCCTTAATCCAGACATTGTTCTATGAACAAGTGAGATTTTTCTTGTATCATGCTCTCTCGACCAGACTTTTCTTCATTTTTTTTTTACATTGCAGTGCCTACATTTCTTAAAATTGAACAAGGAGAAAGAGAGAAGAAAAAAAGGGGCACATGTTTACTTTAGTATCCCCATTACACTCGAAAATAACTTTAGTTTATAGCATGCAGATTGCATCATGCATTGTAAAAATACTACTGTTAAGAACACATCATTTTATTTTACTTATGGTTTAGAGTTCCCTGCAAGTTTAACAAAGTCAAAAAAGTCCAATATTTCCAGGTTTTCTTGTCCCGTCATGTTTCACAAATATAATTAATGCTTTGTAATCCCACATTTACTTGTCAGTTTCTGAGTTGCTGGTTTTATTCCTGTTTATCTCCATCTCCCAAATCCAGTCTCTGCTTTACTTCATTACTGAAATTTACCCTCTTGGTTTTTTTTAATCAGCTCTTGTGCTTTTTTTCTGTCTCCCAAGTATTTTCCGTTGAAATATTGGAAAAGGTTTCACTGGTATAGTCTCTCTCTGGTCTTTATTACCAGAAGAAGAAAAAGAAGCAGAATCATCTTCTGTTTCATAAATTACTTTTTGTTGGACAGACTTTTGTATTTCCTCCTTAGCATGTTCTGCATCAAAAAAATGATTTTGTCCCTCTGGTAAAGAATATTCTGAAGATAGCTGCATACAGCAGTTTGAATCTCACGCCTGCTTCTCGACATTCCCCTGATTAGTGGAATAAATTTACTGCCAGTTTTGTCAGAATCAACTTCTTCTGCTGGTAGGGTTGCATCTTTACTGTTAAAGGTTTAGCTTGTTTTTTCATGGCCAGGTTTGGAGCATACACATGATTTACCCTATCAATTAACAAACCCTGCTGTAGAATGCCAGTTCACTTGCTTATTTGTGCTTTCATAAAATCAATGCAGTTTGTTCCTTCCAACTTCTCTGATACAGCAGAAAATCTGAGGGTTTCCCTACATGCTCTGTCCTCTTAATTCTATTTTTTAAACCTCTCTTCTTGAGCAGTCTCATATTCAGGCAGCCTTTTCTTCATTCTGACATCTATTTTTTGCAGTTTTGTCACCTCATCTGAATATCTGTTTAAAGCTTTTTCCATTTTATTCATCCTTTTATTATTTGAGATGATATACTCCTTCAGTGTTTCATTTATTTTAATCAGCTCTGAGCACATTTAACTGATTTTTTCTCTAGGTTACTGGAAGTCATGTCTTGCACCAATGTTGGAACTTGCAGTGTTTTTTGCTGAACAGCTGCAGGATTCTTCCCAGTCTGTGTTTTTTCCTCACATTTTCTGCCTGATTTTTTTCAGGTTCTATGAATTTTTTTTTTGCTGGCATCCAGGTGATGGACATAGTAGTGGAAACAGTCAGGATTACGTAATGTGATGAACACATATATAATCTTACCTGCTGTCGTCAGTCAATAGGTGATGAACAGGGATTTCAGACACAGTATTTTCACGGTGGGATAAATGGTGACCGTCCAGCACCAGGTCCTTCCTTCCACAACTTTAAGGAATGTTGCCAACATTAATGAAAACTAACAAAACAACAGCAAACCAAGCCTTTATATTTTCAAATGGTAGCAATTAGCCGTGAGTAGTCATTCTCCAAAAAGGTGGACCCTAAACAGTTGGATAAACAAGCCAGTAAAATGCATATGCCCACATTAGTAAATAAACTATCAGCCATAATGACTCAAAGTGTAATAATTAAATTCTTTACTTGAAATAAGTTAAAGCATTAGACCTGTACTAGTGTACAAGAACAAAGGGGACATTCCCAACTGCAGACAATATGTATCAAACTCCTGTGACACTGCATGAACGTTTTTGGAGAGGTACTTGATTAATGAATATGCAGAGTGGTAGAAATGGGATGGGAGATGAGCAGTTCGGATTCGGATCAGGATGCAGCACAACTGACCTGATGTTTACAGTAAGAGAGATAGTTGGGAAGAAGATAGAGATGAAGAAAGAGTCCAATCTGGCATTTCTAGACTTGAGGAAAGCATATGATAGTGGTCCCAAGAAAGCTGATTTGGGCAGTTCTCATTTGTTTAAAGTCTCTGAAACATTGGTATAATTAGTGCAGGCTATATGCACATGTGTTTGGATTCACAGTGGGGTGCCTAGTGGGAGTGCGTGATGGAGAGGAAGTGCCTGAGATGGGTGCTAGGATGCACACTGTGTGACAGATAAAGAAATTAGGACATCGGAGCAGAAGCCCTACCAGCTCCAATTGCAGAGAAGGTCAAGGAGAACAGATTATGGTGGTTCAGGCATGTGTGCAGGAAAACAGATAACAGTCTGGTGAAGAAGATTTGGAGCAGATAGGAAGAAGGCAAGAGGACATGAGGGCATCCAACAAAGAGATGGATAGAGTGTGTGAGAGAAAACCTGAGACAGTTTGGCATGACTGTTGAAGAAGGTGGGAGAGAGGCATTGAATCATGAGGTATGGGGGCATGCATCTGAGGAAGTAACTGATGTTATGAAAGTGCTTACGCTACGTTATTAGAAGTTTTTTACATTCAGATTGGAGTTGTCTGGCTACTTTCACTTGCTACAGCTGTCTTCTACTTGGTTTGGAGGGACATTATTGCATGATAGTGATGATGATGATGATGATGATGATAATAGTGATGATGATGATGATAGCGATGATAATGATGGTGATGATGATGATGATAGTGATGATGGTGATAGTGATGATAATGATAATGATGATAGTGATGTTGATGATGATGATGATGATAGTGATGATAATGATGATGATGATGATAGTGATGATAATGATGATGATAGTGATGATGATGATGATGATAGTCGTGATAATGATAATGATGATGATGATGATGGTGATGTGCAGAGCTGTAGTAACTATAGAGGGATTAAATTGATCAGTCACAGCATGAAGTTATGGGAAAGAGTAGTGGAAGCTAGGTTAAGAAGGGATGTGATGATTAGTGATCAGCAGTATGGTTTCATGCTGGGAAAGAGCACTACAGATGCGATGTTTGCTCTGAGAGTGTTGATGGAGAAGTACAGAGAATGTCAGAATGGGTTGCATTGTTTTGTAGACTTAGAGAAAGCATATGACAGGGTGCCTAGAGAGGAGTTGTGGTAATGTATGAGGAAGTCAGGAGTGTCAGAGAAGTATGTAAGAGTGGTCCAGGATATGTACGAGGGTAGTGTGACAGCTGTGAGGTCTGCGGTGGGAGTGATGGATGCGTTTAAGGTGTAGGTGGGGTTACATCAAGGATCAGCTCTGAGCCCTTTCTTATTTGCAGCAGTGATGGACAAGTTGACAGATGAGATCAGACAGGAGTCCCCGTGGACTATGATGTTTGCAGATGACATTGTGATCTGTAGTGAGAGGAGGGAACAGGTGGAGGAGACCCTGGAGAGATGGAGATATGCTCTAGAGAGAAGAGCAATGAAGGTTAGCAGGACTAAGACAGAATATATGTGTGTGAATGAGAGGGAAGATAGAGGAATGGTGAGGATGCAGGGAGTAGAAGTGGCAAAAGGTGGATGAGTTTAAGTACTTGGGATCAACAGTTCAGAGTAATGGTGAGTGTGGAAGAGGTGAAGAAGAGTGCAGACAGGATGGAGTGGGTGGAGAAGTGTGTCAGGACTGATTTGTGACAGACGAGTACCAGTAAGAGTGAAAGGGAAGGTCTACAAGAGGGTAGTGAGACCAGCTATGTTATATGGGTTGGAGACAGTGGCACTGACAAAAAGGCAGGAGTTTGAGCTGGATGTGGCAGAATTAAATATGTTAAGATTTGCACTGGGTGTGACGAGGGTGGACAGGATTAGGAATAAGTATATTAGAGGGTCAGCTCAGGTTGGAAGGTTTGGAGACAAAGCCAGAGAGGCACAATTACGTTGGTTTGGACATGTGCTGAGGAGGGATGCAGAGTATATGGGGAAAAAGATGCTAAGGATGAAGCTACCTGGTAACAGGAAAAGAGGGAGGCCTAAGATAAGGTTTATGGATGTAGTGAGAGAGGACATGCAGGTGGTTGGTGTGACAGAGCAAGATGCAGAGGACAGGAAGAAATGGAAACAGGTGATCTGCTGTGGCAACCCCTAACGGGAACAGCCAAAATAAGATGATGATGATGATGATGATGTTGGTGGTGATGGTGATGATGATGATGATAGTGATGATGGTGATGATAGTGATGATAATGATAATGATGATTATGATGATAGTGATGATAATGATGATGATGGTGAAGATGGTGATGATGATGATAGTGATGATAATGATAATGATGATGTTGGTAATGATGATGATGATGATGGTGATGATAGTGATGATAATGATGATGATAGTGATGATAATGATGATGATGGTGAAGATGATGATGATGATGATGATAGTGATGATAATGATAATGATGATGTTGGTAATGATGATGATGGTGATGATGATAGTGATGATAATGATAATGATGATAGTGATGATGATGATAGTGATGATAATGATGATGGTGGTGGTGGTGATGATGATTATGATAGTGATGATAATGATAATGATGATGGTGAAGATGGTGATGATGATGATAGTGATGATGGTGATGGTGATGATAGTGATGATAATGATGATGATAGTGATGATAATGATAATGATGATGATGGTGAAGATGGTGATGATGATGATAGAAGCACTACACCTGAAAGTGAATATGCAAGCAGTTAAACCTTGAATGAGAAATTGAAAATCAAACATTCAAAAATACCAGAAGATGGTCACAAAAGCTTATCTGACATTTAAACTAAATATCAGTCTGCCTCTAGCTGATAGAAATATTGTCCCTTATTGTTTCTGGCTTTTTGGAACTAATTATAATTTCAGAGTTCTTACAGGTAGCAGTAATGTTAGCTCTGTTCCAAGGGTGTATTAGTCCTTGCACCTTTAATTTCCTTTTGTAACTCTAGGTTATATCTTTGAATTAGCACACAGCTTCCCTCTGTATAAGGGTATCTGCCTGCTGATGTCCTACAAGTGGTCCCTTGGCCCCTGAGTGCGTTCTAGTGCTGGGGCTGGGGCAGACATTCCTCTGACCTTTTTTCTCTCTCTCATCTGCACACTGGAATATTCTGATCCAGATAATGTCCCCTGAAGTCCTTTATGCTTTCTTTCATTTCTTGTAATGATGGCATTTATCCAGAAAAGCTGGAGGTGCAAGTCCAAAGACATTCTGATAGATCCATATCAGCCTCGACAAATATGGTTTCCCTTCTCTTGCCTCACTTTCTGGAAAAGCTTTTATCATTATCTCCATCCAGCATACTTCTGACCGCGCCGTCAGACATGTCACTTCCAGACATCCAATCTGTCTCAAGGATACTTCTGACCACGCCGTCAGACATGTCACTTCCAGACATCCAATCTGCCTCAAGGATACTTCTCACTGCGCTGTCAGACATGTCACTTCCAGACATCCAATCTGCCTCAAGGATACTTCTCACTGCGCCGTCAGACATGTCACTTCCAGACATCCAGTCTGTCTCAAGGATACTTCTCACTGCGCCGTCAGACATGTCACTTCCAGACATCCAATCTGTCTCAAGGATACTTCTGACCGCGCCGTCAGACATGTCACTTCCAGACATCCAATCTGCCTCAAGGATACTTCTCACTGCGCCGTCAGACATGTCACTTCCAGACATCCAATCTGTCTCAAGAATACTTCTCACTGCGCCGTCAGACATGTCACTTCCAGACATCCAATCTGTCTCAAGGATACTTCTGACTGGGCCGTCAGACATGTCACTTCCAGACATCCAGTCTGTCTCAAGGATACTTCTCACTGCGCCGTCAGACATGTCACTTCCAGACATCCAATCTGTCTCAAGGATACTTCTGACCGTGCCGTCAGACATGTCACTTCCAGACATCCAATCTGTCTCAAGGATACTTCTGACCGTGCCGTCAGACATGTCACTTCCAGACATCCAATCTGCCTCAAGGATACTTCTCACTGCGCTGTCAGACATGTCACTTCCAGACATCCAATCTGCCTCAAGGATACTTCTCACTGCGCCGTCAGACATGTCACTTCCAGACATCCAGTCTGTCTCAAGGATACTTCTCACTGCGCCGTCAGACATGTCACTTCCAGACATCCAATCTGTCTCAAGGATACTTCTGACCGTGCCGTCAGACATGTCACTTCCAGACATCCAATCTGTCTCAAGGATACTTCTCACTGCGCCGTCAGACATGTCACTTCCAGACATCCAATCTGTCTCAAGGATACTTCTGACCGCGCCGTCAGACATGTCACTTCCAGACATCCAATCTGCCTCAAGGATACTTCTCACTGTGCCGTCAGACATGTCACTTCCAGACATCCAATCTGCCTCAAGGATACTTCTCACTGTGCCGTCAGACATGTCACTTCCAGACATCCAATCTGTCTCAAGGATACTTCTGACTGCGCCGTCAGACATGTCACTTCCAGACGTCCAATCTGTCTCAAGGATACTTCTCACTGCGCCATCAGACATGTCACTTCCAGACATCCAATCTGTCTCAAGGATACTTCTCACTGCGCCGTCAGACATGTCACTTCCAGACATCCAATCTGTCTCAAGGATACTTCTCACTGCGCCGTCAGACATGTCACTTCCAGACATCCAATCTGTCTCAAGGATACTTCTGACTGCGCCGTCAGACATGTCACTTCCAGACATCCAGTCTGTCTCAAGGATACTTCTCACTGCGCCGTCAGACATGTCACTTCCAGACATCCAATCTGTCTCAAGGATACTTCTGACCGTGCCGTCAGACATGTCACTTCCAGACATCCAATCTGTCTCAAGGATACCTCTCACTGCGCCGTCAGACATGTCACTTCCAGACATCCAATCTGTCTCAAGGATACTTCTGACCGTGCCGTCAGACATGTCACTTCCAGACATCCAATCTGCCTCAAGGATACTTCTCACTGCGCCGTCAGACATGTCACTTCCAGACATCCAATCTGCCTCAAGGATACTTCTCACTGTGCCGTCAGACATGTCACTTCCAGACATCCAATCTGTCTCAAGGATACTTCTGACTGCGCCGTCAGACATGTCACTTCCAGACGTCCAATCTGTCTCAAGGATACTTCTCACTGCGCCGTCAGACATGTCACTTCCAGACATCCAATCTGTCTCAAGGATACTTCTCACTGCGCCGTCAGACATGTCACTTCCAGACATCCAATCTGTCTCAAGGATACTTCTCACTGCGCCGTCAGACATGTCACTTCCAGACATCCAGTCTGTCTCATTTACTGCTTGGCTTTTCCAATTTCAGTAGTAGCCAACAATGCATCTTTCTATTCTAGGGTCATTTTAAATTATTTATTCTCAGAAGCATGGTACACTTAACACTTACAGGGAGAGGCAAAGCCATCAATTCCCTTGGGCCACTGTAAAAGAAAGGGGTAGTTTTTGCTTTTATTCCATCACTGCTTGAGCATCCTGTACAGATGTCTGATTCTAGTTTCAGTTATACCACCATCATTCTGTACTCAGTTTCAGAATTGCCATTTGTGAAGGTCGTGACTCACTTGTTAATGAAGATCATAACTCATATGTGGCTATAGAGCTATATCTATTATAATTCAAAACATACAAAAGCAGAGTTGCTAGATGCCCTGCCTTGGTATGTGCACAGCGATGTTAAAAATGCTGTGCATTTCCAGAGAGAGAAGGCATTTTATTGAATTCAAACAGTAATGGTGTTACACAGCCTCCTGTGTGGTTGTCCTGACAGATGTGCTGTTCATGTGCTTGGTCACGGCTCTGTAGACTATCTGGTTAGTCCTCCTGCTAACCCACCTGTTCTGTGTGCGGAAATGACATTTTTTTATTAATTCTTATACGTTTAATAATTGCTATCACATGACCATTAGTTCCATTCTTGTTTGACGTTCCCATGTGGAACAGCACAGACATCCATGTTTCTGTCGGATTGTCCATTCGTGCAGCTTCCTTTTTCATTCCTCTTGATGTGCTTACTGGTTATTGCATTTGTGGGAGACAAAACATTTCATCTACCCGTGATATTGCTTCAGATGAACCCTGTGCATGTAAAACATTTGAACATCTTTGGTGACTACAGTCGATAACGCCAGGAGCGAGAGCTTTATACTACTTAAGCTTAAGACGATGTGTTTATATTGTGATTCGAGGGACAGCAGGGAAATTCTACAATTATATTACATTGTATGCATTTTATACATTGCATGTATTATAACAATCCTGCTTTTGATTGCCTTCATAAATCCGAGGTATGCACAGTCACGAAACTGGTTAAGTGTGTGAGAGAAAAACAGAGAGAGACACAGAGAAGTATCTCTCAACTGTCCTTGACTTTGTTTCACATTTTTGTGTTTCCATAAAATATGTTGTTTTTCATCAAATGTTGATGATTACAGTCATTAAGTAATGTAAGTCATTTGAGTTTTACAATTTTACAATTCACGTTCTTTTGCTAATGCAAAACTTCTTATTCTGGCAGCTTAGATGAAACAATAACAGTAACATTTAAAACACATTATTTTTGGATTTGCTCTTGATTCTTGCTCTGTGAATGTGTGTGTGTGTGTGTGTGTGTGTGTGTGTGTGTGTGTGTGTGTGTGTGTGTGTGTGTGTGCGTGTGTATGTGTGTGTGTGTGTGTGTGTGTGTGTGTGTGTGTGTGTGTGTGTGTGTGCGTGTGCGTATGTGTGTGTGTGTGTGTGTGTGTGTGTGTGTCTGTCTGTATGGGGTTACAGTGGGTTTTCATACCTTTCAAATGTCTCTGATTTTGCTTCAGAGTTAGTTCACCCCCTGAAATTTGTGATCTTCTGACAGATTGTGAATGATTGCAAGCAGTACAGAGTGACAGACCTTTACATTTCAGTATTCATTTCCTTCAGAAAATGCATGCTGATGCAAAACCTGCTATACTATCACATTTGTAAATAATATTTTAAATCTGTCCCTGATTTTCAGTCTTTGACTCCCATTATTTTTTTAGTTTGCCTCTGATTCCTGAGCTAAGATGCTGAGAGATACTGTATGTTAGGAGTAAGCTTAAATAAATTACCAAGGCCATTCATAGGTTCGTACTAAGCTAGCAACCCTTGTGGGCCATTTTAAGCCTAGCCAATTTCCCTTTCAAAGGTGAGAATCAAACCCTCTACCTTTTGTCTGTGAGGCAGTCACTTTAACCATTATACCAACTCGAACCATTATTTATGCACTTTCTTGTATTTATCTGTTCGTTCCCTGATTTCAAAGAATGTCCCAGATTTTCCTCCTGTTTTGCCAGTTCTTCATAGAACTGGTAGTTTTCTGGCAAGGTGCTTATGATGACTATCTCTAAACAATGACAGGCATTTAACTTTCGGATTTAATTTATGTTTATTGGTGGGGGAGTTTACAGAGGCTTGTGAGTAGAAATATATTATACGGGCTTGTCTTTATGTGAATGTGATTTCTTTTTAAGCAAAGGTATGGATGTATGTAACATATTAATGTTTCTTTTAATAGCTTTATCTATAGAGTATATGATAACTAATTGTATCAAATGAAAGATTACATAATGCTGCAAAAGTTGTCACTAATACCTAATGTGTGGCTACTGCCAATTTGCAGATATTTAAAGTAGCTGAGTAATAACATGCACACACATGCACAAATATCATATGTCTGTAAATGTCTCTACATTATGAAAATATCATTTGTTGTGCCTAGTCACTGAAGAATTCAGGGACGGCACCTCAGACAAATGTACCTGGAAAAAAGTAATTTTCTGAAGTATTACAAATACATGCTATATATTAATAATTAGTAACTTTTAAGAACTTCAACAAGAAGGTTTTTATGTGACGCTCCATGGTAGTAAATGAAAGTATACACTATGCTGGAAAAATCCTTAGACTGCTAGCTGGTGTTTAAATAGCACTGCTTTGCAGATATGCACAGTTGTATAAATATGGTATGTATATATATTTCCATATTTTGTGTAAAATTTCTCAGGCAATGTCCACGTAGTAGTATGGCGGAGCAGCTCTGGACAAAGTTCAGACATGTCTGACGACCCAAATACTGTCTGCCGACCCAACTACTGTGGTCAGGAAGTGAGAAAGTGTGATTTATTTTTTATGCCAATTCATAAATATGTGCCATATTAATATTTATGTTAATAACTTGACCCAGACAAATTATGTATGGTACTTCATGATAGCAAATGAAAGTTTACACAATGCTGTCATTTTATGCTGTCTACTTACTAGTAATATACAGATACGCAGATATCTCTATGCATTTAGTAATATATGCATATAGAAATAAATATCATGCTTCTGTAAATATTACAGGCATTATCCATCTAGATGTACTGTGGACAGTATTTCACACACCCAGTTACCGTAGAGGTCAGGAATGGCTTCAAAAACAAACAAGTTGTTTGGTATCAGGGAAATGTGAGCTTATTTCTAGAAATATTATGAGTATATGCCATATATTAATAATTATTTTAATAACTTGAACTGAATGGTGATTATGTGGTACTCCCTGGTATCAAAGGAAAATATACAAAAATGCTAAAAAAACTTTGCACTAATGGCTGGTTTCTAAGTAACAAAGGTTTGTAGATATTTTCATGTACTTATTCATTAAATATACAAGTATACATACCATTCATAATAGTGCAAATATCTGAACAAATGGGGTCATACCTATAAAACACATCTAAACAAAAAAGGTTGCATTGATAGTTGAGATATATCCACTATGGTTACAGAGATATTAAAACTTGATTACAAAATTATAAGTACATTTACATATTACATAATTACTTGCACAGTATAAACTTACTATTATGTGTAGTTAATATATTAATGTCACTGTTTTGAAAAGGAGTGTATGCTGAACAACTTTCATATTTTAACTTTTCTGTAACTTTTATAGTTTTTGAGATATGTCCATTTGTTTACAGAAAGTTTGGAAGACTGCATTCCCAGAATTTAGTTCAGGCAAAATTTGTCAAGGCAGGAACTTTGCAGGTGTTGGGAGGTATGAAATTGTACTCAGGCTAGGTGTGAAATAGTTAATTCCTCATCAGTGACCTCTGAACTGTCCAGATTTTTGCTTCATATTTTTGGTCTATTTCTCATAAAAATTCATGTTTTTCTGGCAAATCTCTGAGGATTGAAGTCACTAAATAATGGTGTACATTTGAGCTTCAGACTTCATATCCTTCAGAAAATGCATGCTAACACAAATCCTGTTATTCTAACAACTTATAACAAAAATATTTAAAATCTATCCATATTTTAGGGAATTTGTACTGTCATTATTTTTGGCTTTGTGCAGGTTTCGTGCGCTAAGAGGTTGAGAGGTATGTCTTGGGGGACAGACACTTTTTATGGTAGCTTTTACTTCTGCCAGAAGAATTTCCAAAGTGCAGGCTTTTTCTGTTGAACTTCACTACTTATATTTCATAGATACTCAGTTTCTGTGCTGTCCTCTCCTTCAAACCAAAGGTTGCTACCAAGTTTAACATTAGCAATATGTTCATCCCCTTATGTTTTTGCACAATGCTACAATGACAGAGATCCGCTGCATTGGTAGAATGTGCACTGTCAGCTCAATTTTTGTTTTGAGAACACCAGCTCCATTTACAAAGTTAGCTAACTGTGTTGCTTTCTTGAATAAAAAAAAAAAAGTCAGTTCCAAAAGTCACTTTAGCCAAATGGCTTTCTAACGGCATCCAGTTTTCTTTTACTAAAAGCCTCTTCATTCTGTTCTCTTTCCATCAAGGTGTGGATGCTGTTTAGTTGGCTTTCTCTCAGCTGATTCACAAGATACTATAAGCTGAATGTAATATCCTTTTACTGGTGGTATTCCTTTGGGGCTATAATTATAAAAGGTATGTTCCCATGGGGGGGGGGGGGCTGCTTAGGAGGATTAGCCTAAGACTTACCATAATGGCAGGTCTGGTACAGCAGGCCCATTCTCAGTAATGTTACTGTCCTTTATTACCCACCTTTGGGATAGCAGATTTGATCTGTATTTTTCTACATATTGTCACTTTGTCTGCTCACCACTCATCTGGAGAAGCTGGGTACCAAATTGCATTAAAGGGCATGGGACAGACTATGGCAGCCTGCGAAGGTTTTACTTCCTGAGTGGTCCCAGTGCCTGCCAGCATTAGTCTAACTGTTGCTGTGGATGGACCTGCTCTAATTGCTTAAATACACTTATAATGAATTTCTCATACTGAGGTAGACAGGCATGTTTCATGATAACATGACATTCTAAGTAAAAAGCCGGAAGTGAAATGTGTTTATTTTCTTCCAAGGCTGATTTCTTGGTTGTAATTAGTGTCATTATTTTATTTTCCATTTAATGCAAAGACTCACTGACACTACCCAGTAGCATCCAACTGAGAAAGAATGCAAATATTTTTTAATAAAGTGTAATCCTTCCAATACGTATTTGTAGAAAATGACAATGCTGCCATTTCTGTCATATGCTTACGGACTCATTACCGATGCGATAGTTAGATTCCATAGTGACGTTAGGAAATGTCAGAGGCACATTGCAACCCTATTAAAAATGTCAAAAGGCAATTTCCACAGCTAATTAAATAACAGAAAAACAGTTGCTCTCTTATTAAGCGGAATACCAGCTGTATTTCACTGTGAGTAGAATCAGAGCTATTCAACAATGGTGGATACAACATTATCTCCCATGTTTCTGTTGTAAGACATGCAAAATCCATTCCATGTACAAAACAACCGTGTGGTGTATTAAGAATATCACCTGAATATTTATTTTTGCATGTCTTCACGTGTGTCATACATAAAGTATGGAATATGTATAACTTTGAGCTATTTTGTACACAGATACATGCTTTTCACTGTGCTAAAGGTACAATTTTATGTATGACTTCAATAGTGTATAGTGCAAAGATCCATGTTTTCCTGGGATTAAGGTGTCATGTTATGTATGACTCTGCAATATGCAGTGCACAGATCCATGTTTCTGATAAGGCTTAAGGCATTGTTTCACATATGATTGCTGTATACAGTGTACAGATACATGCTTTTGAGAGAAGGTAAAAGTAATGTCTTTTGGCTTTTCCTGGTTAGGGGTCGCCACAGCGGAACTCTGGTCTGCTAATGATTGGCAGTGGATTTTTAAGGTGCTGAGTTGCAGCCCGACGCCCAACCTTCAAAGAAGGCACACCCATTCACGCACGCACCTACCTGCATGTCTTTATATGTCACTTGACCACGGGGAAGACATGCAGACTCCACACAGAAGGCACTCTAGCTGAGAAACGAACAAGAGAACCTCTTGCTGTGAGGCGACAACTCTAACTGCTGCACCAACGTGGCCATGCTGCTGTCTCATATATGACTCAACAGAATGAAGTGCACAGATCCATGTTTTTGATGAGACTTAAGGCACTGTTTCACACATGACTTGGCAGTATACAGTGTACAGATACATGCCTTTGAGAGAAGGTACTGTCTCATATATGACTCAGCAGAATGCAGTGAGCAGATCCATGTTTTTGATAAGGGTTAAGGCACTGTTTCACACATGACTTGGCAGTATACAGTTTACAGATACATGCCTTTGAGAGAAGGTACTGTCTCGTATATGACTCGGCAGAATGCAGTGCAGAGATCCATGTTTTTGATAAGGCTTAAGGCACTGTTTCACACATGACTTGGCAGTATACAGTGTACAGATACATGCCTTTGAGAGAAGCTACTGTCTCATATATGACAGCAGAATGCAGTGAACAGATTCATGTTTTTTTAGGGCTTAAGATACTGTTTCACATACGAAGAGCATTAATTATTCAATACACAAAGACAGATTTTTTGCAAAGGTGCCATTTTACACAGGACTGAAAACAGCTGAGAACACATATCCATATTTTTCATAGAACTTAAGGTATTGTTTCATGTAAGATTTGGCAATACACGGTACACAGATCCATATTTTTCACAGCGCTTAAAGTACTGTTTCGTGTGTGACTCAGCATTATAATGTGCAGAGATCCATGTTTTCCACAGGTCTTAAAATACTATTTCATGTGTGACTCAGCATTATGGAGCACACAGATCCGTGTTTCTGATTTGGTTTAAGTTATTGTTTCATGTGTAACTCAGCATCCATGATTTTTACAGGGCTTTAGGTGTGATTTTGTGTATGATTTGGCCATATGGAGTATGTCTCAGCCATATTCTGTACACAGATTCATGTTTTCACAGAGTTTAAGTTACTGTTTCATGTGTGACTCAGCATTATGCAGTACGCATTTCAGTATTTTTCACTGAGTTTAAGGTACTGTCTCATGTATGTCTAACATTATAATGTGCAGAGAGCCATGTTTATCACATGGTTTTAGGTAATGTTTCATGTGTAATACAGCACAATGGAGTACAAAGGCCATGTTTCTCACTGGGTTTAAGGTACCATTTGAAGTATGACTCAGCATTATGTAGTTCACAGATCCAACATTTTTCATTAGGTTTAAGGGCTGTTTCATATACACCTAAACAGTATGGAGTACAAAGAGCCGTGTTTCTCACTTGGTTTAAGGTAATACTTCATGTATGACTCAGCAGTATGGAATACAAAGAGACATGTTTCTTACTGGCTTTAATACTGTTTCATGTATCACTCATTAGCATAGAGTGCACAGACCCATGTTTTTGCTTGGGTTTAAAGTACTATTTCTTGTATGGATCAGCGGTATTCATTACACAGATCCATGTTTTTTACTGGGTTAAAGGTACTATAAAATTAATTTATGACTAATTAGTATTCATTACACAGATCCATGTTTTTTATTGGGGTTTACATTACTGTTTCATTTATGACTAAGAAGAACAAAGAACCATGTTTCTCACTGGGTTAAGGAACTGTTTCACATATGACTCAGCAGTGTGGAGTACACAGATCCGTGCCTTCACTGGGTTTAACACTGTTTTTTGCATGATTCAGCAATTTGGTGGGCAGAGATTTTTGTTTTCCATTGGGTTTAAGGAACTATTTCATGTTTGACTCAGCAGTATTCATTACACAGCTCTATGTTTCTCATTAACTTTAAAGTACTGTTTCATGTATAATTTAGAGGTATGTTGCACACACATCCAGGCTTCTCATTGGGTTTAAGGTACTGTTTCATGTAGGATTCAGCAGTATGGAGTACACAGATCCAGGCTCCCATTCGGTTTAATACTGGTTCATGCATGACTGAACAGCACAGAGTGCACCCATGTTTTTCATTGGGTTTCAGGTGCTATTTCTTGTATGACTCAGCAGTAGTTATTACACAGGTCCATGCTTTTCACTTGGTTTAAGGTACTGTCTCATGTGTGATTCAGCGGTATTCTATATGCAGAGCCATGTTTCTCTGTTGGTTTATGGTCCTGTTTCATGTATGACTCAGATGTATGGTGTACACAGAACTGTGTTTCTTATTGCTTTTAAGGTACTGTTTCATGTATAACTCAGCAGTATGAAATCCACAGAACCATGTTTTCACTGGATTTAATAATCTTTCTTGTGTGACTCAGTAATATTGAGTGTACAGATCCGTATTCTTCATTGGGTTTAAGGTATTTAAAGGCATCTTGTTGTCTATAGGTAGATGTTTTTCATAGCTCTTAAGGTACTGCTTCATGTATAACTCAGCAGTATGGAGTACACAGAACCATGTTGGTCATTGGGTTTAAGGAACTATTTTTTTGTATGACTCTGCAGTATGGCGTACGGATCCATGTTTTCAGTGGGTTTAATACACTTTCTAGTGTAACTCAGTAATATGGAGTGCACAGATCCATGTTTTTCATTGTGTTTAAGGTATTTAAAGGCATTATGCTGTCCATAGGTACATGTTTTTCATAGTTCTTAAGGTACTGTTTCATGTATGACTCAGCGTTATGCTGTCCATAGATCCATGTTTTTCACAGGGCTAAAGGTAGTGTTTCCTGTATGACTCAGCAGTATAGAGTGCACAGATCCATGTTTTTCATTGGGCTCATATCTGTCAACTGCCCAGATTTTTGCAGAATGACCGGACATTTGACTTATATTTTTGTCTATTTCTCATAAAAATTCATGGTTTTCAGGCAAATCTCTGAGGATTGAAGTCACTAAATAATGGTGTACATTCGAGTTTCAGACTTCATATCCTTCAGAAAATGCATGCTAAAACAAATCCTTTTACTCTACCAACTTATAAGAGCAATCTTTAAATTCTATCCCTATTTTGGGCCTTTGTCCCCTATTATTTCTGGCTTTGTCAAGCTTTCGTGTGCTAAGAGGTTGAGAGGTATGTCTTGGGGGACAGACACTTTTTATGGTAGCTTTTACTTCTGCCAGAAGAATTTCCAAAGTGCAGGCTTTGTCTGTTGAACTTCAGTACTTATATTTCATAGATACTCAGTTTCTGTGCTGACCTCTCCTTCAAACCAAAGGTTGCTACCAAGTTTAACATTAGCAATATGTTCATCCCCTTATGTTTTTGCACAATGCTACAATGACAGAGATCCGCTGCATTGGTTGGATATGCACTGTCAGCTCAATTTTTGTTTTGAGAACACCAGCTCCGTTTACAAAGTTAGCTAACTGTGTTGCTCTCTTGAGTAAAAAAAAAAAAGTCAGTTCCAAAAGTCACTTTAGCCAAATGGCTTTCTAACGGCATCCAGTTTTTTTTTTCACTAAGAGCCTCTTCATTCTGTTCCCTTTCCATCAAGGTGTGGATGCTGTTTAGTTGGCTTTCTCTCATCTGATTCACAAGATACTATAATCTGGATGTAATATCCTGTTCCTGGTGGTATTCCTTTGGGGCTATAATTATAAAAGGTATGTTCCCATGGGGGGGGGGGGCTGCTTAGGAGGATTAGCCTAAGACTTACCATAATGGCAGGTCTGGTACAGCAGGCCCAGTCTCAGTAATGTTACTGTCCTTTATTACCCACCTTTGGGATAGCAGATTTGAGCTGTATTTTTCTATATATTGTCACTTTGTCTGCTCACCACTCATCTTGAGAAGCTGGGTACCAAATTGCATTATAGGGCATTGGACAGACTATGGCAGCCTGCGAAGGTTTTACTTCCTGAGTGGTCCCAGTGCCTGCCAGCATTAGTCTAACTGTTACTGTGGATGGACCTGCTCTAATTGCTTAAATACACTTATAATGAATTTCTCATACTGAGGTAGACAGGCATGTTTCATGATAATATGACATTCTAAGTAGAAAGCTGGAAGTGAAATGTGTTTATTTTCTTCCAAGGCTGATTTCTTGGTTGTAATTAGTGTCATTATTTTATTTTCCATTTAATCCAAAGACTCACTGACACTACCCAGTAGCATCCAACTGAGAAAGAATGCAAATATTTTTTAATAAAGTGTAATCCTTCCAATACGTATTTGTAGAAAATGACAACGCTGCCGTTTCTGTCATTTGCTAACGGACTCATTACCGATGCGATAGTTAGATTCCATAGTGACGTTAGGAAATGTCAGAGGCACACTGCAACCCTATTACAAATGTCAAAAGGCAATTTCCACAGCTAATTAAATAACAGAAAAACAGTTGCTCTCTTATTAAGCGGAATACCAACTGTATTTCACTGTGAGTAGAATCAGAGCTATTCAGCAATGGAGGATACAACCTTATCTCCCATGTTTCTGTTGTAAGACATGCAAAATCCATTCCATGTACAAAACAACCATGTGGTATATTAAGAATATCACCTGAATATTTATTTTTGCATGTCTTCACGTGTGTCATACATAAAGTATGGAATATGTATAACTTTGAGCTATTTTGCACACAGATACATATTTTTCACTGTGCTAAAGGTACAATTTTATGTATGACTTTAACAGTGTGTAGTGCATAGATCCATGTTTTCCATAGGCATTAAGGTGTCATATTATGTATTACTCTGCAATATGCAGTGCACAGATCCATGTTTTTGATAAGGCTTAAGGCACTGTTTCACATATGATTCAGCTGTATACAGTGTACAGATACATGCCTTTGAGAGAAGGTACTGTCTCATATATGACTCAGCAGAATGCAGTGCACAGATCCATGTTTTTGTAAGGCTTAAAGCACTGTTTTACACATGGCTCGGCAGTATACAGTGTACAGATACATGCCTTTGAGAGAAGTTACTGTCTCATATATGACTCAGCAGAATGCAGTGAGCAGATTCATGTTTTTTAGGGCTTAAGATACTATTTCACATATGAAGAGCATTCATTATTCAATATACAGAGAGAGATTTTTTGCAAAGGTGCCATTTTACACAGGACTGAAAACAGCTGAGAACACATATCCATATTTTTCATAGAACTTAAGGTATTGTTTCATGTAAGATTTGGCAATACACGGTACACAGATCCATATTTTTCACAGGGCTTAAGGTACTGTTTCGTGTGTGACTCAGCATTATAATGTGCAGAGATCCATGTTTTCCACAGGTCTTAAAATACTATTTCATGTGTGACTCAGCATTATGGAGCACACAGATCCGTGTTTCTGATTTGGTTTAAGTTATTGTTTCATGTGTAACTCAGCATCCATGATTTTTACAGGGCTTTAGGTGTGATTTTGTGTATGATTTGGCCATATGGAGTATGTCTCAGCCATATTCTGTACACAGATTCATGTTTTCACAGAGTTTAAGTTACTGTTTCATGTGTGACTCAGCATTATGCAGTACGCATTTCAGTATTTTTCACTGAGTTTAAGGTACTGTCTCATGTATGTCTAACATTATAATGTGCAGAGAGCCATGTTTATCACATGGTTTTAGGTAATGTTTCATGTGTAATACAGCACAATGGAGTACAAAGAGCCATGTTTCTCACTGGGTTTAAGGTACCATTTGAAGTATGACTCAGCATTATGTAGTTCACAGATCCAACATTTTTCATTAGGTTTAAGGGCTGTTTCATATACACCTAAACAGTATGGAGTACAAAGAGCCGTGTTTCTCACTTGGTTTAAGGTAATACTTCATGTATGACTCAGCAGTATGGAATACACAGAGCCATGTTTCTTACTGGCTTTAATACTGTTTCATGTATCACTCATTAGCATAGAGTGCACAGACCCATGTTTTTGCTTGGGTTTAAAGTACTATTTCTTGTATGGATCAGCGGTATTCATTACACAGATCCATGTTTTTTACTGGGTTAAAGGTACTATAAAATTAATGTATGACTAATTAGTATTCATTACACAGATCCATGTTTTTTATTGGGGTTTACATTACTGTTTCATTTATGACTAAGAAGAACAAAGAACCATGTTTCTCACTGGGTTAAGGAACTGTTTCACGTATGACTCAGCAGTGTGGAGTACACAGATCCGTGCCTTCACTGGGTTTAACACTGTTTTTTGCATGATTCAGCAATTTGGTGGGCAGAGATTTTTGTTTTCCATTGGGTTTAAGGAACTATTTCATGTTTGACTCAGCAGTATTCATTACACAGCTCTATGTTTCTCATTAACTTTAAAGTACTATTTCATGTACAGTTTAGAGGTATGTTGCACACACATCCAGGCTTCTCATTGGGTTTAAGGTACTGTTTCATGTAGGATTCAGCAGTATGGAGTACACAGATCCAGGCTCCCATTGGGTTTAATACTGGTTCATGCATGACTGAACAGCACAGAGTGCACCCATGTTTTTCATTGGGTTTCAGGTGCTATTTCTTGTATGACTCAGCAGTAGTTATTACACAGGTCCATGCTTTTCACTTGGTTTAAGGTACTGTCTCATGTGTGATTCAGCGGTATTCTCTATGCAGAGCCATGTTTCTCTGTTGGTTTATGGTCCTGTTTCATGTATGACTCAGATGTATGGTGTACACAGAACTGTGTTTCTTATTGCTTTTAAGGTACTGTTTCATGTATAACTCAGCAGTATGAAATCCACAGAACCATGTTTTCACTGGATTTAATAATCTTTCTTGTGTGACTCAGTAATATTGAGTGTACAGATCCGTATTCTTCATTGGGTTTAAGGTGTTTAAAGGCATCTTGTTGTCTATAGGTAGATGTTTTTCATAGCTCTTAAGGTACTGTTTCATGTATAACTCAGCAGTATGGAGTACACAGAACCATGTTGGTCATTGGGTTTAAGGAACTATTTTTTTGTATGACTCTGCAGTATGGCGTACACGGATCCATGTTTTCAGTGGGTTTAATACACTTTCTAGTGTAACTCAGTAATATGGAGTGCACAGATCCATGTTTTTCATTGTGTTTAAGGTATTTAAAGGCATTATGCTGTCCATAGGTACATGTTTTTCATAGTTCTTAAGGTACTGTTTCATGTATGACTCAGCGTTATGCTGTCCATAGATCCATGTTTTTCACAGGGCTAAAGGTAGTGTTTCCTGTATGACTCAGCAGTATAGAGTGCACAGATCCATGTTTTTCATTGGGCTCATATCTGTCAACTGCCCAGATTTTTGCAGAATGACCGGACATTTGACTTATATTTTTGTCTATTTCTCATAAAAATTCATGGTTTTCAGGCAAGTCTCTGAGGATTGAAGTCACTAAATAATGGTGTGCATTCGAGTTTCAGACTTCATATCCTTCAGAAAATGCATGCTAAGACAAATCCTTTTACTCTACTAATTTATAAGAGCAATCTTTAAATTCTATCCCTATTTTGGGCCTTTGTCCCCTATTATTTCTGGCTTTGTCAAGCTTTCGTGTGCTAAGAGGTTGAGAGGTATGTCTTGGGGGACAGACACTTTTTATGGTAGCTTTTACTTCTGCCAGAAGAATTTCCAAAGTGCAGGCTTTGTCTGTTGAACTTCAGTACTTATATTTCATAGATACTCAGTTTCTGTGCTGACCTCACCTTCAAACCAAAGGTTGCTACCAAGTTTAACATTAGCAATATGTTCATCCCCTTATGTTTTTGCACAATGCTACAATGACAGAGATCCGCTGCATTGGTAGAATGTGCACTGTCAGCTCAATTTTTGTTTTGAGAACACCAGCTCCATTTACAAAGTTAGCTAACTGTGTTGCTCTCTTGAGTAAAAAAAAAAAAAAAGTCAGTTCCAAAAGTCACTTTAGCCAAATGGCTTTCTAACGGCATCCAGTTTTTTTTTCACTAAGAGCCTCTTCATTCTGTTCACTTTCCATCAAGGTGTGGATGCTGTTTAGTTGGCTTTCTCTCATCTGATTCACAAGATACTATAATCTGGATGTAATATCCTGTTCCTGGTGGTATTCCTTTGGGGCTATAATTATAAAAGGTATGTTCCCATGGGGGGGGGTGCTTAGGAGGATTAGCCTAAGACTTACCATAATGGCAGGTCTGGTACAGCAGGCCCAGTCTCAGTAATGTTACTGTCCTTTATTACCCACCTTTGGCATAGCAGATTTGAGCTGTATTTTTCTATATATTGTCACTTTGTCTGCTCACCACTCATCTTGAGAAGCTGGGTACCAAATTGCATTATAGGGCATTGGACAGACTATGGCAGCCTGCGAAGGTTTTACTTCCTGAGTGGTCCCAGTGCCTGCCAGCATTAGTCTAACTGTTACTGTGGATGGACCTGCTCTAATTGCTTAAATACACTTATAATGAATTTCTCATACTGAGGTAGACAGGCATGTTTCATGATAATATGACATTCTAAGTAGAAAGCTGGAAGTGAAATGTGTTTATTTTCTTCCAAGGCTGATTTCTTGGTTGTAATTAGTGTCATTATTTTATTTTCCATTTAATCCAAAGACTCACTGACACTACCCAGTAGCATCCAACTGAGAAAGAATGCAAATATTTTTTAATAAAGTGTAATCCTTCCAATACGTATTTGTAGAAAATGACAATGCTGCCGTTTCTGTCATTTGCTAATGGACTAATTACCGATGCGATAGTTAGATTCCATAGTGACGTTAGGAAATGTCAGAGGCACACTGCAACCCTATTACAAATGTCAAAAGGCAATTTCCACAGCTAATTAAATAACAGAAAAACAGTTGCTCTCTTATTAAGCGGAATACCAACTGTATTTCACTGTGAGTAGAATCAGAGCTATTCAGCAATGGAGGATACAACCTTATCTCCCATGTTTCTGTTGTAAGACATGCAAAATCCATTCCATGTACAAAACAACCATGTGGTATATTAAGAATATCACCTGAATATTTATTTTTGCATGTCTTCACGTGTGTCATACATAAAGTATGGAATATGTATAACTTTGAGCTATTTTGCACACAGATACATGTTTTTCACTGTGCTAAAGGTACAATTTTATGTATGACTTTAACAGTGTGTAGTGCATAGATCCACGTTTTCCATAGGGATTAAGGTGTCATATTATGTATGACTCTGCAATATGCAGTGCACAGATCCATGTTTTTGATAAGGCTTAAGGCACTGTTTCACATATGATTCAGCTGTATACAGTGTACAGATACATGCCTTTGAGAGAAGGTACTGTCTCATATATGACTCAGCAGAATGCAGTGCACAGATCCATGTTTTTGTAAGGCTTTAAGCACTGTTTTACACATGGCTCGGCAGTATACAGTGTACAGATACATGCCTTTGAGAGAAGGTACTGTCTCATATATGACTCAGCAGAATGCAGTGAGCAGATTCATGTTTTTTAGGGCTTAAGATACTATTTCACATATGAAGAGCATTCATTATTCAATATACAGAGAGAGATTTTTTGCAAAGGTGCCATTTTACGTAGGACTGAAAACAGCCGAGAACACATATCCATGTTTTTCATAGAACATAAGGTATTGTTTCATGTAAGATTTGGCAGTACACGGTACACAGATCCAGGTTTTACACAGTGCGTAAGGTACTGTTTCGTGTGTGACTCAGCATTATAATGTGCAAAGATCCATGTTTCCCACAGGTCTTAAAATACTGTTTCATGTGTGACTCAGCATTATGGAGCACACAGATCCATGTTTCTGATTTGGTTTAAGGTAGTGTTTCATGGGTGACTGAACAGTATGCAGTACACAGATACATTTTTTTCCACTGGGTTTGAGGTACTGTTTCATGTGTGACTCAGCATTATAGTGTACATAGATCCATGTTTTTCACAGGGCTTAAGGTACTGTTTCGTGTTGACTCGTTTATGGAGTACACAAATCCACGACTTTCATTGGGATGAAAGTACTATTTCATGTACAGCAGGGAGTGCAAAGATACATGTTTTCATTTGGTTTAAGGTACTATTTCACATATGACTCAGCAGTATTCAATACACAGATACATGTTTTCATTTGGTTTAAGGTACTATTTCACATATGACTCAGCAGTATTCAATACACAGATACATGTTTTCATTTGGTTTAAGGTACTATTTCACATATGACTCAGCAGGATTCAATACACAGATACATGTTTTTATTTGGTTTAAGGTACTATTTCACATATGACTCAGCAGTATTCAATACACAGATACATGTTTTTATTTGGTTTAAGGTACTATTTCACATATGACTCAGCAGTATTCAATACACAGATACATGTTTTCATTTGGTTTAAGGTACTATTTCACATATGACTCAGCAGTATTCAATACACAGATACATGTTTTCATTTGGTTTAAGGTACTATTTCACATATGACTCAGCAGTATTCAATACACAGATACATGTTTTTATTTGGTTTAAGGTACTATTTCACATATGACTCAGCAGTATTCAATACACAGATACATGTTTTTCGCAGAGTTTAAGGTACTGTTTCATGTATAACTCAACATTATAATGTGCACAGATCCATGATTTTTACAGGGCTTAAGGTGTGATTTTGTGCATGATTTGGCAGTGTGGCGTATACAGGTGCATACTTTTCAGTGGGTTGAAGGTGTGATTTCATGTACACTTCACAGATCCTTGTTTTTTATTGAGTTTACGGTACTATTTCATCTATGACTCAGCTGTATTCTGTACACAGATTCATGTTTTCACAGAGCTTAAGTTATTGTTTCATGTGTGACTCAGCATTATGCAGTACGCATTTCAATATTTTTCACTGAGTTTAAGGTATTGTCTCATGTATGTCTAACATTATAATGTGCAGAGAGCCATGTTTATCACATGGTTTTAGGTAATGTTTCATGTGTAATACAGCACAATGGAGTACAAAGGCCATGTTTCTCACTGGGTTTAAGGTACCATTTGAAGTATGACTCAGCATTATGTAGTTCACAGATCCAACATTTTTCATTAGGTTTAAGGGCTGTTTCATATACACCTAAACAGTATGGAGTACAAAGAGCCGTGTTTCTCACTTGGTTTAAGGTAATA
Organism: Protopterus annectens; assembly: GCF_019279795.1. Classification (NCBI taxonomy): domain Eukaryota; kingdom Metazoa; phylum Chordata; order Ceratodontiformes; family Protopteridae; genus Protopterus; species Protopterus annectens. Next base: position 329,056,644 of record NC_056744.1, on the reverse strand, counting down.
CTTCATGTATGACTCAGCAGTATGGAATACACAGAGCCATGTTTCTTACTGGCTTTAATACTGTTTCATGTATAGCTCATTAGCATAGAGTGCGTAGAACCATGTTTTTCTTGGGTTTAAAGTACTATTTCTTGTATGAATCAGTGGTATTCATTGCACAGATCCATGTTTTTTCACTGGGTTAAATGTACTGTTTCATGTGTGACTCAGCCGTATTCTGTATGCAGTGGTATGTTTTTCGGTAATGTTTCATTTATGACTCAGAAGTATGGAGTGCACAGATCCATGTTTTAATTTGGGTTCAAGGTACTATAAAATTAACGTATGACTAATTAGTATTCATTACACAGATCCTTGGTTTTCATTGGGTTTGCATTACTGTTTCATTTATGACTACGGAGTACATAGAGCCATGTTTCTCACTGGGTTCATAGGTGTGTACTAGGCTAATAGCCCTGGAGCCTTTACAAGCCTAGCCCAAAAAAATTGCCCAGGTACCATGCCACCCAATGTTAGTTCACAGCTCCCATATCCAGTAGGACAACTGGAATGATCCCTGGAGTGAACTTTCTGTTACCCACCCACTTGTCAAGATTTCTCTTGAAGAGGGCCAGTGAGGTGCTCTGCTTGACATGAATGGTAAGCTTATTCCAGATTATGGGCAGTCTTTGGGAGAGGAACCTGTCCCTCTACCATGTTCTGTTAATTGTGGTAATGGGGTTGTGATCTCTGGAGGTGTGGCACGGGGGATTGGGATTTCTTTAGGTGTAGCATTTCAAGTAGGGCTGGGTCAGACATGGCTTTGTAAGTCAAGCAGAGATCATCTCTAAGAAGACGATAAGAAACTGAGAACAGCTGAAGTTTCTTGAGTATGTCCATGTAGGACACGTGTTTAAGGCCTAGGATCCTTTTTGTGAGATACCTTTGTTGCTGTTGTAGGTGTCTGGTCAGGTACATGCCAAATGGGGCATTATATTCGATGATTGGTCTAATGAGGGATGAGTAGAGAGGGATGATGACCTCTTTCTTCCTGGATGCGAAACCTTTGGTTATAAGATGTGCCACTTAGAAGGACTTTCTGATCACAGTGGCAATGTGGTGGTCAAAGGTGAGGTGGCTGTTGAACTGGGTGCCCAGATCTCTTATGGCCCCTTCAGTGTTGAGCTTCCATCAACGTGCTAATTCATGGGCCATGGTTCCAACACCCGTCATTGGTCTCAGAGTGGCCCTTTTGTAGGATGTCTGCATCACTTGGGGAGTTGATAATGAGTCCTTGCTTGCAGTCATCAGTGAACTTGGTCAGCCAGCGTCCTTCTGTATTGGCCTGGACTTCCGAGAAGTAGATGCTAAACAGGAGAGGGCCCAGGGGGACTCCACTCATGACTGATCGACAGCTTGACTTGGAATCTGCAACTTTCACTGTGTGGGTCCTGTCTGTGAGCCAATTTGCAACCCACCTAGTGATGTAAGAATTGATGCTTAGCTTGATGAGTTTATCAATGATAATTGGTGTAGGAACTGTTTCATTTAGGACTCTGCAGTGCGGAGTACACATATCCGTGCCTTCACTGGGTTTAGCAATTTGGAGGGCAGAGATTTTTATTTCCATTGGGTTTAAGGAATTATTTCATGTATGACTCAGCACCATTCATACACAGCTCCATGTTTTTCATTGGGTTTAAGGTAGTGTTTCACATGTGACTCAGCAGTATTCAGTACACAAAGCCATGTTTTTTTTTCATTAAGATTAAAGTACTGTTTCATGTACAATTTAGAGGTATGTTGCACACACATCCAGGCTTCTCATTAGGTTTAAGGTACTGTTTCATGTAGGATTCAGCAGTATGGAGTACACAGATCCAGGCTCCCATTCGGTTTAATACTGGTTCATGTATGACTCAGATGCATGCTGTACAGAGAACCATGTTTCTTATTGTTTTTAAAGTACTGCTTCATGTATAACTCAGCATTATGGAGTACACAGAACCATGTTGGTCATTGGGTTTAAGGAAACATTTTTTGTATGACTCTGCAGTATGGCGTACACAGATCCATGTTTTCACTGGGTTTAATACACTTTCTAGTGTAATTCAGTAATATGGAGTGTACAGATCCATGTTTTTCATTGTGTTTAAGGTATTTAAAGGCATTATGCTGTCCATAGGTACATGTTTTTCATAGTTCTTAAGGTACTGTTTCATGTATGACTCAGTGTTATGCTGTCCATAGAGCCATGTTTTTCATATGGCTAATGGAACTGTTTCATGTATGACTCAGCCGTATGGAGAACACAGATCTGTGCTTCTCATTTGGTTTAAGGTACTGTTTTGTGTGTGAATCAGTGGTGTGGAAAGCACAGATCCATGTTTTATTGAGTTTAAAGTACTGTTTCATGTATGACTCAGCAGTATAGAGTGCACAGACCCATGTTTTTCATTGGGTCCACACCTGTCAACTGCCCAGATTTTTGCAATATGTTCAGATTTTTGCTTTATACTTTTGGCCTGCTTCTTGTAAAATTTGTGGTTTCATAACAAATCATTGAAGATTGAAGTCAGTAAGTAATGGTAGATTTTTGAGTTTCAGACTTCATGTCCTTCAGAAAAATGCATGCTAATGCACAACCTATTATTGTAGCAACTTTTTGAGATTATAAGAACAATGTTTAAAATTTGTTCCTGATTTTGGTCTTTTGTCTTTTTATTATTTTTGACTTTGTCCAGATTTCTTTTGCTGAGAGGTTGAGAGGTATGATTAGTTTAAAGGTACTATTTCATGTATGAGTTTGCTGTAGGTTGGTCACAGAATTGTACAGAAACTCAGGAAACTCATTAAGATGTCATTTTGTTGTGCTCAGATGCGTGTCTTGTAAAGAATATTGTATACTTTTTCATTTCATTTGTGATTTAGCAGCGTAGTAAACAGAGAATCTTGTGCATTGAAGCCTGGGATATTTATGAAGTGGTTACTTGGTCAGTACAGGTTTGTAGGTTGTATAATGTGTATAAAATTCTTCCATGTATGACTGCAGTACACCCTGCATATGTTACTCCTATACTGAGTGACTGTATTCATGTGCTTTCTTGAGTATCTCCTCTCTATGAAAATCATTAATTCATTTTGATAAAACTGCAGAGTTTGTACTTTTCCATATATAGGTGAATGGTGTGGGGTGCATTTATTGTATACTCATTGTTAACATGGTAGTAGAGAGCCTGTGGTGTCCCTCTGTGCAGAATTGCGAGAAAACACTGCATCAAATGACACGTAGGCAAAAACTAGGTACCTAAACGCATACAGTGTGTTTTCGGCATGGTATTCTTAAATATTTCATAAACGTACAGAGAAACAAAATGAAAAAGGACAGTAGCATAACACAAATCTATTTAGTTCTTCTGCACTTTGTTTTGGCCATATGATTTTGGCAGCATATTTCAGTGTGCAGCAATGCTTCTCTTTCTGTGCATCCTTTGTGAGAAATATTACAAAGGACCTACAGATATTCCCCACCGTTTGCAGCACAACAGAAGGTCTCTTCTTTGCAGAATACAGAGTTCCAGAATATTTGCAGAAGTGATGTTATCCCGTAATTAGCTGATGTTCTTGCAAGATGGAAGTATATCTTTATGCTCACTTTGCCACTCATTTAGCACAGTAAAGTCATAAAGGACTTTATTGACCATTTTGCAGGCTTTGTTACAAATTTGCTGTTGTTGCAGAATAGCTGGTATATTCTGTACTTATGCTTGTTCTTTGCAAAATATGCACCTGAGTACAACTGATTCAACTAATTTTATTCACTTCTTCTGGGTGCCCCCTGCAGGTGGCTTTTTTATGGGGATGCCTGGTAGTCTAGTGCTTAGGATTTGGCACTCTCACCACCGTGGCTCAGGTTCAATTCCTGGTCAGGAATTTTCAGCCTTGATGGAGCTGCTACATATCTGCAAGGTAAACAGCACAATGGTCTCCCGATCTAGGGATCGATCTACACCTAGTCACTGACTCAAACAAAACATACTGGAGATACAGATATGTATCTCAGCAATTACTCCTTCTTTGGAACAGGCTTCCTATTCACGTTAAACAGAGCCCTTCCCTAGCCCTCTTCAAATGCAGTTTGGATCAATGGATAGGGGATCGAAAATTCACACCTGGGGTTGTGCTTATGTCCCTTATGGACAGGGGCAATCTGTTAAATACTCAAGGCATTTGCACAAACCTATGCCATCTTCTTGCCCCTAGGTGACACATATTGGGTAAAATTGGGCAGTACTTCGCTTGTACGGCCTTTTAAGCCATTAGTCTTGCAATCTCCTATGAACCGTTGTCCATACAAGCATAGAGTACTAACATTTTTCAGTATGTTTGCTTTATTAGACCAAGTTAATATTAACAATATTTCATGTTCCCCCATGTATTTGTCAAAAAGTCAGTTTGAAACCCCCTGAGAGGTAGAGTTCTGAGTAGAATAAGGGAATAGTTTCTGTTATTGAACACTCCTGTTTAAAACTAGGCTGGTATCAGCTATTGGTTTTGTCCCTGATGAGTAGTACACTGCAGTGGTGATGCCCTCCTAAGGGTGGGCTTATAACTAACCCAGATACATACAGACCTTTCGGCCTTACAAGCCTCATTTGCAAAGCCATAGTATGTGTTATAACTCACCTCATAAACTGTGACTTCCAGCAGTTGGCTTTGCAAAGGGTAGGCATTGTCTGTTTAGTTCCAGAGGCTTTACTTGGTGGTCATGCAGTCGCATGACATAGTTTGACCAGGCCATAATCTGTGACACCACTCCTCACTCTGGCATCTTACAAAAGCTAAATGCTTTAAAAATCTGCATATATGTGTCAAGGTGGATAGTAAACTTGATGAAAGGCAGAAACCACACATTGTGAGTTGTGGAAACCTAATCAGAAAGCATGAAAGTTAAGACCAGTGTCTCTCTGGGTGCTCGGTGCTGCAACCTCGCCTTTTTGATGTGTACTTATTTTATTTTATTTATTTATTTTACATTTGTTGACCGGGCTAGTCTAACTGGATATATTTCCATTTTCAGTAGAGGCCCGGGGAGAAAAACTCCAGTAGTAGACAAATTGATTATAAAATTTGAAATAAAAATACACGTGATGCAAATCATGGTTGATACATAGTAAATGAAAGTAGTTAAGTAAAGATACTAGAAGAAGTAAATAAAAAAATGGAGATAAAAGATGACATATACATTAATATAAAGTTACAAATATTATGTGCTAAATTAATTACACAAAAAAGTGAGAAAAGGGTCTGAACAAATAATAAAAATAAGAGTGTTTTGTGATCAACAACAGTACAAAGTCCAGCAGTCTGTTCCATTGTGTCCACCAGTTCATTTCTGCTTCAAAAAGTATGCAAAGTGTTTGCAATATGTAGAAAGAGGCGCAAATAAAAATGAGCAAAACCAGATGGTTAGTCAGGGTTATAAGTTAGTAAAAGTAGGGTTATAAGGTAGAAAAAGCAGAAGGTTAGTCAGGGTTACTGCAGGGGCATAACCAGTGTGTTTTAAGGTGTTTTTTGAGGTTTTGTTTAAAGAGAGGCAAGGAAGTAAGTGATATAAGATCGTTGGGGAGTAGGTTCCAGTTTTTTCCCACTGCATTAGAAAACAGAGACTCACCAGCTCTGTTGTTAGTCTTGGTTATGTTAGCTAGAAGTTTACTAGAAGAGCATAGGGAGTTTAGATTACTTCTCAGATCTGCAAGCAGAGAACCTTTAGCTAACAACATTTGCAGATGACTGCAAACTGGGGGTTGTTGTTAAGTCGTCTTTTGATGCTGAAACTTTGCTGAAGTCTTCTTACTAAAGTCTTGGTATGCTGAAACTGGGTACAAATGTAATACCAAAAGGTGTAGTATCATCAGTCTTGTGGACAGCCTCTGCCCACATCATGCAGTGTAGACAACACATCTGTACAAAATGAAAATATCGTGATGGGCTGGGTGACTGGGTTGTTAGCTCCCTCTCTTCTGACCATCACATAACGATACATAACATGTCAGGAGCTCCTTTTATTTAACCTAGCTAATTGCCAAAGGAATGTCATCAAGACCCAAGGAGGTAATCACTCCCTTATTCTTGGCATTGATCAGGCTGATTATCAAGTACAACTCCCCCTTTGGGATGAATCTCACCGAACATATCAAGCAATTACAAAGACCCCAATGATTTCTTAACAAAAAAAAATCACGGGCCTAAAGTCTCCGAGCTCTCAAATGAGTCTGGAAATCCTACCCTATACTCAGTATCTGTCAAACTTTTCAAGGGAAGTCTCTGTTCCACTTATCATTCCATTAAAGACCCAATTGTCCTGGACATCCTTTTTCTCCACAAGTCCAATATATTCACCAGTTATAGAACCAGGTGTCTAAATCTTCACTAACAGATAAATAAAATAAGAATGGAGGAACAGGTTTTTAACCCACTGCCTCTCAAACCGCTGTAATAAACCTACCCTACGTGTTAAGCAGTGCAACTCACTTAAACATTTAAACATAAGCCAGATGGCTAAATGGGTGTCTACAAATTTAGTCTGGGATTGACTGCTATGACCATAGTGGAGAAGGGAGGTACAGCCTGTGGGAGAACACTAACAAGATGTTAATACTCAGTCACCTTGGAATATCTATGAATGTATACATTTTTCTTAACTCTAATGGTTAGCTTGCAGCCCCTGTCAGCCCTTTATAATAAATATGTATACTAGTAAAGTACAGTTCAAAATAAGTCTGTGCTCCAAGACATTTTCCCAGGAATATGTCACCTACAAAATGGCCAGTCGCAATCAGATCATCCTAAAGTCTTCTGTATCTTATATATTATAGCTGTAACAAATTACCCATGAATTAAGGACTGTGCTGTGACAAGTTTGGTTTAGTAACGACTTCATATTGAACAACAGAACAGTGGCATTTTTTTAATTTCTCCTCAGTTCATAAGAGCACTTTTGTGAGCTGACCCAGAGATGCAACTTTGTGTACAAAGTTTACACATTAATTTGGTTCTAGTTCATTCACGTGAATGCTCAATTACCTGAAACCCAAATAATCACATCAATTTACCTGAAAACACATTTAACTGAAAACTGTCTCCACTACAATACATAATAATATATTTTTGCAGGGGGTCAAGCCCCCCTCACTTATACATACTAACTCCACGGTCACACAACCGGAAGATAAGACAGTCGCACCACACGTAGTTAATTAGTACTGGAGTGCAGACATAAACATCTACTCATTTTGGGAGTACGACATGACACTGCCCATTGCAATCTACGCATACTCAGCAAGACTGACATCCCTAATGTGTCCCATGATAGGAAATGACACTAACACATACTTTGTATAGACTTCTGTGGTTTTCAGTCCACTTAGTTTTCAGGAAAATGGATTTGAGCATTTGGGTTTCAGGCAAAGGAACATTCAGGCAAATGAAGCAGAACCATGTATTTACATTATAGTCTTAAATCAACAAGTACTCATATCTATGTCACATACATTGCTAATTGTTCAGTGTACTAAGGTGCATCTGAAATGCTGATATTGCCTTTATGTGGCCTTTCATGTGACACATTTACTGTTAACTCGTGTTTCTGTTTTTAAATTATTCTCGGGTCTGTTAGTTGTATTGCTGGTTTTGTTTGTTGCTCTTTTAACAAATTAATACAGGTTCTTCCCAGGCTTTCAACTTAACTGGACAGTCTAGTAATCAATACACAAGTACACTATTTAGCTTATTAATTCATTAATATTAAAAAGTACCCCTTGCAAATTATCGTACATATACCAATTCCGAGATTGCACTACAGTAAAAACAAGGGTGGCTTTCCTGATCCTTACTGTAGTACAAGCTCTCTTTAAAAGATACAAGTGCTGTAAAATTACTTTGCTGCACGATACATACTTTTCTACTTACCTGCATGTCCGACATGCAACAGAACTGGTACCATGGACCAGAAGGAACACAAACGCAGACTGCTTCTACTTCTCCAAATACCAGCACTGTGGTACATGAATCGATTACCTGAGATTCAGCAAAGTAAACTTTCAGAATAGTGCACTTTCGGACAACTGGACTCGGTTATTTCAGATTTGGTGAAATGTAAATTCGTTAAGAGAAAATAGACCCAAATACATATAGAATTTTGATTTTTTTTTTAATTGTGTTTGTCACATTTTCTTGTAATCTCTTCTTTATAACTGAAACAGCTGACGATTCAAAGATGGCAGCCATTCTATAAGCACTGCAGTTCTTCAGCTCTCCAAATACCAGAGAAAAAAATCAACCCTGTGGAGATATATTCGGAGTTAATATGCTAATTGGCAGCAATTACTGAACTACTAGAAGTCATTTTTGTTTCTGAGAAAGAAAAATCGGGAAAAAATACTTGGTGATAGCAGGATTGGAACTGATTGTCAGTTTGACTCTGAACAGAGCACCAAACAAAGGATTGAGCTATCTCTTATCTGAAACTCTTCCTCTGGAAATAAATCTATCTGCAGCGTTTCACAATGTCAAAAGAAGATAAAAATATGGAAACTACAACTACCAAAACTAAACTGGCAGCATTACAATCGCCTGAGAAAGAATCCATAATCAAAAGACAGAAAACAATTAAACAACAGGAGACTGCAAAAGCAGGGGTAACAAGTAAACCTGATCAACCAGTCACCATGGAAGAAATTAAATCAGCGCTGTTACCTGTACAGGAAGCCTTAAAAGACTTAACATCTCAAATGCTTACATTTAGTGACACATGTAATCGGATGCTGGAAAGAATGGAGAAAGCGGAAACCAGAATAGCTGAAAATGAAGACAAAATAATAATGCTCACTAAAAAAATGGATTCTCATGGGGCAGACATTCAAATGATGCAAAACAAAATTCTGGATTTGGAAGCAAGATCCAGACGCAACAATATAATTATCAGAGGGATCCCAGAATCAATTCAATATAATGATCTGAACACTTCCATTGCACAAATATTTGAAATACTGCTCAAGGACTCTGATGGTGTTAAACAGATTGTTATAGAAAGGGCGCATAGAGCATTCAGAGACTCACAAGCTTCAAATACACCTAGGCCTGTTTATGTCAAGATATTGAACTATCAAGATGTGAGCAAAATACTGTTAACCATAAAAAAAAACTGGTGGATCTATAAGGTGGCAAAATAATAAAATTTCCATAACACATGACTTACCAACACAAATAAGACAATCTAGGCAAATGCTGGCTCCATACTGTAAGTTTCTGATTGATAAAAGTATTAGATTTCAAATGAAATATCCCAATATTTTAATCTTTACAGTGGATGGCATTAAATACTCAGTAAGCACGAAAAAAGAAGCAAGACCTACCTTTCTGAAGCTTTTCAAGGCTCTGCCACCTTCGGAAGTGTGAACAGTTCATCCAGGCTTTCTTCAGCATCAGCTAGAATGGGACTCTTCATCTACGATGATCCGAGGCTTTAAAATCCTTTGTGTGTTCTTTTTTTTTTCACCAGGCCTTGAGAAACACTTTTTTATCTTCTTATCTCGTTGTTCCAGCTTGAGCACGAAGTTTTCACAAAGATTTATGGCTTCAGCTAGGCAACAGGAAGTCCTTGAGGGAAGCAGGGGGACCGATTTCAGTGTTGAGCAGCCAGGAGGTCCGTCCATAATTGGTTCCCCATCGAGCGAGGAAGAAAGAGGCCTAACAGGAATAACAGCTGGGAAGAAGAAAGAACTGGTGGATATAAAAAACGAAGCTTTTTGGACTTATTTATAGGGTAAAGGACTTCAGGGTGCTGTATGAAGATATAGCTGTGCAGGTAAATGCTTTGTGAATGCTATGGTTAATATAGAAGGGTATTACAATGTATGGTGGCAGAATAGGGTACTGTAGTTTCTATTCTTCTTTTTCTTTTATTTCTCTCTTTTCTTCTTTTAGGCATGGTATATCACTTGCAATTAGATAATTGTATAAGTATGCTTAGATTAATATGATAACAAGATGTTGAGAAAGTAATAAAGAGCATGCAAGAATGTGTTTCTAAATGTTTAAATTAATACATTTTCCTTCTTCCTTTTCTTTTCTTTCATGTTGTCTTTCTGCTCTTTCAATTTCTTTGTTTTTTTTCTCTTTTATATATTTTTTTCTTTATATGGAAAGTCCAAAAAACACATAAATAGGTATGGTACAAGGGTACAACTAGTTACTATAAGTGATTGTGCAGTTATAGTTTGACTGTTGAGTGCATTGTTTACCAAGTGTTAGCAGGTCATTATGTAAGATTGCTTTGGAGAAATGCAGCTAACTAAAACAGTCAGATCAGTTAAACAAAATTGGATGCAGGATTGTTATGAAATGTTAAACAATTGTGTGTTTTCTATGTCAATTAATACTTAATATTGTATAGGACAAGAAATTAAAATGTTTTTATGCTATTGCTGAATATAAATAGTGATAGAAGTTAGGTACACTAGAATTTCACAGAACAATTAGTATATGTGTATATCTATAGAATATATGTCCAGAGCTGTAGTTAGTTGTAAGCAGTGTTTAGTAGGGAATGTTGGGATTAAGCTTTGTAGATGTAGAAGTAGTTGTTGTAGGTTTTTTGCATGAGGTTTTAGTGTTAAGTAGTAGAGTTAGTAGGTCAACTACCCAGAGGGTTTCAAGTAATGTGAAAAGCCTATGTTCATCCTGGTCCAGAGGAATAGTGGATAGGCACTGGGTAGGGATGGGATGGCAGTTTTGCTTCCAAATAATTTATGATATGCCAACATACGGTAGTCTAAGGTGGTCAAAAAATATTAGATATCGAAGTACATTTTTAAGAAGCTTTAAATGTGGATAATAGAATCTTGGAATGTGAAAGGACTCCAGAACATTAAAAAAGAAAGCTATTTTTGCATTTGTTTCTCCAATCAACAGCAGGTTTTATTTTATTACAAGAAACGCATTTGACCAATGACCAGTGGGAGGCAATGAAAGATAAGAAATGGATTAGGAAGATTGTGGCGGCGGAAGGGACAACGAACAGTGCAGGGGTGGCAATTATAATTAAGAATCACTTTCAAGGAGAAATTTTGGATGTGAAAATGGATCAAGAGGGACGATGGTGTTTGGTGATTCTCACATCCAACTTTTTTGATAAACCTATAGTACTTATGTGTATATATGCCCCTACTGTTAATCAGCATCATTTTATAACATCAATTTACTCCATTTTTACAGTCATATAATAACTGTTATATAGTGATGGGAGGTGACTGGAACTCATATCAAGATCCGAAATTAGATAAGTTAGGTTCATCTAAAGCTTTTAATAAGCAGGCAATGGTAGCATTGAAGGAACTTAAAACTGATTTCAAACTGTATGACCCTTTTAAACATACACACTTACAAATAAAAGCAGAGAATTTTACTTTTTATTCAAGCTGCCATAAAATGTGGTCGAGAATTGACTTTTTTCTAATCTCAGAGGTATTGATTTCAGCTGACCCTAGTGTTTCTAATTAAGCTAGACAAACTCTCAGACCACTCTAAGATTACTTTAACCCTAAACAGTAATAGTATGAATAATAAGAGGCATCGAGGGTACAATTGGTCCTTAAATCCATATTTATTGACTAAAGAGGATATATTAAAAGAAGGTAAGGAGACACTCAAACAGTTACTGCATAATATTCCCCAAAATAGACACCCCATGGATATAGAATGGGCTACAACTAAAGCGCAATTAAGAGGACTCTTTATTCAGAAAGCTACGTACTATAACAAAATGCAAAATAGGGAACAACTTGACTTGGAAACCAAAATTCAACTATTGGACCAGGAATTGATGAGGAACTATAATAAACAGACAGAAATTTATTTATTAAGATGTCAGAAAGAGCTGTTTTTACTTCATAATAGAAAATTGACATTCTATGAACAAAGAAACTTAGTAAAATACGCAAATCATATTCAAACTCCCTCGAAAGCGTTAGTTCGTATTATTAATCAGACTAAATCAACACGAGTAATTACTGAGATAAATTATAATAATAAAACACATACTGATAAGGCAGATATCATGAATACTTTTGAACTAATCTTTAACCAGATCTATGGCGATCAGCAGGCACTTTTGCAAGTTAAAGATAAAGATTTTCTACAGAAAATTACTTTCCCGAATATTGATAAGGACTCCCATAGAGAGTTAATTATACCGATTACAGTGGAGGAGGTTTTAGAGGTAATCAAGAAGCTGAAGCCTCATAAAGCCCCAGGGCCAGATGGTCTGACCTCGGAATTCTACAAATCTTTTAGTGAGATTCTGAGTAGAATACTTTCACAGATTTTCAATTATATAATTCTGAATAGAATTAATGATCCCCATTTTAATGCCTCAAAGACAATCCTGATATTGAAGGAGAAAAGTGATTCTAAAAATCTAGATAACTACAGGCCCATATCACTCCTGAATATAGACATGAAAATCATGACATCCATTCTGGCAAATAGACTGAAAAAGGTAATAAATTTAATAATATCAGAGGAACAGGTGGGGTTTATAGATGGGAGACAGACCACTGACAATACATTAACGTTACACACATTAATTTCTTATGCGAAGCATAAAAGTCTTAATATGTATGCCCTAATAATTGACGCACAGAAAGCATTCGACAGAGTTAATTTGCTATATTTATTTGGCATGCTGCCATATTTTAATATACCTCAGGAGTTTATTTTAACGTTAAGGAAATTATACAACAATGCATATACAAATTTATTCATAAATCACGAATGCTCTAAAAGGATACAAATCAAAAATGGTACCCGACAGGGCTGCCCATTATCTCCTATTTTATTTAATCTGTATTTGGAACCGCTATTTTTACACATTAAGCAAAATGTCTTCTATAATTCGCCAGTACTTTATGGGATAAAGATTAAGATGGCTGCCTTCGCAGATGATTTAAATATATACTGCACCACACCTGTTTCTGATACAGAGAAAATATTAACAGCAATAGAAAACTTTGAGAAAATCTCCAATTATAAGCTAAATTTCAAAAAAACCAAAATATTCCCACTAAAGACACCCACACCCTTTTCACTGTTACCACTGATAGGACAAGTAATGACGGAAGAAAGGATAAAATATCTGGGGATTATATTTTCAACTGAAAGTAGAGATTTCTTTATGAATAATGTTAAGTCAACTTGGGATCAAATAACATTGGATCTAAAAAGATGGAGTAAGTTGAAGTTGCCATTGATGGCAAGAGCCACAATTATAAAAATTAATGTTCTTCCTAGAATGTTATATATCTTTAGAGCTGCACATCTCAGAATTACGAAAAAAATTTTTAAACAGTTTCATATAGGACTGGGGAGATTTCTTTGGGAACCCAGGAAGACGAGGATATCATATGAGAAATTGATGGCTCCAAAAATCAAGGGGGGGCTTGATCTACCGGATTTTGAAACTTACTATTTAGTGATTCATGCTAACAGGATTTTAAGGGCGACTTACTTGGATAGTGATAGTAGGAAATGAACACCCAAATGGGTGCTCCTAACTTATAGGCATGTAAGGGGAGTGGGAATCAACTGTAAAGCACTACCCTTTTTAAATAATCGAACACTTAGTAAATACGATTTAATGGAGCATATCAAGATCTATGTAACGTCGATTCAAACTCTTTTCACTACTTTAAACTTACTAAAGTATATGATGGTCTTCCAACCTTTCCATGGGAACCCAAATTTAACAATTGGGAGTCAACTGATAGATTTAAAGAAATTCCCCCTAATAAAGGATTTAACCGTACTTGATTTATACCCTTTCCTGGGGGTAGCAGTACATGATATTTTAAAGGAGATGAATCTTCCCATTTCTTATTTAATTATCGTGAGGCAACTAAAAGATCTGGCTATAAACTATTTTAATAACTCCGAACTTAAAGAAGAGGACTTAAATATATCTCGTAATCTGTGGAAAGCGCTGTTACAAGACAGAAAATATATAACCACTTCATATAAATTGATAAAAGAGAAGAAATATAATAAATACATTCTCTTATCGAATTACTGGAAGGAGAAATTAATATTGGTAGACGACAGTAAGATATTGGAGGCATTTAGTCTAACATTAAAGTCAGTATCCCTTCAAAAATTGGTATTTACGCAACTGATGATATTTAATAATGCCTACTATAGTCGTCTCACTCTTCACAAATTTGATTCGAAGAATTCACCTAAATGCCCACAATGCTTAGATCAGACAGCTGACTTGTTGCACATGTTCTGGAGTTGCAAGTGCATTTATAAATTGTGGAATTCATTAAAACTGCAGCTACAAAAAATGGGCTACCAAAACTCAACACTCTCTTGGGAATTTATGATCCTTCATATTCCCCCGGAGAATTTAGATAAATCAAGAAGGATCGTAATCATGAATATTTGCTTATTAATGAAATTGTATATAGCCTCAAATTGGCTTAACCCGGCCCAGACATCGTGGGAAAATTTTAGATTGTTAGCAATAAGACATATTTTAGCGCATAAATTGTTAATCAGTGACCACAAGAAAAGCATAAATAGTATAAAAATATGGGAGCAAATTTTCAACATTGTGTTGGCCTAGAGGTTCCTATCCACTTTCTCTCAGGACACATAATAATAGTTCAGAATCAATCTTAGATTAGTTATAGGTTGTAAGGTTAATACAGATTGTTGGCTTTGGTTTTTTGTTGTTTTTTTTTTTCTTTGTTAGTGCTGTATTTACTGTTAATATACGATGTTGACATACAATGTGGATGTAACCATTGGAAGCAATCATGTACATATTGTATATATAGTGTGGATTTGTAATATTGTTTTGAAAAATAATAAAAAAGGATTATTGAAAAAAAAAAATAACTGAAACAGCTGACATTTTTTTTTCTGAATTTTGTATTATTTTAAGCACTATATTGAAATGACCTGGTTTGTACTGTATTGGTTTTAAAAATATTTCTGAGGTAAAGTCAGAGAATGCAACAGTTTTCTTTTTGATATATAACCCATAATTTATATGCTGTATGATGTTTGCTATGACCTGGTGGTGTCTGTTGTGTAGTCTGGACTTCTGAACTTGTACAGAAAATACTAAACTAGAACATACAATCAAGCAAAAGACAGTACTGGTCATGTTTGTTAGTGGGAAGGAACTTCAACATGTCCTTTCTCAAAAGACAGATTTGCCAAGAAGTCCAGAACGATGTTCATTCTTGAATATCTTACTAGTTTCTTATGCTATATTTAAGACAGCGAGAACCCAGTTAACAGTCTTGGAGGTTCAAAGGGTCAGAGTAAATCAAGAATGGAAAATTTAAAACAAGTAAGATCATAAACATATCTTGATACTGAAGTGATGTAAATTCCAAAACCAGATGTGTATTCCCCTTTTTAATTTCTCCAGAAGTCTTGTCGTTCTAATACCATGACAGGAATGGACCTCATTCCTAAATCCAAGTACGATTACAGTTCATGAAATTAGTATTGTTTCAATTGTTGATGTCAGCCAAAAGTGCTCTTCACAGCACCCTCAGTGTGCCCAGTAATGACTCTGCAATTCGTACGGGGTTATATGAATTGGTAGTATATGTAAATGTGATTGTAGATTCTTTTTTATAAGACCCATTGCTCCTGCTACTATTGGAACTGTCTGGGTATCCTTCTTCCACATTGCCCTTTTTTCTGCCTGCAGGCCCTGGTATTTTATGACTTTGTGTCTCTCTGTATGTAAGATACTGTAGTCACTGGGTGTAGCAATTTCAATGATCAATGCTACTTCTGTCTTCTTTTCCTGGACTACTATATCTGGTTTTCTTGCATCTATTTTTGAACTGTTGGTAATGGAAGATCCCATGTGATATAAACTTCATCCTTTTCTATGATGCTTTGTGTCTCATGTTTCCAGTGTTTTTCAGCCACTTCGATACCATAATGTTTGCACAATCTCCAGTGTAACAGTCTCTCCACATTATTATGCCTTTCAGTATACAGTCCTTCTGCCATTAGTGCATCGCAAACAGCAACAAGGTGTGTGACTGTTTCCAATTTGGTTTTACAAAACCTACATTTGTCTGTTTCAACCACATGTTCAGTGGACTTTGTTTGTAAATCAGTGTGTACGTGGCCCACTATCTTGCATCCTGAGTCGCTGTAGGGATGTAGCATAAAGCCACCAGAGTTCTAGAATCTGTATCAGATTTAACTGAAGAGTCAGCAGTATTACTGTTGACGCCTCACATGATACACTTGAATTACATTTAACCAAGGATTTGTTTTACATATAAAGCAACACCTCCACCAGAATATTGAATGTTAGATATATGTAAGATTTATAGTTGATACACAGCAGTATCCTACTAGTCAGTCATTAACCCTTCTTATCACAAGTATAATATTCATGCTCAAGACACACTTTCCACAGATTCTCAGATCCCTCATTTTCCCTTCTTACATTCCCAACTATTTTTACCACCGACTACACAGTCCAGGTAAGGGCTGCCACAATCTACTGTTCTGCTTAACTTGTATAAACAGCTCTGTTATACAAAGTTCTGCCCCTCTTCCCATACAGATTATATTAATACATTCTTTACAACATAAACTTGTTCACAGAAATCATAAACAGCTCATTTACTGCATTCAGACAAACACTGATGTTAGTAACATGTGTAAACGTTCCTCACAAAGAGAATGCCGAGGGGAAATAACATGTCCTATGCATTCAGACAAACACTGATGTTAGTAACATGTGTAAACGTTCCTCACAAAGAGAATGCCGAGGGGAAATAACATGTCCTATGCATTCAGACAAACACTGATGTTAGTAACACGTGTAAACGTTCCTCACAAAGAGAATGCCGAGGGGAAATAACATGTCCTATGCATTCAGACAAACACTGATGTTAGTAACACGTGTAAACGTTCCTCACAAAGAGAATGCCGAGGGGAAATAACATGTCCTATGCATTCAGACAAACACTGATGTTAGTAACACGTGTAAACGTTCCTCACAAAGAGAATGCCGAGGGGAAATAACATGTCCTATGCAGACAGCCTCAAAGCCATGGCCCTCTATTCTGTCTCCTATAGGCTCTTGAGAGGTGATTTCTGCCTGGAATACAAGACATCCTTGAACCCATTCTGATGGACCTCCTGCATATCCAAAAATCTAGTAGCACTAGAATTACCCACTTCAAGGGCTGAAACCTTGCTGGTAATATAAACAGGATCTCCTGGAGAGACAGGTGTGTATCCCAGCGACAACCTCTTCACTGGAGCAGGCTCCCCATCCATGTGAAAAAGAATTTGTCCCTAACCCTATTCAAGTGTAACTTGGACGAGTGGATAGGGAACCAGATATTTACCCATGGTATGGCACTTAAGTCTCTGTTTGATAGAGGCAGCCTGTTTATGCTCAATCACCCATGCCTAAGCCTATGTATACCCCTAAAATAACCCCAGGGAATCAAAGCTTGTCAGATATATTTGGAAAAGATGGCTAGGCTTAAAAAGGTCAAGTGGTTATTAGCCTCTGACCCTATAATAATACTAATACTGAGTGTTGATGTCCAAGTAAACTCTGGCCCTACACATCTTAGCATCAGTAACATTTAAACATGGGCTACATGAATATCTGTTGTCCCATGGCTGTATCAGTACGAGCCAAGGATCCTAACTATTACTGAACTGTGGCTAAAGGAAATCTCTTGGGTGTTATCTCATATTACCCAGTCATATCATCCTTTCCCTGACAGTAGACCAGCTAATTGAATGTGTGGGGGTATCCTTACATTTGTAAGAAAAAAATCAAAGCATAGTCCCAAATTAATAGCCAAAAGTAATGCTACTGTTGATATTCCCTCTAATTAGACAATAATAAACAGCAATATGGTATAAAATATCAAAATGTTTTGGCTTCTCTGCTCATATGAACCTCACTTACGTTTAACAGTATACCTCGGTTGTACTCTTACAGTACAATTTCCCACGAGATTCCTACCTTCTGTTTTGTGAACATCAACAGTAATCAGATTTTGAACTTCTCGACAAAACAAGACTTCAACTGCAGTCCCCTCATACCACACCCAAAATTCATGACAAGAGGAATTCTAGTACTTTACAAGTCACTGATCCATGTTTTAACCTACTCCACCTATTCCTCACCACAAAAATAATCCCACCCAAGCTTCAAACATGCCACAGTCATTCCCCTACTAAAGGTCCCGATGCCTTCAAATGCTCGGGATTACAGACCTGTAGTAAACTCTTGCCCACTGACTAAAATGTTAAAAATGAATGCTTACAACCAAACACTTGAATATATCCAATGTATGAGACATTAATTTATAAACAGCACGGATTTACAGTCGACCTAAATGTATCGCAGTCACTGACATCATCTGCTGTCTCACTGATCAAATCCTTACAAATATGGACAATCGCACTTGTACTGGTGCAATATTTGTAGATCTTAAATATGCTTTTGACTCATAGATCACCCCTTCTACTCCAAAAGTTAGATAACTACATGTTCTGTAAAGAAGTTATATGGTTTAGTAATTATTTAATGAACTTTCATGCTATTAAGTTCTAATATGCCTACATATGTCATTATCACCACTGAAGGCATTTTCCAAGGGGCAGTGATAGGCTCACTGCTTTTTTAACTTTTCATTCATACATTTCTCTGGACTCTGACACATATTTCTTGCAAACTGCTCAATGTGGGAGGTCAGCACTATTACATGTTTGAAAAGGGTGGGAGAAACTTTTACGTTTGCCTGCTTAAAGGTGTAAATGGCTAAGCATCTTATTTTAAACATCTTATTAAATTATCACTCAAGACATAGACAAGCATACTTAATAGAAAAGAAAACAAACCATATTAGATTTTTTTCCATTTACATACATTATACATCATGTATGTTTTCTTTTTTTTTGTTGTAGTTATCATCAGTCTAACATTACATAAATTGCTGAATTCCTGCCTTCCCCTAAACCTTACTCCTTCTCCTGAACATTATTCTCCGTGTATCGATCCCACAGTTTCTATTTACGTCTATGTAATTTGCTCCTGCCCTTTTCCAAGGATCCCTCTTCCAGTTCTTTTATCTTTTTATTGTATTCAGTACTTCAGATATAGTTGATTTAGACTTTAATTTCCATTTTCTAGTAACTTCTTTTTTTTTTTTTTGCAGCCAATAGAATTAAACTTAACAAGACAATTTGGATCCCTTGTCCCAACTCAAAATAATAATTTCCTTAGTTACACACATTTCCTCAACCAATATTTCTGATAGAATACTCTGTAGGAAAATGTCAATGTCTGCCAATTCATTATGCTCCCAATGCATATGTTCCCAGTTAACTTGTTCTTCACCATCACACCTCCAGCATTTGCTGTCTAGCTGAGGAAAATTTATTTGACATCTGCTTGGGGTTTAAAAATCTCTGCAAACACTTCCAAGCCTCTTGGCCTTTGTTGCATACTTGGGAGACATAACAATGTCTTCCTGTTATTCTCTTATAAATTGCTTTTCCAGTGTCTCGTTCCAGTCTTTTCTAACCTTCTCTGATTGATTCGTATCTACTTATCATGTAATATGTTATATACCCTACTGTAGTAGAGAGTCGATTATCTGAACGGCAGTTATCCGAACGGAGACTTCCAAAGTTTTCAGGTAGGAAAAATCATAAAGTCTGAATATGTAAACATTATATGTATTTGCTTGTGTGTTTTTTGAGCTTGTAGCCCGCTCATGTGTGAAAAATATTCTTTATTGTCCACTGGAATTGCCAAATGGTTGAAAAGTGTATTCCTCGTGTGCAGAAAAAAACAAGATTTTAGAAGTTTTTATCCAATTCAAACTGCGAACAGTTTGATTATGTGAACTACCTTAGGTCCCAGTTAGTTCGGATAATCAACTGTCTACTGTAATTATCCCCCAGAGCAGGTTTTTCACCTAAGATTCCCTCATCTCTTTCTCTTTGCATTTACCCTGATATCAATCCCTGGTAGGAAAGGCAATCCATCTAGCCTGCAGTCTAAATATCTTCTTGGCTTCATCCCATTCTGTTACCCTTTCCCAAACTAGTTATTTGCTCTGAATACCTTTGTTTCTTTGCCAGTTTTCTCCAGTAAATTCCAGTCTCCTCTTGCATATTTTCTGTACCCCTAATAACAGTCATCCCTACTGGCAAAATCTCCTTTCTCCATTCTCATGCTGGCTGAGCTCTTAGAGTACTTTCTACTACTTTATGATTATAATATTCTGTGTGGTTGTTATTGTTCTCCTTAAGGACCTGCATCCATAC
>NC_056744.1:328958759-329031259 GCF_019279795.1 Protopterus annectens | reverse complement strand
TTATTAGGTTGATAGAATACCTTATGTACAAAGGTAAGTTGGGAAAGTAGCAACATGTTTTTTAATTCAAGCCAGTGAAGTTGCTGTAGGTTCAGACATTGGTGAGTCCTAAATTGATTACCAGTAACAAATCTAGAGATACTATTGTAAGTGTTAGCCAGTTTAGAGAGATTATTTTTCTTTAGGTTAGTGTATATAGGTGAAGCATAGAGAAGAGTGGAAATAAGATGAGAGTGGGCAAGTGTAACTTTGGCTGTAGGGGTTAAGAATGTTTTAATTCTGTAGAAGGAGCCCAATTTTCTGTTTGCAGTTTAAATCTATTATTGATGTGACAATCAAAGGTAAGGCTGTTGTCAATCATGACACCTAGCAGCTTGGTGGTAGAGTCAGGGGATATAAGGGTGCCATTACTGGATGAGATAGAGAAATCTAATGTGGGGGACCTAGTAGTGGGCTTAAAGAGGAGGAGTTTTGTTTTTTTAGCATTCAAAAGTAGACAGCGTTTTAAGAACCATGCTTCAACTGTGTAAAATACATTTTGAGTAATAGTTTGTAACTCAGAGATGGTTTTAGCAGAACAAATAAGTGTGGAGTCATCAGCATATTGTATGCATGTGGCTTGGGGAATAGCTACTTGTAGGTCATTTATAAATAGGGAGAATAGGAGAGGTCCGAGAATAGAGCCTTGGGGGACACCAAGTGAAATTGGAAGAAGAGAAGAGAGTTTGTTATCCCAGAGGACTGCCTGTTTCCTGTTGGTAAGATAGGAAGTAAACCAGTGGATAGCCTTGGGTTCTAATGAAAGAGATTCCAGAATTTTTATGAGCAGGGGGTGGTTGACCATATCGAAGGCTTTGGAGAGGTCAATAAAGAGTGCTGATGATAGGATATTATTATTGCGTTTTTTGTTGATAAAGTCCGTAAAGGAAAGGAGAGCAGTGGTAGTACTGTGAAAAGGCCTAAAGCCATGTTGGCAGTTAGTTAGAATGTTATTTTTAGTTAAGTGACTCATTAACTGATAGTGAACACATTTTTCTATGATTTTTGCTAGTGGAGACAAGAGAGCTATGGGCCTGTAATTAGAGTATTCATTGGAGTTACCTCCTTTATGTAAGGGTATGATGTGAGAGATTTTCCAGATATCAGGTATGGTTTCTTCATTAATAGTTCTATTTATAAGAATAGATATGGGATAGGCTATTTCATTAGCTGCTTTTTGAAGGAATTCAGATGGAATCTGGTCTATATCACAAAAACATGGCATTTTAACATGGGTGTGTGCTCTTTACACTGTATATATGTATATCTATGTATTTGTGTGTGTGTGTGTGTGTGTGTGTGTGTGTGTGTGTGTGTGTGTGTGTGTGTGTGTGTGTGTGTGTGTGTGTGTGTGTATATATATATATATATATATATATATATATATATATATATATACAGATATCCATCAGAGCCAAATTTCCACTCTGCATTTTCCAGTATCCCCTGTCAAAAAATCTTTTTAAGTTTATACATGTTTTATAAATAAACAGGGGTCATTCACCAATAACTAATTGAAGTTCCTGGGTTTGAATAATATCCCAGTTGTTCTTCATAATAGGCTTACCACCCTTAGTCAGTCCATTAAATTCACAAACCATACCTCTGAAAAATGTATTACTGCTGTTCACACATGACTGTCTCCAGGTTCGGTGCTCACTGACCCTTTAACATAGTAAAAGTCTTCCTTGAGCACCGGCTGGTAATGTGTTTTTCATTTATGCCAATGGATTTTTGTTGTGATCTTATCATGTTTACATACATATAGGTATCGCTGAACCAGTTTGACTGCCTTTGTTTTATTTTCATTAATTTTACATCCCAAAAAGACTTGAAACTATCTCGGAATGCTCCACAACACTGTGATGTCCTTTTCTGGATTTATCAAGTAAAAAAATAATATCTTCTGCAAATAAAGCCAACTTTTCTTGATTAACATACCAATTATACCCTTGCATTTCTGAGTGCCTTATTTTCTTTTCCAATGGTTCTAAATAAAGCAAATAAACGAGAAAGAGGGCACCCCTGTCTGAACTCTCTGTTCAGATACAACTTGACAGAGAGGTACCCTCCCACTTTAATTCTTGCTTGTTATCCTTCATATATCCCCCTAATTAATCCTATTATTGTGTCACGGAATGCAAGTTCTTCCATTGCCGTCCTCGTAAAATCACAGCTTACTGTGTCAAATGCTTTCTCTGCATTAAGGCACACTAACAACAGTGGTATTTTCTTACATTCTGCTTCCCTCTGCATCATTACTGCCCTATGAATGTTGTTAAATGTTTGCCACAAAACCACAGACATCCACAGCTATTAATTCTGCCAACTCTTTTGCCATTCTTTTAGCTAATATATGCACAAGCACTGTATGATTGTGGTTTAAAATTGAAATGGGCCTATGTAAAGCTGGGTCTCATGGGTCTTTACTGTTCTTAGGTATTGCTTTGCTTTCTTCCAAGATGTTATAAATACTGTTAAACAGAATGTTCCAGATCTTTACCACTTTCTTCCCTTTTATCACCTAAACAACCACAGAAGTACCATCTGTTCCTAGATACTTCCTGAAAATTGATTGTACATCACCAGTTTTATCTCATCTCCTCCTATCTTAACTGCTAGTTGTTGAGCCTCCTCTACCTCTAACTTTGTCATAATTAATTCTTTCATGGTTACTTCCATTTGTTCTTTCTTGATGTCCACTTTTCTCTGCTTTCTACAATTTTTATAAAGTGTGTAAAATGTCTCTAAGACCTCTGCAGGATCCATGGATATTTTTCTTGTTATGGGCTCCCTAAGTTTGGCTACAACCCTTTCTGCTTTTTGTTACCCAAGTCATTGTGCTGTAAGTTATGATCAAAAATCGTTGCTTAACAACAATATTTCTAAACTCATACGTATTATCCAGACACTCCCTTGATTTCTCTTTAGCACTCTGCGTTTGCACCTCTTCTTGTTCTGTGAGATTCCCCTTATTCTGTAATACTTTACCTTTGTCAGCCCTTCTAAGTAACTCCCATTACTTCTTAACCAGATCTCTTTTTTTCTTTCTACTCTACTTTTAAACTCCATTTTCATTTTATCCCACTCATTAGCTATAACTGTTGAAGATATTTCCCTCTTCCCTAATAGCTATAGACTCATTTCAAATACCCATTCCTTTCAATGTGTCTCTATAAAACAGGTAGGTGGAGATAGTCAGACACCCTTCATAAGGGATGCCAGCAACAACCTGCTCACCAGTCCACAGGACATCAACGGCAGATGGAAGGAGTATTTCCAGCAGCTTCTGAATGAAGAAAACCCAACAGAAGCTGTACTGCCCCAGAAACAGCCTATCATGAGAGAAGAAGAGGAGCCCACCCTAGAAGAAGTAAGAACAGCACTAAGGAAGATGAAGTCAGGGAAAGCAGCAGGCTCAGATGAGGTCACAGCAGATATGATAAAGATACTGGGTGAGATAAGGGAGAAATGGCTCCTCAGGGTACTAATAGCAGTGTGGAGAGAAAGGCGTATCCCAGATGACTGGAGAATAAGCATACTCGTACCAGTGAAAATGAACAAAGGGGACATCCACAACTGTGGGCAGTACAGAAGCAACAAACTCCTATCACATTGCATGAAAGTTCTGGAGAGGGTGATTGATAAATGGGTATGCAGAGTAGTAGAATGTAAGATGGGAGATGAGCAGTTTGGATTCAGGTCAGGATGCAGCACAACTGACCCGATGTTTGCATTGAGACAGATACTTGAGAACAAGCTAGAGATGAGGCTAGAGTCCAACTGGGCATTCCAAGATTTGGAGAAAGCATATGACAAGGTCCCAAGAAAGCTGATCTGGGCAGTACTGCAGTGGTTTGAAGTCCCAGAAACATTGGTAAAATTAGTGCAGACTATGTACAAGGACCCAATGATTCAAGGAAGGACGCTGTTCGACCTCACAAAGGAGTTCACAGTGGGTATGGGTGTACATCAGGGTTCATCTCTGGGGCCACTGCTGTTCATACTGGTGATGGACTACATTGACAAACAGGTTGGAGGGGACAGATCAACAAAGCTGCTGTATGCAGATGATGTGGCAGTACAGGCAGACTCTGAGCTAGAACTTCAGCAAAGGATTTGAGAATGGAATGCAAATCTGAAGGCATATGGGATGAAACTAAGTGCAGATAAGACAGTGGTAATGGCAGCAGATTAGAGAAATCAGAAGAAGCTGAGAATAGAGATGGAAGGGAAGATAGTGGAACAGCTAATCAGCTTCAAGTATCTGGGAGGGGTGGTTGAGGAGAATGGTAGTCTGAATGTAGAGGCCAAAGCTAGAATCAGAGGGGCTGCAGCAAACTGGCATAGAGTATCAGGTGTAGTCCATTCGTTGATGCCACAACCCGATTGGTTAAACCTCCTTTACCCTGCCCGCAGGGAAACAAATGATTGGTCTGGAAAAGTGAAAACTCCTCATCTCACCGCTTAAGTTGAGTAGAACTGCTGCAACTTCTTTTTGTTGTAAATGTAAACAATCAAGGTCCGACTGACCTGTTCCTTCTCCCAGTACTGTTTCACCATTGTAAGTAGCCATCTCTTTAGCGCCCAATCCACAAACGAAAACCAATAAATTAAAACCAGTGGAACAACCATATATACAGTACCAAATAAATTCCAACAAAAATAGTCCAGGCTTTACAGGAAGATGGTAATGAAACGGTCTTTTTTTTATTCAAAATTCACCACAAGCGCTTTCACCCTGACTTGGAAAATGTTGAAATTTAATAAAGATATTGTAAGTAAGGTAGGGGTGAGTCCTAGGTTTGTTTTCAAAACAGGGACCAACTTAAAAAGGCTTTTTGAAAAGCACAACAACAGGATTAGTTCCTTTGAGAATCAAGGTATGAGAAAATGTGGAAGATGCGGGTATTGTAAATATATTTGTGAAGAAGTAAAAGTCACCTTAGGTAATGTAGCGAAGAACAGTGTGTGGTTTAGAAAGGGTAACTGTACTACCAAAGGTATAGTTTACCTGGCTTTCTGTAAGGGCTGCCCCAGTTTTTATGTAGGAAAATCAGAAAGGGCACTTAACAAACGTATTTATGAGCACACTTATAACATTAGAAAAAAGAATTTAAATAGTGCATTGTATAGACACTGACATACGGAACCAACTCACCCTGGGTTTCTTTTTGGTATCTTGGAACAAGTTCATGTAGACCCAAGGGGTGGGGGTTGGGAGAATTGGCTTTGTTGTAGGGAGACTTACTGGCAATTAAAATTAAATGCAACCCAACCTCCAGCATTAAATGACCATATTTCCATTAAACCATATCTGGTTAGGAGGTTGGAGAAGTGTTGATGTATTTCTAACTAGTGTTTTTTTTCCCAGTATGTCTTTTGACTTTGATATCGGGGGACAATGTTTAGTAATATGTGTATAAGTTAATCTGTATAAAACTGTTTTTTATTAGTTTTTATGTGTATTTAAGTTGATGGTTAGGAAGGGATTTTACTATGCATTTTGTGAACATTTTATGATCAAATGTAATTAGTGTACATATAGCTTTGAACATTTTGGCGCACTTTTTATCTAGGGGAAGTTAAATAGTAGTTTCCTTTGTACTTGAAAAAGCCCTGCAATTGAGTCAGGGTAAAAGCGCTTGTGGTGAATTTCGAATAAAAAAAGACTGTTTCATTACCATCTTTCTGTGTCGCCTGGACCGTTGTTGTTGGAATTTATTTGGTACTGTATATACGGTTGTTCCACTGGTTTTAATTTAACCCCTAAGCTGTAGTAACAGAGGCTCTTCCTTGAAAGCAAAACACCTTGTTCTTTTTTATTTACTTATTTGATTCTGATTAGTGGAAAGTCGGCGGGCAAAACCCCTCTTCAGCGGAGGCCTGAGTAGAAAAGCTCCACATTACATACTTTCTCCCCATCAGTTAGCATGAGCTAACAGTAAAACTATACTAAATAACACTGAGCTAACTGAGCTATATGTATAGTGTATAATTTGGTCACTGTGTCGAATACACTTTTCAATATTTACGCACACTAAAGTCGCACAAAGCTAAAGAACATTCAGTGTTATTTATAAAGTCATGCTGCAGTTTTTGTACACAGACAGCAGATGAGATGTATGTATGTTTTATCCAACCAGTTATTCACCTGAGACATATAATAAATAGGCGAGGAAGTGCAGGGATTTTATGATAATTTGAATACATAAGGAGGGGACTTAGTAATAGTGCAGTTACACAGGCAGGATTTGTTTTTACTGAGAAATATTATTTCTCTGGGATTTTCAAATACAGATGGGAAATGATAAAAATACGAAGGGAGCTTAGTAACTGGATGTTATTCATGCAGGACCTTTTTGCTGACAGGTTTGTCTTCAAGGCCATTTTAAATAGTAGATGTGTTATTTCTGTCATGTATTTGGAGAGAGTTCCATACTTTTACAATGTACACAGAGTATAGACCGTCATGATATTTACATTTTTTCGTGTGAGTGGTAGTTTAATAACTGGCCGCTCATGGAGCACCTGTCTGGGCTGTAAAGGATGTTGTGGGCAGTCTTAATCTGAGCGGAGGTTAAAAGATCAGGTAGCTCCAGCCAATTAAAGGACCCAAGTACAAAACAGTGATGTGTTTGTTTAATGTAGTTACTGCAAACCTTTGCAATCTTAATATACAATTCTCCAGTCCGACTAACAGAGGGGACTGTAGGTTAATCAACATTGTGGAGGCATACAGGAGACTAGGGAGTGGACAGTATTGAGCCAGAACTCTCAGCTGAACCAGCGACAAATGTCAACAGAATCTGGAACAAATCTAGAAATATAAAGCACCAAAGCAGAAGAAAGTTCCACAGCGTTGCAAAGCTATTAAAAGCAACAATCAATCAGATTTTGCACTGAAACGTCTTAAAGAAATATTTAACATTCTATACATTCAATGACTTTAGAATTATTTATTATTACTAAACAGGCTTAACATAAGCACATTTACTTCATTTGCTTACATTTATTCTACATGAATAGCCCAGAGAAATATATATTAATTAAAGAAATATATATATATTCATATATAATTGTATACACTTAATTATAACGCTGTAAATTAGTTCTAAAACTTCAACAGTATATATTACTGGACATTATGTCAAGTGATATATATACAGAACTGAAGTAAGAAAGTTCACATAAATACATACAAACGCCCATTCTCATGTATAATACACCATATTCTTATATATTTTTGCATACCTGATATGGTGTATTGATTGTTGCTTTTAATGGCTTAAGCCTAATTTATGATAGGTAGGCTGTGTCATGTGTGTGTTTGATTTTTAATTATAAAGGATGTGATATCCAGATGAGAATTTTATTAAGACTGAAGAAGGACTTTTGTCTGAAAGCTTTGTTTTTATTAGAAGTGTATTGATACAACGCTGTGGAACCTTCTTCTGCTTTGGCACTTTATGTTCTTTGTTGTTGGTTCCACTTCATCATTGGTTCACTTTGTGATTCTTTGACAAATCCAGAAATAACCTGGGACAATCAGGGATATTATTTAGAATATCAGTGTTATTAACTTGAAATGCTGAAAGAGTAAGAGGTTGTGAATTAATATTCATTTCCTGAAATAAAAGATGTCTATAACTCTAATTGTTGTCATTATTTATTAAGTGTAATGCACCACATTTTCTCCAAAAGTCACCAGTTTTAGGAGGGGATTAAGAGGGACTGTACTAAAATCTGAATCAAAATCATGGATGTCCCTGAAATCGGGGACATTTGAGAGATATGATGATCTGACTTGCATGGTCTGCTGGAAAAGGTTTGATTTTATAAAGAAATCCTAGTTTAAATTGTTTTTGAACATAATATGGCATCTGCTGATTAGCTCTTAGTCTGTGGTCAGTTACTGTAGGCCAGGTGTTTTGTACTAGCTCAGTCCTAGTAACCGACTTATTACGTACTTGCGACATGGACGCCAAGAAGTGAAGCTCAAGAGGTGAGTCCTGGCATCCATGTCAAGAACACATATTAAAGGCTTATGATCGGAAACCCGATCGCAGTTCCTTGTAGGGCACGGAGCTTTATCTGCTCCATGCACTACTAGTTACAGAAAAAAAATGTGCAAAGTATTCTGCATGCTTTAAAGTCATAAAGCACTTAAGGAGTGCTGTCAGAAAGGCAGTGTAAGAGACTCTGTTGTTACAGTAGTGAGGGACACATTTCCGGCACAGACAGCAGAGAGAAACAAATATGTTTTTTATTTTGCCACTATTGTTTGCTTGTCAGTACTTGCAGGTTTAACATCCTAGCACAATACCTGATTTTAACATTTGTTAAGATCGGGTCTCGTTCTAAAGAAGCACTTCATTGATTTGTCTTTTTTCCGCATATCAGAGCATAATCACCATGCTTCATGTCCTGCGATATTTTTACGTCTCAATAATTTGATTTCAGGATTTGAGGTGAAAATGCCATTAGCTTAGTTTTCTTTGGATTTAGGAGCAGTTTAGATTGCTTTAGCCATTTTTCACGTTTTGAAGGAATGCTGTAGGCCATCTTACAGCTATTTGACTGTAAAGGCTGTACATATTAGTGTTGAATTGTCTGCATATTTGATTATATTTGCTGGGAAGTAGTCTATATACATTTTATTTATAAATATTGAACATTGTGCCACACACTTAATGTTGTTTCCCTAGGAGATGGCAACTCATTTGCTCAGCATGCACACTATGTTTTGTGGTTAAGGTACTTTTTAAACCAGTTGGCTTCTTTGCATCTCTCGATTAACATATCTTCCTGGTATTTCTTACCTAAACTGTCTACACATATTACTCTTTCTGCAGTTAGTACCTATGCTATTAAATGCATCTTTAATGTACTATGTCATGATGTTACTCTGAATTGTATATTACGTATTAGAACATTTTTTTTATTTTAAGGCATTGCTATGTTTCCTTGTATACAACGTAATGCTAACCAAATTTCTCAAACATATTGCTATTGCATTCACAAAATACTGAATCTTTGCCTTATAAAAATATTCCTGTTGTATGTTTCTCTTTCTCTGTTTTTGTACTAAGTATCTTCCAACTTGAATTATTACGTTTTTTTCCTTATTTTTACTAATTACTTTCCTGGACCTCCTCTCCTCGGGTCTCCACTGAAAAAGGGTTCTCTGGGCCCAGTTGGACTAACCCGGTTAACAAATGTAAAAATAAAAATAAAATAAATAGTTTGTGAGGCCCAGTTCCTTGATCCTAAAAATAATAATATGGCATGGCTATAGATCTGTAGTTTGCCAGCTGAAGGGATTTGCCACCTGTACGTAAAGTGAATAACAGGATTGTTTCCAGATCTTTGGGACTATAATATCTTCAAGAGATCGATTTATAAGTATAAAGTTGTACAATATGTAAGAAATTAGTAGTGACACCTGTATTGGGTGTACTGAGTTTTTAAGGGATTTAGCAGTATTTATATATTTAATTTCATCTGATAAAAGGCTTGGTTGCAATTTTTTATTAGGCTGAATATGTTTATTGATTGTTCGCTAAAACCATTTTGTAGCTTTACTGTGGTTTTCCCCACAGAGTAGTACACTAGTTTTGTTTAGCCTTTATGATGGTATTTTTTAATTAGGGTTTGCAGTTGCTGATTTTGTTGTCGGTTGTTTGTTGTTTTTATTAAGTGCCATTTTTTATGGTTTTCTCTGTTGCAGATTAGCTTTTTTATATCTCGTGTAAGCCATGGTTCAGGTTTTGATTGACTCTTTTTCTTTGTGGGATACAAGAGTGTTTAATATGGAGAAGAGGGCATGGCTGAACACAGGTAGTGCATTATCTAAAGACAGTGTTTTTAATGGTTTCCAGTTGTTATCCATAACAATAGAGAACACAATTTCCTTATCAGATGTAGTTGTATTTATGACTGCTTTATACTGGATGTTTCTT
Organism: Protopterus annectens; assembly: GCF_019279795.1. Lineage (NCBI taxonomy): Eukaryota > Metazoa > Chordata > Ceratodontiformes > Protopteridae > Protopterus > Protopterus annectens. Next base: position 329,021,258 of record NC_056744.1, on the reverse strand, counting down.
TGAATTCTAATGTGTTTCCAAATGATGAAGACGCTGGGTTATGATCTCTAACTGTGACAAGCATGAGTAATTTTATGGGGGTATGTTGGCAGGATACAGTACAATATACTTTCTTTTTCAGTAACTTTATTTGTCCTTGTGGTCATATGTATTAGCTGTGTTAATCAATATAGATTGTGGGGTGAATAGTTTTATAGTATGTTACCGCTGGGACAATCTCTGTTAAGGTCCTCTAGTATTATTGTTTTAAGAGGAGTATTTGTAGTTAACCACACTACAACCACTGTACTTAGCCTTCTAATCAGGCCTCTTGTATTGTAATTCATAGGCATTCATTGTTGATGAGCATCGTGGTATGCCGCATATGGGTTCTTCATAGGTTCATAGGATGTTACTAGGCTAATGGTCCTAGGGCCTTTACAAGCCTAGCTGTGTAAAAACATGTGTACCCTAATTGACCATAGTTAGATGGTTATTGTTAGCAGAGCAATTCTACGATCAGCACCGACTACCCCTGTCCATGAGGGACATAGCTGCCACCCCTGAGGTGAGTTTACGGTCACCCATCCAGTTGTCAGAGTTACTTGTAAGTAAGTTCATTGAGGAGTTGTGCTTCACATGGAGTGGGAGCTCATTGCAGAGGAGTGGCAATCTCTGGGGGGTATATCTGTCTCTCCAACATGTTCTGTTAATGTCCCAGGCTAGGCTGAGATCCCTGCAATGAGTGACTCTTATTCCATTTGATTTGCGGACGTGCAGCATTTCCATTACTGCAGGGTCAGAGACTGCTCTGTAGGCTAGGCACAGGTCGCCTCTCAGCAGCCCGTATGATACAGAGTCCAGTGACAGGGCTTTCAGTCTTTTCATGCAAGTCATGTTTTGGATGGCCTGGATTATCTTGGTTAGAAACCTCTGTGGTCTCTCCAGTTGCTGCAGGTGTCTGGTGAGATACATACAGAAGGGAACATTGTACCCAATTAGTGGTCTGATAAGAGTCGAGTACAAAGGAGTTATAATCTCCTTAGTCTTGGATGTGATGCCCTTATTTATGAGATGCCTTTAGGCTTTCAAATACTGGCCAAGGCTCTTGCCACCCCCCATAGTGCCTTTTTTAGGCAAGGCTCAAAAGACAAACCCACCTCCATAAACAACATAAGAAACCAAAAACTGAGGTTAATGCTACTCAATGCCAGAAGTCTAAACCTCAAAATGCACTCACTCGAGGCACTCCTCAGCATGGAGAAAATCGATATCTGTGCAGTAACAGAAACCTGGTTCAAGGCTCCAGAGAGCACCCCAGCACTACCAGGCTATAAATCATACCATACCTTTCGGCCCCAGAACCCGGACCGAAATACAAGAGGAGGGGGTGTATCCATTTTCATCAAGGATACCCACACCTCCAGGTTAGTGGCACAGCACGAGGCCTCGGAGACCATCCATGTGCAACTAACAGTGGGCAAAGCTGCTTTTCAGATTGTAGCTTGCTACAGATCACCCACCTTGTCTCAGGACCCTCACTCAGCATTCCTGAGAACATTGGAAAATATGAAGGTCCTACCAAACACCATGATATTGGGTGATTTCAACTACCCAAATATTGACTGGGAAAACTACTCAAGTATAAACTCCCTTGCCCAACACTTCCTAGGGTTTATAAACTCAAACGCCCTGGAACAACTGGTCATCACTCCCACAAGAGGTGACAACATATTGGACCTGATCATCACCAACATGGGGATCAATGTTCCACACCAGAGGTAAACCCCTCGCTGGTAAGATCAGACCATAAACTAATCACACTGGACATCCACATCCCGACCTCACTCCCATTCAAGGAAACCACTGTGAAAAACTTTTCAAAAATAAACTTCACACTTCTCAAGACCGAGGTGGAAAGTTTCAAAGGCCCCCTGCTAAAGGATAATGCTGTCCAAACAGCAGAATCCTTTACAAATGCATTCTATGAGCACCTACAGGAATGCATGGATCGAGCCATCCCAAGTAAAACCAAGACTCACTCCTCCAAAAATAGGAAACCAGTCTGATGGTCCCCGGCCATAAATAAGCTATACAACAGAAGGAGGAAACTATTACATAATAGAGCAAAATCCCAAAAAGGGAAGGCATCCCTGATCAGTATTAGCAAAAAACTATGATCCCTCATAAAATCATCCAAGGCCAGCTTTGAAAGAAAAATTGCCAAAGACTCTAAAGATAATCACAAAACCTTCTTTAGCTATGTCAAGAATCTAGGTGGCAACTCTCAGATCTGCTCTGAGCTCGTGCAAAATGGCAAAAAATACACTGAACCAACTGACATTGCCAACATCCTGGCTGACAGGTTCAGTGCAAACGTTATCCCCCCCACTCCCAAAAGGGCCCGTGTCCATCCCAGAAGAATGTAGAGCCCCAGACATCACAGACACACAGGTGAAAACAGCCCTCTCCAAAGCCAAAAACACAGCATCAATGGGACCGGATGGCATCCCAGGCTGCGTCTTACATGAGCTCCAAAATGAACTATACCCTCACCTAAATTCACTGTTCAAACTCAGCCTTACCACAGGCTATGTACCCAAAGAATGGCATACAGCAACAGTTATCCCACTGCACAAAGGTGGTGCCACAATGGATCCTGGGAACTATCGCCCTATAAGCCTGACTAGCCTGGTCTGCAAAGCTATGGACATCATCATGGAACTCATTAACAGAGACATTGGGAACCTCCAGACACTGGACCCTACTCAATTCAGCTTTGATAAAGGCAGATCTTGCCTCCTAAACCTAGTTGACTTCTTTGAAACAGTTACCAAGGCCATAGATGAGGGAAAGGTAGTCCACACAGCCTACCTGGACCTCGCAAAGGCCTTCAACACCATTCTGCATTCTGGCATTATAGATAAGCTTACCAGCTTGAACTTTAACCCCTATGTCACAAGATGGGTTGCCAACTGGCTCATGGATAGAACTCACATGATCAGAGTTGCAGGTGCCATGTCTGACTCTAAACCGGTTACAAGTGGCATCCCACAGGGCTCAGTCCTGGGACCCCTCCTGTTTGGTATATACTTCTCTGAGGTACAGGCAAGCACGGGAGGACTATGGCTGACCAAGTTCGCAGATGATAGCAATCTGGGGGCCATAATCGACTCTCCGGCTGACACAGACATCCTCCAGAAGGGTCTCACGGAGACAAATACCTGGTGTCAGAACCATGGCCTCAAGCTAAATGCCAAAAAGTGCATAGTCATCCCCTTTGAGAAAAACAAAGTGCCCACGAACTACCACATAGGTGGTAATCCACTAAGTACGGAAGATGTAATTAGGGATCTGAGGACCCAAGTAGATAGCAACCTCTCCTTTGATAATCACATTGCCAAAGTGGTTAGAAAATCCTTCTATGTAGCCCACCTAATCACGAAAGGGTTCACATCTAGATCAAGAGAGGTCATTGTGCCCCTCTACTCATCGCTCATCAGGCCCATAATAGAATACAATGCCCCATTTGGGATGTACCTTACTCAACACCTGCAACAGCTGGAAAGACCACAGAAGTACCTCATCAAGAGGATCGTGGGCCTCAAACAGATGCCCTATGCAGCTCGACTAAAGAAACTCCAGCTATACTCGGTTGCTTACTGCCTACTCAGGGGTGATCTCTGCCTGACGTACAAGGCCATGTCTAACCCGGAATTAATGGACATGTTCCACCTCAAGAAAACCAAATCTCTTAGAGCCACACGCTCCAGGGATTTAAACCTCAGCACAACAATAAATAGGACATGCTGGAGGGATAGATTCCTGCCCCAGAGACTTCCCTCGCTGTGGAATAGAATCCCAATCTATGTTATGCAAAGCCCCTCACTGACTCTCTTCAAGAGAAATCTTGAATGGATGGGAAATCGTAAATTTACCGCTGTGATCACTTCAATGGCCGTGCTGGACAGAGGCTCAGGAAACTAATCTAAAAGGGAGGTGAAAGCCAACACATTCTGGCTAGGCTTATAAATGCCCTTGAGCAGAAAGTCTAGTACCTACCAATGAACCAATAAACCAATACGCAATGTAGAAGGCTTTCCTTACCACTGTGGACACATGATGATCAAAGTTTTGATTGCTATCAACCTGTGTTCCCAAGTCTCACACCCCTGGGTTTGAGGTTAGAGGGGTGCTATCTCTGTCATAATTAGCAGGGGCTACTTCTTTGCCAAAACTGATAATGAGACATTTTTTGCATGTAGTTTTAGTCCGTGACTTTGACACCAATCATTTGTCTGTGTCAGCCCCTTCTGTAATATATTTACATTATATGTCATCTGCAAACTTGGTAAGCCACAGGCCATCTACTTTTGCCTGGACCTCAGAGAAATAGATTCAGAAAAGTAGAGGGCCAAGCACAGATCCTTGTGGTACCCCACTGGTAACTGGTCTAGTGGTGGAGGTGGACTCCTCAGTTTTGACAATGTGTATTGTGTCGGTGAGCCAGTTGACAACCCATCTAGTGACATATGGGTTAATCCCCAGCTGGGAGAGTTTCTCAATGATTCCTGAGTGGGAAATTGTGTCAAAAGCCTTGGTTAAATCAGTATAGATGTACGTACTGCTTTTCCCTCATCCACGGCTTTGTTGACATTTTTAAAGAAGTCCACCAAGTTTAATAAGCAAGAGCTACCCTTGATGAAACAAACTGGGTCAGGTCAAGAGTTTGAAGGTTGCCTGTGTCCTTGTTGATTCTTTCCATGGCCTTGCAGATGATGCTGGTAAGGCTTATGGGTCGATAGTTTCCTGGATCGATTGATGGACACCCCCCCCTTTGTGTGAGGGATTACTGTTGCTGTTCTCCACTCTGCCAGAACAAAGTTAGTGCTCAGGCTATGGTTAAAGAGAGTGCCAAGTGGTTCCTCTAGGTCTCGTTTTAGGTTGTTTGGTAAGCAACCTGGGATGTTATTTGGTCCCATAGAGGCCATGTTTTGGCCTTGGAGAGCACTTGTATGACCTGTTCTTTGGAGATACTTGGTAGAGGACTGGTGTCAAGAATGCTTTGGGGTATGTCTGGTGGGGGCAGGTTGAAGTTATTGCCAAATATGTCAGCTAGCAGGATGGCAATTTCCTCAGGTTCAGTGAGTGTGGTACCGTCCACTATAAGTTTGGCACACAGCTGGGCATTCCCTTTTAGGTTTTGAATGTAGATAAAGAATGCTTTATGGTTGTCTTTAGCTAAGGATGCTAATTTAGTCTCATAACTAGCCTGAGCGGACTTTACAAGATATCTGATATGCTTGTTCAAGCTGTGGAGGGTATTCTTCCTCTGTTGAGTAAGTTCTCCCCTGTTCTTAGATGTCATTTTCTTTCTTTTGTTATATAACTTATTTATACGTCCACCAGGGAGGCTGTACAGCCAAGTCAATATATTTAAATGGTTATATAGGGCATTTGTGTACTCTTCTACATAGGAGTCTTTGTTGGCTGTGTTAGCAGGGGCTTTGAAACTTTCTATACCATTGCTTAGTAGGCTATAATTTGCTTTGGAGAAATTTTTCTTTTTTTTTTTTTTTGATCCTTTGGGGGTGTCAGATCTGATCCTTACTTCAGTCAAGACTGAATTATGGTCTGACCTTACCAGGGAGGGCAACACACAGGGGGTAGTGCAGTGTCCCCCCCCTCCATGTTGGTGAGCACTAGGTCTAGGACATTTCAGCCCCTTGTGGTGGTGCAGAACAACTGTTCCAGGGCATTTGAATTAACAAAATCCAGGAACATCAGAGCAATCGTGTTTGTGCTGGTGTAAATTACCCAATTGATGGAAGGATAGTTGAAATCTCGTATGACGAAGGTGTTTGGCTGCATACTGACCAGCTCTAGTAAGTCCAGGTAAGTGGTGTGCTTCTCCTGGTTCATGGGGGGGACCTGTAGCTAGCGATGATGTAGTAGGGTGTTTTGCCTATAGTTATTTGGACCTGGAGTAGCTCAACAGATTTGTACTATTTTACCAGTCTTGAAGTGTATTTGGATTTAATGAGGATTAACACACTTCTGCCTTTGGATCTTTGACACTTGTTTTGAGGTCTGAATGTGTGAAAGGCATTGTAGCCTTGTAGAGCCAGGGTGCTCTCTGTGTCCTTGAACCAAGTCTCAGACATTGGCATCTTCCAAGGTGAGGAGCGCTCCCAGGAAGTGCAGTTTACTGTTTAGGCTCCTGGCATTAAGCAGCATCACCTTGAGTTTGTCTCTAGTGGATTTCTTTACATTGGAAGTTTTGTTATTTAGGCTCCTGGCATTAAGCAGCATGACCTTGAGTTTGTCTCTAGTGGATTTCTTTACATTGGAAGTTTTGTTATTTAGGCTCCTGGCATTAAGCAGCGTGACCTTGAGTTTGTCTCTAGTGGATTTCTTTACACTGGAAGTTTTGTTATTTAGGCTCCTGGCATTAAGCAGCGTGACCTTGAGTTTGTCTCTAGTGGATTTCTTTACATTGGAAGTTTTGTTATTTAGGCTCCTGGCATTAAGCAGCGTGACCTTGAGTTTGTCTCTAGTGGATTTCTTTACATTGGAAGTTTTGTTATTTAGGCTCCTGGCATTAAGCAGCGTGACCTTGAGTTTGTCTCTAGTGGATTTTTTACATTGGAAGTTTTGTTATTTAGGCTCCTGGCATTAAGCAGCGTGACCTTGAGTTTGTCTCTAGTGGATTTCTTTACATTGGAAGTTTTGTTATTTAGGCTCCTGGCATTAAGCAGCGTGACCTTGAGTTTGTCTCTAGTGGATTTCTTTACATTGGAAGTTTTGTTATTTAGGCTCCTGGCATTAAGCAGCGTGACCTTGAGTTTGTCTCTAGTGGATTTCTTTACATTGGAAGTTTTGTTATTTAGGCTCCTGGCATTAAGCAGCGTGACCTTGAGTTTGTCTCTAGTGGATTTCTTTACATTGGAAGTTTTGTTATTTAGGCTCCTGGCATTAAGCAGCGTGACCTTGAGTTTGTCTCTAGTGGATTTCTTTACATTGGAAGTTTTGTTATTTAGGCTCCTGGCATTAAGCAGCGTGACCTTGAGTTTGTCTCTAGTGGATTTCTTTACATTGGAAGTTTTGTTATTTAGGCTCCTGGCATTAAGCAGCGTGACCTTGAGTTTGTCTCTAGTGGATTTCTTTACATTGGAAGTTTTGTTATTTAGGCTCCTGGCATTAAGCAGCGTGACCTTGAGTTTGTCTCTAGTGGATTTCTTTACATTGGAAGTTTTGTTATTTAGGCTCCTGGCATTAAGCAGCGTGACCTTGAGTTTGTCTCTAGTGGATTTCTTTACATTGGAAGTTTTGTTATTTAGGCTCCTGGCATTAAGCAGCGTGACCTTGAGTTTGTCTCTAGTGGATTTCTTTACATTGGAAGTTTTGTTATTTAGGCTCCTGGCATTAAGCAGCGTGACCTTGAGTTTGTCTCTAGTGGATTTCTTTACATTGGAAGTTTTGTTATTTAGGCTCCTGGCATTAAGCAGCGTGACCTTGAGTTTGTCTCTAGTGGATTTCTTTACATTGGAAGTTTTGTTATTTAGGCTCCTGGCATTAAGCAGCGTGACCTTGAGTTTGTCTCTAGTGGATTTCTTTACATTGGAAGTTTTGTTATTTAGGCTCCTGGCATTAAGCAGCGTGACCTTGAGTTTGTCTCTAGTGGATTTCTTTACATTGGAAGTTTTGTTATTTAGGCTCCTGGCATTAAGCAGCGTGACCTTGAGTTTGTCTCTAGTGGATTTCTTTACATTGGAAGTTTTGTTATTTAGGCTCCTGGCATTAAGCAGCGTGACCTTGAGTTTGTCTCTAGTGGATTTCTTTACATTGGAAGTTTTGTTATTTAGGCTCCTGGCATTAAGCAGCGTGACCTTGAGTTTGTCTCTAGTGGATTTCTTTACATTGGAAGTTTTGTTATTTAGGCTCCTGGCATTAAGCAGCGTGACCTTGAGTTTGTCTCTAGTGGATTTCTTTACATTGGAAGTTTTGTTATTTAGGCTCCTGGCATTAAGCAGCGTGACCTTGAGTTTGTCTCTAGTGGATTTCTTTACATTGGAAGTTTTGTTATTTAGGCTCCTGGCATTAAGCAGCGTGACCTTGAGTTTGTCTCTAGTGGATTTCTTTACATTGGAAGTTTTGTTATTTAGGCTCCTGGCATTAAGCAGCGTGACCTTGAGTTTGTCTCTAGTGGATTTCTTTACATTGGAAGTTTTGTTATTTAGGCTCCTGGCATTAAGCAGCGTGACCTTGAGTTTGTCTCTAGTGGATTTCTTTACATTGGAAGTTTTGTTATTTAGGCTCCTGGCATTAAGCAGCGTGACCTTGAGTTTGTCTCTAGTGGATTTCTTTACATTGGAAGTTTTGTTATTTAGGCTCCTGGCATTAAGCAGCGTGACCTTGAGTTTGTCTCTAGTGGATTTCTTTACATTGGAAGTTTTGTTATTTAGGCTCCTGGCATTAAGCAGCATGACCTTGAGTTTGTCTCTAGTGGATTTCTTTACATTGGAAGTTTTGTTATTTAGGCTCCTGGCATTAAGCAGCGTGACCTTGAGTTTGTCTCTAGTGGATTTCTTTACATTGGAAGTTTTGTTATTTAGGCTCCTGGCATTAAGCAGCGTGACCTTGAGTTTGTCTCTAGTGGATTTCTTTACATTGGAAGTTTTGTTATTTAGGCTCCTGGCATTAAGCAGCGTGACCTTGAGTTTGTCTCTAGTGGATTTCTTTACATTGGAAGTTTTGTTATTTAGGCTCCTGGCATTAAGCAGCGTGACCTTGAGTTTGTCTCTAGTGGATTTCTTTACATTGGAAGTTTTGTTATTTAGGCTCCTGGCATTAAGCAGCGTGACCTTGAGTTTGTCTCTAGTGGATTTCTTTACATTGGAAGTTTTGTTATTTAGGCTCCTGGCATTAAGCAGCGTGACCTTGAGTTTGTCTCTAGTGGATTTCTTTACATTGGAAGTTTTGTTATTTAGGCTCCTGGCATTAAGCAGCGTGACCTTGAGTTTGTCTCTAGTGGATTTCTTTACATTGGAAGTTTTGTTATTTAGGCTCCTGGCATTAAGCAGCGTGACCTTGAGTTTGTCTCTAGTGGATTTCTTTACATTGGAAGTTTTGTTATTTAGGCTCCTGGCATTAAGCAGCGTGACCTTGAGTTTGTCTCTAGTGGATTTCTTTACATTGGAAGTTTTGTTATTTAGGCTCCTGGCATTAAGCAGCGTGACCTTGAGTTTGTCTCTAGTGGATTTCTTTACATTGGAAGTTTTGTTATTTAGGCTCCTGGCATTAAGCAGCGTGACCTTGAGTTTGTCTCTAGTGGATTTCTTTACATTGGAAGTTTTGTTATTTAGGCTCCTGGCATTAAGCAGCGTGACCTTGAGTTTGTCTCTAGTGGATTTCTTTACATTGGAAGTTTTGTTATTTAGGCTCCTGGCATTAAGCAGCGTGACCTTGAGTTTGTCTCTAGTGGATTTCTTTACATTGGAAGTTTTGTTATTTAGGCTCCTGGCATTAAGCAGCGTGACCTTGAGTTTGTCTCTAGTGGATTTCTTTACATTGGAAGTTTTGTTATTTAGGCTCCTGGCATTAAGCAGCGTGACCTTGAGTTTGTCTCTAGTGGATTTCTTTACATTGGAAGTTTTGTTATTTAGGCTCCTGGCATTAAGCAGCGTGACCTTGAGTTTGTCTCTAGTGGATTTCTTTACATTGGAAGTTTTGTTATTTAGGCTCCTGGCATTAAGCAGCGTGACCTTGAGTTTGTCTCTAGTGGATTTCTTTACATTGGAAGTTTTGTTATTTAGGCTCCTGGCATTAAGCAGCGTGACCTTGAGTTTGTCTCTAGTGGATTTCTTTACATTGGAAGTTTTGTTATTTAGGCTCCTGGCATTAAGCAGCGTGACCTTGAGTTTGTCTCTAGTGGATTTCTTTACATTGGAAGTTTTGTTATTTAGGCTCCTGGCATTAAGCAGCGTGACCTTGAGTTTGTCTCTAGTGGATTTCTTTACATTGGAAGTTTTGTTATTTAGGCTCCTGGCATTAAGCAGCGTGACCTTGAGTTTGTCTCTAGTGGATTTCTTTACATTGGAAGTTTTGTTATTTAGGCTCCTGGCATTAAGCAGCGTGACCTTGAGTTTGTCTCTAGTGGATTTCTTTACATTGGAAGTTTTGTTATTTAGGCTCCTGGCATTAAGCAGCATGACCTTGAGTTTGTCTCTAGTGGATTTCTTTACATTGGAAGTTTTGTTATTTAGGCTCCTGGCATTAAGCAGCGTGACCTTGAGTTTGTCTCTAGTGGATTTCTTTACATTGGAAGTTTTGTTATTTAGGCTCCTGGCATTAAGCAGCGTGACCTTGAGTTTGTCTCTAGTGGATTTCTTTACATTGGAAGTTTTGTTATTTAGGCTCCTGGCATTAAGCAGCGTGACCTTGAGTTTGTCTCTAGTGGATTTCTTTACATTGGAAGTTTTGTTATTTAGGCTCCTGGCATTAAGCAGCGTGACCTTGAGTTTGTCTCTAGTGGATTTCTTTACATTGGAAGTTTTGTTATTTAGGCTCCTGGCATTAAGCAGCGTGACCTTGAGTTTGTCTCTAGTGGATTTCTTTACATTGGAAGTTTTGTTATTTAGGCTCCTGGCATTAAGCAGCGTGACCTTGAGTTTGTCTCTAGTGGATTTCTTTACATTGGAAGTTTTGTTATTTAGGCTCCTGGCATTAAGCAGCGTGACCTTGAGTTTGTCTCTAGTGGATTTCTTTACATTGGAAGTTTTGTTATTTAGGCTCCTGGCATTAAGCAGCGTGACCTTGAGTTTGTCTCTAGTGGATTTCTTTACATTGGAAGTTTTGTTATTTAGGCTCCTGGCATTAAGCAGCGTGACCTTGAGTTTGTCTCTAGTGGATTTCTTTACATTGGAAGTTTTGTTATTTAGGCTCCTGGCATTAAGCAGCGTGACCTTGAGTTTGTCTCTAGTGGATTTCTTTACATTGGAAGTTTTGTTATTTAGGCTCCTGGCATTAAGCAGCGTGACCTTGAGTTTGTCTCTAGTGGATTTCTTTACATTGGAAGTTTTGTTATTTAGGCTCCTGGCATTAAGCAGCGTGACCTTGAGTTTGTCTCTAGTGGATTTCTTTACATTGGAAGTTTTGTTATTTAGGCTCCTGGCATTAAGCAGCGTGACCTTGAGTTTGTCTCTAGTGGATTTCTTTACATTGGAAGTTTTGTTATTTAGGCTCCTGGCATTAAGCAGCGTGACCTTGAGTTTGTCTCTAGTGGATTTCTTTACATTGGAAGTTTTGTTATTTAGGCTCCTGGCATTAAGCAGCGTGACCTTGAGTTTGTCTCTAGTGGATTTCTTTATGTCGGAAGTTTTGTTGTTTTGACATTGCCTAAAAAGGCACTATGGGGGAGACAAGCATCTTTGCCAATATATGACAGCATTGAGAAGACAGGTGATGGCCATGTCTGGCAAAGCATCGATGTCTGTTGACCATGTCTTCCCCAGCTGTCAGATACTGAACTCCCCTAGAGTGACACCAGAAGCTAAGCCAATTATTGAAATCAATATTTTTTTATCTGTATTGTGGCATCATCCTAGATGAAGGCTGAGTACTGCTTAGGGCTAGGGACATGTCTGCCTGGGGCACATAATCTGTGAGTTCAGTCATGTGTGTCTTCATATAGTCCAGAGAGGCACATCTCAAGTCATTCTCTCCAACATGGACTATGACAGAGTCATAACAGTAATTGTTGCTGAGTGACTTGAGTGTGTGCATCATTTGACAGATCCTGGCAGAAATGTTGGGAAACAGACGGTCCATAGTAGTAGGTAATTCTTAAGTACTACTTTCTGAGAGGGCAAATTAGATCACCTATTGCTTTGGGATTAAGAAGGGGGCTTATGCTATAGAAGATCAGGGATGGAAAGTGGGGCGACACTGCTCAGTGCGCAGCTGCGTTGCATGCAGAGCAGCAGGGACCCCTGTGAGGGTTTCTCTCACTGGTGTCTAGGGAAAAACTAGTTTCTAGGCATTTGTGTCTATACAAGGCACTACTAACCCCCATTTGTGCTGTGCAAACCTTATATACTGGCAAAATTAAAAGATTTAAACTAGTCCGCCAGTAGACAATCACACAATGATCCTTCCTCGAGCAATCCCGAGCTCAGAGAAGGGTATATCCACAGTCTACTGACACAAGGGTGCAGGGGTGCCCTTCTTAATGTAAGATGCTGGATTTGAGTTCGAGTGTATGAAAAACAGGCTAGACTCAACAAGTCTGGATCTAGTCTATCATCCTGGGCAATGCAATCTGAGGGTCATGCTGCTCAATGCTAGAAGTCTAAATCTCAAAAATGCACTAACTCGAAGCACTCCTTAAAATGGAGAACATCGCCATTTGTGCCATAACAAAGACCTGGTTCATGGCAGCAGTACGCACCCCTGCACTACCAGGCTATAACTCATTCCACACCTTTTGGCCCTAGAACTTGGACCGAAGCTGCAAAGGCGGTGGTGTTTCCATATTCATAAAGGATGCGCACACCTCCAGACTAGTAGCACAACATAACACATCTGAGATACATCAGGTGCAGCTGACATTGAGTAAGACAGCGATTCAGGTCGTAGCCTGCTATAGGTTCCTAACCATGTCCCAAGACTCACACTCCACATTCCTAAGCACCCTGGAGAATATTAGGGTCCAACCTACCACTCTCATACTGGGTGACTTCAGCTACCCCTCCATTAACTGGGAAAACTACTCATGTACCAATACACTTGCCCAACGTTTCCTGGAAGTCATTAATTCCAATGTCCTGGACCAGCTCATTCTTACCCCTACTAGAGGTAACAGCATCCTTGACATGGTCATTACTAACATGGGTGACCATTGCTCTACACCAGTAGTCAACTACTCCCTGGTTAGATCCGACCACAAACTAATCACCTTGTAAATCCACATCCCTCCCATCCCCACCCCCCGCAAAGGTAACCACCATGAACAACTTCTCCAAAACTAACTTTGGGCTCCTAAAAACAGAGGTGGCTAACTTTATGGCACCCATGCAAATGGATATCAGTTGCATGACCGCCGAATCATACACTAATGCACTGCACAAACACATACACAAATGCATGGATCTTGCCATACCCAACAGAAGCAAGACGCTCTCCTCCAAAAAAGGAAGCCAGTCTGGTGGTCCCCTGCCATAAGCAAACTCTACAACGGAAGGAGGAAACTGATGTGGAATAAGGTGAAGTCCCAAGACTGGAAAATCTCCCTTATCAGCCTCAACAAAAAGTTGAGATCCCTCATAAAATCCTCTAAAGCTAGCTATAAAAACAGAATTGCAACAGATTAAAGACAACCACAAGGGCTTTTATATTTATGTAAAGAATTTCCACGGCAATACCCAAATTTGCTCTGAGCTACTGCACAATGGTACCTCCTATACCAAGCCAACAGATATTGCCAATATACTGACCAACCCCCCCCCCCCCCAATGGACTAATCACAATACCAGTAGATTGCCAGGCATCCAGTATTACTGCTGCACAGGTTAAAATAGCACTGTCCAAGGCCAAGAGTATAGCTTCTATGGGACCTGACAATATCCTTGGCTGTGTTCTACATGAACTACAGAGTGAACTGGCACCTCAGCTATGTGTCCTGTTCAAGCACAGCCTCACCTCAGGCTTTGTCCCTACAGAATGGCGCACTACCACAGTCATCCCTCTCCACAAAGGAGGAGTGACTACAGACACTGGAAACTATTGCCTCATTAGTCTGACGAGTCTGATATGCAAAGCTATGGAACGCATCATCATGGACCCAGTAAACAAGGATATAGGGAATCCAAACTCTAGATCCCACACAGTTTGGTTTTGTGAAGGGTGGGTCATGCCTGCTCAACTTGGTCAACTTCTTTGAGTCAGTCACCAGAGCTGTGGATGAAGGCAACGTGGTTCATACAGCCAACCTTGATCTGGCCAAGGCCTTTGATATCATTCCCTACTCAGGAATCATAGAAAAACTCACTAATCTAGACATTAACCCCTATATCACTAGGTGAGTTGCAAACTGACTCACAGGTAGAACCCACAGTGTGAAAGTAGCTGACTCCAAGTCAGACTGCCGATCAGTCATGAGTGGAGTCCCATAGGGTTCGGTCCTGGGTCTTCTCCTGTTTGGTATCTACTTCTCTGAAGTCCAGGCCAACACGAAGGGACTCTGGCTGACAAAGTTTGCAGACGATTGCAAGTTGGGAGCTATTATTAACTCCCCAAGTAATGTTGACATCCTACAGAAAGGCCTCACTGAGACCAACAACTGGTGTCAGAACCATGGCCTTAAGCTCAATGCCAAAAAATATGTCATCATCCCCTTTGGGAAAAACACGGTTCCCATGAATTACCACATCGATGGTAGTCCACTGAACACAGAAGCTGTTATAAGAGATCTGGGAACACAGGTTGACAGCAATCTCTCTTTTGGCCACCACATTGCCACTGTGGTCAGAAACTCCTTCTATGTGGCATATCTCATTACTAAGGGTTTTGCATCCAGGAAGACAGAGGTCATTGTCTCCCTCTACTCTTCCCTCATTAGGCCAATCATTGAGTACAGTAGCCCATTTGGCATGTATCTCACTAAACACGTGCAGCAACTGGAGAGGCCGCAAAAGTACCTCATAAAGAGGATCCTAGGCCTTAAACATTTGTCCTATAGACAGACTAAAAAAACTCCAACTATTCTCTGTATCATATCACCTACTTAGAGGCGATCTCTGCTTGACTTACGAAGGCATATCTGACCCAGCTCTGTTAGAAATCCTGCATCTAAAGAAATCTCAATCCTTCCGCACCACACGCTTCTGAGACCCCAACTTCATTACCACAATCAACAGAACATGCTGGAGGGACAGGTTCATAATCCAGAGACTGCCCATGCTATGGAATAGACTTTCCATACATGTCAAGCAGAGCACTTCACTGGTCCTCTTCAAAAGAAATCTTGATGAGCGTATGGGAAATAGAAAATTCATCCCGGGGATCACTCCAGTGGCTCTACTTGACAGAGTTACTGGGAACTAAGGTCGGTAGCATGATGCCAGGGTAATCCTATGGACTAGGCTTGTAAAGGCTCCAGGGTTCATTAGCCTAGTACACACCTATGAATCTATAATATTTCCAGTGCAAAACAAGTGCAGGTAATAATCAGGCACAAACCGTAAAAACAGTCAAAAAGACACAAATTAATGCACTAAAACAGTAAAATACAGATGAAAAAGTGCAGCTCAAGCTCCAAATAAGCTTAATTTCTTGTTTTTAGCTTTGGCTGGCTTGGATTCAAGCAGAAACACTCTTGGGCCTTTAGCAAAGGATACCAAATGTAGATGAGCTCCGGTTAATTGAGCCAAAAACTACACAAATGCGAGGCTTATATACAGGTGAAGGTAAACAGCTTTAAACTAGTTTGCCAATAGGGATCACACAGTGATCTTTCCTCCAGCAATCCTCAGCTCAGATAAGGCTATATTCACAGTCTTCTGCCACAAGGGTGCAGGGGAGCCCTTCTTAATGTAAGATGGCTGGATTTGAGTTCCAGTGTAGGAAAAACAGGCTAGATTCAGCAAGTCTGGATCTAGGCTATGCTAAGTAATAGTTCACTGCAAAACAAGTGCAGGTAATAAGCAGGCACAAACAGTAAAAACAGTCAAAAATGGTCAAAGGAAGTAAAACAATAAAATACAGACGGCACAGTATAAATCAAACACAAAATAAGCTTAATTTCTTGTTCTTAGCTTTGGATGGCTGGGATTGAAGCCGAAACACTCTGGACCTCTGGCAACGGATACCAATTGCAGAGCAGCTCCGATTAATTGAGCTTAAACCAGAACAAAGACACTTAAAATAACAGGCACAATAAGCCTTCAACCAGCAATTCCCAGCTCGGGGGGGGGGGGGGGGGGAGGCTACCCTTTCCTCCCACAAGAGTGTAGACCAGAAACTTTAATGTAAAATAACTGGTCTGAAGCCCAAGTGCTTAAACCAGAACTAAGACACTTTTAGAATAACAGACACAGTAAGCCTTCAAAAAGCAATTTCCAACTTAGAAGGCTGTACGCTACTTCTTCTGCCACAAGTGTGTAGACAGCAAACCTTCCATGTAAGATAACTAGTTTGAAGCCCAACTGTTTAAATCAAAACTAGAGGTTTAGAATAATGGTTACATTTGAGTGAGGCTATTAACAAGCAGTAATAAATGCAGCAGAATAAATGCAACTGAAGACTTTTAAGAGCAAGCAAAAAGCAAAATAAGGTAATAAAGTAGGCTCTGTTGGTTTGGTCAGCAGGGAGCTTGGCTGACATCAGTTTATTGGACCTCATTTGGTCGACTGCACAGATAGTTGACATATGTGCAAGATCGATAATCCCTGGGTAGGGGCATACCCTCTTTCTCATGGAATTGCGTGATCTTGTAGTTAGTATGTATAATTACGAGGAAGTGTGGTGGGCTATGCCCTTACGTGGGGAGATGTTTATGTTTTTTTAAGTAATATTTGTGTGGACTGAGAAACAACCTTGATGTATGCTTACTAGGAAGTCGACGTTTCCATTTTCAATGTATAGTTCTTTCCCTTAAGGATATCGATATTCTTGTTGGTCAATCAACTGAATGCAAATTGAAGTATATGATGGAGGGATGAATGAAATTCTTTGTTCTCTATGAGGTCTTAAGTGTATAAGTCATGGTAAACAAGGCTGTGCCTGTTACAGAACTAGTTTAAATAAGTTACAGCCGCTCGCCACTCGCCACAGAAAGCACTTCCCATTTTCTTTTCCTCGCTAAGTGAGAGCAAAGTCGCAATATTACTGATCACTGCTTGAACAAAAATCAAACTGTTTGCTTTCAATATACATCTGAGTTGCATGCAGTCTCACAGAAAATTTTTGTATAGGTAGGACACATTTTTTTCTCACTGACAGAACACATACTGTAAAAGTGTGTGACTTCACCTCTAGCAAAAGACCAGTCACCAGTGGTGTACCACAGGGTTCTGTGCTGGGCCCCTTGCTGTTCAGAATTTATTTATCAAAAGTCCAGGCAAACTTAGACGGCCTGTGGCTGACCCAGTTCACTGAGAATTGCAAAGTGGGAGCAATCATTGAGTCCCCCGGTGATGTTAATATACTGCAGACAGAGTTAACACAGACAAATGATTAGTTCCAAAGCCAGGCATTAAAGCTAAATGCAAAAAAATGTGTTATTATTCCCTTTGGGAAGGGTGACATCCCAGCTAGTTACATTATAGACAGCAGCCCCCTAAGTGTAGACCCAGTGGTACGTTATCTGGGTACTCAGGTTGACAGCAATCTGAACTTTGACCACCACGTATCCACAGTAGTAAAGAAATCCTTCTGTGTGGCATTCTTATAAATACAGGCACCTCATCAAGATCTAAGGATGTTATAATTCCATTGCACTCTGCCCTCATCAGAACAATAATTGAGTACAGTGCTCACTTTTGCATTTACCTCACCAGGCACTTGCAACAATTGGAGACCACAGAGGTTTCTCACCAAGAAATTATAGGGTACACAAAACTAGTCTTGTATGGAAAGACTGAAAACCCTGTCCCTGTATTCTGTCTCCTACAGGTTGCTAAGGGGTGACCCGTGCCTGCCTTACAGGGCAGTGTCTGCCCCAGCCCTGATGGAAATGCTACACATTCGTAAATCAAACAGCAGGAGGGTCACTCACTCTAGTAATCTTAACTTAGCCTCTGACATGAACACATCATGCCGGAGAGATAGATACATTTCCAGAGAGTGCCACTTTTCTGGAACAAGCTTCCATTTCACGTGAAACAGAGCCCTTCCCAGACTCTCTTCAGATGCAACCTAGACCAATGTATGAGTGACCACAGATTCACTCCTGGGGTAGCGCCAGTGCCTCTCTTGGACAGAGGAGGTTGGTATTAACTACCATAGACCACTACCTCTGTGAACTTCACTCCCTTAACCAATGACGGCTGGTGCAACTTGGGATAAATATGGTTGTCAATGTTAAGGTACTACTTTACTTACTGAAAATATGTAAACAACAAAACAATAACAACAAAAAGCATGTGGAATTTATATGTCCCGAGAAAACAGCCTTGCAGTCATGCATTGTACAGTCATTCAACACTCTTAAAAACGGCAGTTTTAAACCATGAATAAAGAGATAAAAGGTATAATCACGCTAACCATTGTACAGTAGCAGTAGTACATGGTTAGCTTGGCAGCTGTACTCCCCTATGGTCAGTATTGCCAGGTTTGGCCACTTGTGTAATGGTCACTGCATTGTATGACACATATTATATACCTTATGTTACAGTTCTCCTTCTGACTCGACAGCTGTGCATTCTGCTGTTTCACTGCATTATGCAGGAATGTGTGTGGTGATATCTGTTGTTTCCAAACACCTTTATTGAATTAAAACTTGTGATATAAGCAAATTTACATTCGTATAAAAATAATCAAACTATATTAACATGACAAGCATTATATTTCACATATATTGCTATATATCATATAAGCTAAGCAGTACTACATAAATTATTCAATTCCTGCCTTTTTTTTTTTAAACAAGAAACATCTTTATTAAACCATCACTTACTACATAGGCAATCATCATCATCTTCTTTCGGCTGTTCCCGTTAGGGGTCGCCACAGCGGATCTGTTTCCATTTCTTCCTGTCCTCTGCATCATGCTCTTTCACACCAACCGGCTGCATGTCCTCTCTCACCACATCCATAAACCTCATCTTAGGCCTTCCTCTTTTCCTCTTACCTGGCAGCTCCATCCTTGGCATCGTTTTCCCAATATACCCAGCATCCCTCCTCAGCACATGTCCAAACCAACGCAATCTCGCCTCTCTTGCTTTGTCTCCAAACTGTCCAACCTGAGCTGACCCTCTAATATACTGATTCCTAATCCTGTCCATCCTAGTCACACCCAGTGCAAATCTTAACATCTTTAACTCTGCCAAATCCAGCTCTGACTCCTGCCTTTTCGTCAATGCCACCTGTCTCCAACCCATATAACATAGCTGGTCTCACTACCCTCTTGTAGACCTTCCCTTTCACTCTTACTGGTACACGTCTGTCACAAATCACTCCTGACACTCTTCTCCACCCATTCCACCCTGCCTGTACTCTCTACTTCACCTCTCTTCCACACTCACCATTACTCTGAACTGTTGATCCCGAGTACTTAAACTCATCCACCTTTACCAACTCTACTCCCTGCATCCTCACCATTCCTCTACCCTCCCTCACATTTACACACATATATTCTGTTTTAGCCCTGCTGACCTTCATTCCTCTCCTCTCTAAAGCATATCTCCACCTCTCCAGGGTCTCCTCAACCTGGTCCCTACTCTCACTACATATCACAATGTCATCTGCAAACATTATAGTCCACGGGGCCTCCTGTCTGATCTCATCTGTCAACCTGTCCATCACTGCTGCAAATAAGAAAGGGCTCAGAGATGATTCTTGATGTAATCCCACCTCCACCTTAAATGTATCTGTCACTCCCACCACAGTCCTCACCAATGTCACACTACCCTCGTACATATCCTGTACCACTCTTACATACTTCTCTGCCACTCCCGACTTCCTCATACAATACCACAACTCCTCTCTAGGCACCCTGTCATATGCTTTCTCTAAGTCCACAAAGACACAATGCAACTCCTTCTGACCTTCTCTGTATTTCTCCAACAACACTCTCAGAGCAAATATTGCTTCTGTAGTGCTCTTTCCTGGCATGAAACCATACTGCTAATCATTAATCATCACCTCCCTTCTTAACCTAGCTTCCACTACTCTTTCCCATAACTTCAAGCTGTGACTGATCAGTTTTATCCCTCTGTAGTTACTGCAGCTCTGCACATCACCCTTATTCTTAAAGATAGGTACCAAAACACTTTTTCTCCACTCCTCAGGCATCCTCTGACTTTCCAAAATTTCATTAAACAATCTGGTTAAAAATTCCACTGCCATTTCTCCTAAGCACCTCCATGCTTCCACAGGTATGTCATCTGGGCCAACAGCCTTTCCATTCTTCATCCTCTTCATAGCTGTCCTTACTTCCTCCTTGCTAATCTGTTTCACTTCCTGATTCACTATCCCCACATCATCCAACCTTCTTTCTCTCTCATTCTCTTCATTCATCAGCTCTTCAAAGTACTCTTTCCATCTACTCAACACACTCTCCTCGCTTGTGAGTATGTTTCCCTCATTATCCTTCATCACCCTTACCTGCTGCACATCTTTCCCAGCTCTGTCCCTCTGTCTAGCCATTCGGTACAGGTCCTTTTCTCCCTCTTTAATGTCCAATCTCTCATACAACTCTCTATATGCCTTATCCTTGGACTTTGCCACCTCTCTCTTTGCCATGCGTCTCATCTCCTTATACTCATGTCTACTTTCTTCATCTTTTTGGCAATCCCACTTCTTCTTCGCCAGCCTCTTCCTCTGTATACTGTCCTGTACTTCCTCATTCCACCACCAGGTCTCCTTGTCCTCCTTCCTCTGTCCAGATGTCACACCAAGCACCTTTCTAGCAGTCTCCCTTACTAGCTCTGCTGTAGTTTCCCAACTATTCGGTAACTCTTCACTGCCTCCCATTACCTGTCTTAACTCTTCCCTGAACTCCACCTCACAAGCACCCTTTTTTAACTTCCACCATTTAATCCTTGGCTCTGCTTTCACACGTGTCCTCCTCTTCTTGATGACCAATGTCATCCTACAGACCACCAATCTATGCTGCTTAACTACACTTTCCCCTGTCACCACTTTTCACAAAATCCACAATCATCTGACCTTCTGCATTCCTTTCCTTAACACCATACCTACCCATCACTTCCTCATCCCCTCTGTTCACTTCACCAACATGCCCCTTGAGGTCCGCTCCAATCACTAGTCTCTCACCCTTGGGTACACTCACCACCACTTCATCCAACTCACTCCAAAATTTTTCTTTCTCATCCATAGCACACCCAACTTGTGGAGCATAAGCACTAACAACATTCATCATTACACCATCAATTTCAAGCTTCATAAACATCACTCTATCAGACACTCTCTTCATCTCCAAAACATTCTTGGCATACTATTCCTTTAGGATAGCCCCTACCCCATTTCTCCTGCCATCCACACCATGATAAAACAATTTGAACCCGCCTCTTATACACCTGGCCTTACTTCCCTTCCATCTGGTCTCTTGCACGCACAATATATCAACCTTTCTTCTCTCCATCATATCAGCTAGCTCTCTTCCTATACCAGTCATACTGCCAACATTCAAAGTTCCTATCCTCACTGCTACACTCCTAACCTTCCTCCTCTCTTCCTGCCTTCAGGCATGCCTTCCCCCTCCTCTTCTCCTTCGGTCAACAGTAGCCCAATTTCCACCAGCACCCTGTTGGCTAACAGTACTGGTAGCAGTCGTTGTTAACCCGGGCCTCGACCTATCCGGTATGGAAATATGAAATGTTCTCCGCATAAGTAATTTGGCAGAGGTTTTACGCCGGATGCCCTTCCTGATGCAACCCTCTCCATTTATCCGGGCTTGGGACTGGCACAAAGAAATGCACTGGCTTGTGCATCCCCAGTGGATACTACATAGGCAATCATACATCTATATAAATGAAAACAAACCACACAGATACAATACTAGTTGCAAGCATTTTACATTACAAACCATACTGACACACTCTCTGTTGCAAACATTATACATCACTTATAATCTACCCAATCTTTCTCACTCAAGCATTACATAACTCATTCAAGTCCTGCTGCCTTTTAGGCCTCATTCCTCCCTTGTATGGATTGTTCCCATAATTCCCATTTGTTTCCTATGTAGTTTGCTTCCCTTTTCTAAAGATCTCAATTCCAGCTGTTTTACCTCTGTTACTATATTCACTACTTCCAGTATAGTTGGTTTAGATTTTAATTTCCATTTTCAAGTAATTGTTTTTTTGGCAGTCACCATTATTAGACACAGCAAGGCCTTACCATGTCTAGGCAATTCTGATTCTGTATTATAGCTCAGAAAAGTCATCTCCCTCATCAGACCAATCTGCCCACCCAGCATCTCTGACAGTGCATCCCGCAGGGAATCCTTAAAGTCTGCCAACTCACCACACTCCCAGTAAATATGTCCCCAATTATCTCTTTCTTTCCCTTCACACCTCCAACATTTGCTGTCTGCCTGAGAAAAAATTCTCTGGAGTCTACTTGGGGTATAAAAATATTTATGTAAACATTTCCAAGCAAAAATCCTAAATCTTCTAGATTTTGTTACATATTTGTGAGACATACATATATCCTCCTATTGTTTTTAGTGAATTACTTATCCAAACTATCTTCCCAATCCTTTCTAACCTCCCCTGATTGATCCTTATAGTTATCATGCAATATTTTATATGCTCTTCTAATTATTTCTTTTTTAATAGCAGCTTCTGTTCTACAGTCTATTAAAAACTCTACCAGTGCCAGTCTTTTGTTTAGAACCCCCTATTTCTTTCTCTTTGCCTATACTCTGATATCAATCCTTGATATGGAAGGCAGTCTCTAACCTGCAGTCCAAATAAATTCTTGGCCTCTTCCCATTCTACCACCTTTCCCTGTGTGGTTATTTGCCTCCAATACCTTGGTTCCTTTGCCAGTTTTCTCCAATAAATTACAGCTCCCTCTTGCCATTTGGTTATATCCACAATTACAGTCATCACTATCGGCAGAATCTCCTTTCTGCATTCCCGTTTTGGTTTAGTTCCTAGAGTACTTTCTGCTACTTTATGAATGTAACTTTCTGTATGATTATTGTTATTCTCCTTAAAGACCTGCATCTAGAATCCCAGCCTATCCTTGTTTCTTGAGCTTCCCCCCGTTTCATCATCATCCCATTCCACTTTGAATTATAGTTTTCTGCTTGTGCTATTTATAGGAGTCTTAACTGTTTAGCTTTGAAATACCCCTTCAAATCGGGTAATCCCAGTCTGCCCTGTTCTACTGGAAGAATCATGTATCCAATTTGACTCTTTCCATCTTCCCCTCCCAGATAAAGTCCTTCAGCTCTTTATTAATTGCCACACACAACTTCTCCTCTGGTTGATAAAAATATGCCTGACCTGTGTATAAGACTAAAGGGACTAAAAACACTTTAACTGCTTGTATCTTAACTATCCATATAACAAAGCTTCCATTTTCTCAGTTTTTGTATTATCTTTTGTTTGGTCTCTTCCCACATACCCTTAGCTGCCACATTAGAATAATTTTTAATCCATACTTCTAAATACTTTGTTTTATTATGTTCCCATAAATATGGGTATTTCTGAACCAGTTCATGTGTGGGTACTTAATTTACTGCTATTGGCTTTGTTTTAGCTTCATTAATTTTGTATCCAGAAAACATCTGAAACTGTCTCAAAATGTTAGACAACACTGTAATGTCTTTTTCTGGTTTTGTTGGGTATAAAATAATATCATCTGCAAATAAAGCCAGCTTTTCTTCACTACCATACCAATTATATCCTTGAATTTCTGAGTCCCTTATTTTCTTTGCCAGTGGTTCGAAATATAATGCAAATTATAAATGGGAAAGAGGACACCCCTGCCCAGTTCCTCTGCTCAAGCAGAAGTTATCATTGAGGGCCCCATCTACTTTAATTTTTGTCAAGATCCCTCATATATACTCCTAATCAACTTTATACTTTCTTTCAGGAAATACATGTTTGGTGATATTTGTGATAGATTTTTTCATATGTATGGAAATGGTGTCATTACTGTGGGGAGGGAGTGAACATTGCATTAATTTTACAGCTGATTGAAATGAGGTAGGCTTTAGGCCTTTAGGAAACATGTTCTGACTCTAGTGGGGGTGATGGACCATAGCCCACTTTCACCAGAATCCCTCCAGCCTATTAGTGTTATAGATGATCATGGATAGTCTGTGCAAATATGACTCGGGGACATGCTTGACCATGTGATCTTGTTGCATGGTGGTATCACTGGCCGAGGTGATCCGTTCTCTACTGCTGTTTGGGGAGTGGTGATATTCTTAGATTCTGTGGCTGGTTTGGATGAAGCATGTATGATCCCATGTGGTGGACTGGGTTTGGTGGGGATGTCCCAAGTATGCATGGAGTTAAGTATATTGTGTGGGAAACATAGGGTTGTCAGTACAATATGTTCGTTATCCCACCTAGGTCCAGATGACCACTAGTGGCAGAGCAAGGTGTTCTGCACACTTGTCTACAGGGGAACTGGGCATGTATATCTTTTGTGATCTAACATCATTGTGTGATAAGCATAATGGAGTCATGGTAAAACATAAAAACAAAACAAAAAGAAAATACCTGGTGGGTGTTGGTATAATGATTACAGTGTTTACCTTATAGACACAAGATACATGGTTTGATTCTTACTTTTCAGATGAGAAGTTTGGCTTAAAATGTCCCATTAAGGCTTATAGCCTACAGCTAACCGAGGAAACGTATATAATCATATTGAGGGGAGGGGTTGGCATAAAGGTTAAGGTGTTTATCTCAGAGATGCAAGGTACAGGGTTTCATTCTAGCCTCTGTTTATTGACTAGGCTTGTAATAGTCTGCTGACTGATAACCTGGTATTTGCCTGTGAACCCTCCAACTTTATGGAGAAGCTGGGCCTGTTTTGTCTGAGTCTCACTTTTATGGTGGAATGCATGAGGGAGGAATGCTATAACCAGAATGTGACAGTCAAGAAACACAGGTAAGCCAGATGGAAAAAGCCACCACCCTAGAAAAAAAGAATGAAAAACTATCTCCAGAGGGGGAGAAAACGTCAAACCTGCAATTCAGAAGGAAGGGGGGGGGGTGGCATTTGCATTTTCCAAACAAAATGACATCAAAAATCAGGGAAAGCACATATCTGGGAAAATATAAATAAAAACATAAGACTGACAACAGTCCTAATTAAATCAGAATGAAGCAGGAAATGCTGTCAGAAAAGCAAAAGCCAAAGTGTGGAAAAGCTAGCCAGGTAAATGAAGAAGAGAGATAAACCCTTTTACAGATACAGAGGAAAAAAAGAGACAGTTAGAGAAAGTGAAATGAAATTAAAAAATGCTGGGAAAAGTTGCTTTCTGCATTAACCGGTTCTGCTTAATATTCGTAGGAGATACAATTACCAAATCCATTCAGCAGACGTTCTCAGGCTAGGTTGATAAAAGTTTCTAAGTGCGTCTCCAGAAACTAAAGGTAGGCTAGTCAGTGGGGCCTGAATTTACCGTCAGTTATTTATACCCCTGGCTAAACTTCTTAGCAGATCATAAGGTAAGGGTAAGACTCCTGATGACTGGAAATGGGCAGGTGTGATTTACCTTTACAAAAGCAGAGTCAGGACAGAGACTCAGCCTTTTAATTTGACATTCGTTTTGGAGAAAATCAAACAATCGGTGTTGAAAGGAAGTGTGTTTGAATATTTGGATGTCACTGAGGAAATGGCCCAGTGTGATATGGATGTATTGTAAGAAGATCACACCATGTAAATCTAATATTTATCATCATCATCATCGTCTTCTTTCGGCTGTTCCCGTTAGGGGTCGCCACAGCAGATCATCTGTTTCCATTTCTTTCTGTCCTCTGCATCTTGCTCTGTCACACCAACCGCCTGCATGTCCTCTCTCACCACGTTCATAAACCTTATCTTAGGCCTTCCTCTTTTCCTCTTACCTGGCAGCTCCATCCTTAGCATCTTTTTCCCAATATACCCATCATCCCTCCTCAGCACATGTCCAAACCTACGTAATCTCGTCTCTTGCTTTGTCTCCAAACTGTCCAACATGAGCTGACCCTCTAATATACTGATTCCTAATCCTATCCATCCTAGTCACACCGAGTGCAAATCTTAACATCTTTAACTCTGCCACATCCAGCTCTGACTCCTGCCTTTTTGTGAATGCCACTGTCTCCAACCCATATAACATAGCTGGTCTCACTACTGTCTTGTAGACCTTCCCTTTCACTCTTACTGGTACCTGTCTGCCACAAATCACTCCTGACACTCTTCTCCACCCATTCCACCCTGCCTGTACTCTCTTCTTCACCTCTCTTCCACATTCTCCATTACTCTGAACTGTTGATCCCAAGTACTTAAACTCATCCACCTTTACCAACTCTACTCCCTGCATCCTCACCATTCCTCTACCCTCCCTCTCATTTGCACACATATATTCTGTCTTAGCCCTGCTAACCTTCATTCCTCTGCTCTCTAGAGCATATCTCCACCTCTCCACCTCTCCTCAACCTGATTCCTACTCTCAATACAGATCACAATGTCATCTGCAAACATCATAGTCCACGGGGCCTCCTGTCTGATCTCATCTGTCAACCTGTCCATCACCACTGCAAATAAGAAATGATTCAGAGCTGATCCTTGATGTAATCCCACCTCCACCTTAAACGGATCTGTCACTCCCACTGCAGTCCTCACCACTGTCACAATACCCTCGTACATATCCTGTACCACTCTTACATACTTCTCTTAGTTTCGATAAAGTGATAAGTAGACTGGTCCAAAGACTCTTTTCAGACACAACCTGGGCCAAGAAGGTAAGACATTGCACATATACACAATCGGTAAGACAGTACAGTTAACATTATAAAATATAGAATCAATGTATATTGTATACATATGTTTTGTTATTAGGTACTCAGAATAATAGTCCGGGTAAGAATGGTGTCCATGGCCTACTTCAATTTTAGCAGGACAATTAATACAGTAGTATACAAATGTTTAGTGACCAGAGTACCAATTGTGGAGGGGTAAAGAGTAGTAAGAATGGAATACTGACTGGACAATGGCTTGGAGTTCAGCTGTCCATTAAATCAGTTTATAAGTAAGGATGGTTAAGAGATAATGGTTACCTTCAGAATAACACAAGAGATTTTACCAGGAGCTGCATGTAAATGTTTTTACGAATTATGTTGCAAGTTTTGATGGAAAACTGTGCCTTTTGGAGCATCTAAAGGGAAAACTCAACAAGGAAAAAAGGATAAAAAGCTCTGGGAATTATGACATCTAGAAATGACAGTAGTAATTGCTCTGTGAAGGGGGATTGGTAAAGGGCAGTGGGATGCATTGTGTATCGTATCAAGAGTGGAATGCTTTAACACTCAGATCAGTCTTCCAGTGCATGTGACACTGGTAATGTTCCACCTGGAGTACTGCATGTGACACTGGTAGCACTGCATGTGACACTGGTAATGTTCCATCTGGAGCACTGCTTGTGACATTGGGAATGTTCCACCTGGAGCACTGCATGTGACAGTGGTAATGTTCCACCTGGAGCACTGCATGTGACACTAGTAATGTTCCACCTGGAAGCACTGCATGTGACACTGGCAATGTACCACCTGGAGCACTGCATGTGACACTGATAACATCCACCTGGAGCACTGCATGCGACATTGGTAATGTTTGACCTGGAGCACTGCATGTGACACTGGTAAAGTTAAACCTGGAGCACTTTGTCCATATAAGAGGCTGGTGGCAAGCTTGCAAAGCAGAGTTACCACAGGGGTAAAGGGATTGAGGTATAACTGGAGTGCCGTTTTCAACTTGTGTTATTGTACCCCTGTCTTCACTAACTGTAAGCCACTACAGCATGACCTTTGTCCCATTGTGGCCATCTGTTCCTGTTCTTATTTCTGTTACAGGCAGCACATCCTTACTTTGGGAAAAGTCAATTTTGTATTAGAATGAAAGAGAAAATTTCACCTTGATGTTTGCAGTATAAGTTCACAGGTTCATAGGAGATTACCAGGTTAATGGCTCAAGAGCTCTTACAAGTCTAGCCAGTTTTATCCAGATTTTATCCAATTTTCTATCCCGTGGGAAAGATAACAAGGGTCAGCAAGCAGGGTTTTGACAATTTTTACAGACTGCCTCTGTCCATAAGGGACATGGGTGCCACCCCAGGAATGAATTTGTGATTTTCCATCCATTCCAATAAACTGGAATTGGGAATTTGTCCCACACTGACGTAACTAATGTTGGCAGTTACACCATATTTAGAGTTAAATTAAAGCACTGCCTTAATTAAGGCTATATTTGCATGTACATAACGATGGTTAAGTGTGCTCACGCCAGCTGTACTACCTTTGCTGCCTGTTTTTTCTTCCTTCCATTTGTACTTATTGTAAGTGAGGTCAGTTGCCTTATGGATTCGTTGCCAGGCCACGCATGTACTCGGTCTAGTTTTTTAGTCCAGCTGTATCAGTCTTTATTCCACAAGATAAAACCCACTTGAGGTTAGCTGTGTGCCTTTAATCTGTATTTACTTGTAATCTGTCCATTGTCATTGTGTCTTGAACAATAAATAAGATTGCTTACCTTAATTTAATTGTATATGTTGTTTTCATCTATAAATACATATAATGTGCCACTGCACTGTTTATCATAAGTAACGATGCATCATGTTTATCTTACTTACATTTTGTGTCTGTGCCCAGTTGTAGCTGACAAGTGAACCTGTACCAGACTACCTGCCCAGTTAACAAATGCATACATTTGTAAGAACTAAATGATGGACATATATGCAATAGAAAAGAGAAAAGGAAGGGGAGTGGGATTTCTGCACCACATTATAGGGGGGCTGGTAGAAGCAGTGTTGCTGAAGAAGAAAGACAGATGGGAAGAAAGAAGCAGAGTGGCAAATGGAAAGTGAATGGTGTGAGATGGACATAAGGAAATACTACTTTACAGAGAGGGTAGTGGAGCCCTGGAATACACTGCTGAAGGCCAGTGTAAAGTGCATATCTGCAGAATGATTCAAGGATGCCTGGAGCAGAAAAATGAAAGGATATGGAAGTTTAGGTCTAACACTCGGGCAGACTTGTTATGCACAGGTCTTGTATCAGTGTACTAGGCTCGTATGTGCAGGATAGCCTCACTCTTAGAGTCAGAGCCAGCTTATAACCTTTTATGTGAAGTTTATGTTATAGTCAGTGATAATGCAGTGATAGTTCTGAGTGACAGCTTTAGGAGCCAGGCCCAACTTACCCATGAGTAGTCCTTAATCAGTACTTGCACATGCTCTTAGTCTAACAGCCATTCTACCCATGGTTTGAAAGCTTTGTGTTTATTTTCGCATAGACCAGACACCTTTGTGTTAATAAAAAAGTTATATAATAGTACTGCTGCTAGTTGTTTGCAGTAACCCCTTCCCCTTAGTTGTAGGAGTTTTTTTTTACTACTATTTGACTGCATTTTGTATTTTGTCTGTTTCTACTTCACATTTTTCCTGTCCTATGCGTATATAATCTCATATTGGATTGTCCATGCTTCCTTCCCTGAGACTCCCTTGAAAACTGAATGTGGTAGCTGATGGACTTGCCTTGGTTAAGGTGATTTCTTCACTTTGGTATTTATTAGGGAATTAGAATTGTAGAGAGATTGTTCTGCATCTTGGGAAGAACAAAAGGCATTTTTCCTTCAGATTTCCTACTTTCAATGACAGATGGTAATATAGAGTACCGCTGTGCCTCTGCAGGGCTCTGATAATGTAAATACCATCGGCATGGCATTCCTGAGGCTGAACTCTTTTCTTTTCATACTGCACTTTGGGGTGACTCGCATTTGAGCCTAGAAACAAGGAACAGAAGGTTAATTGAGACATTCAGGATACCAGTCAATGAGTCATCTAAGGGGAAGCACAGAGGAATGCTTTGACTACGATACATATTGGTTGCATCCTAATTCTTAATACATCAGATCTGCTGAGATCGGCAGTGTGGGCTGCATGAATGAGGTGGTTTCATTAATGCTGCCTCACTTATTAAATGCCTTTCATCTCCATGGTCATGTGCTTCGCCACTTTGTGTTGCTGTGAGTAGCTTCCATGCTAGGCTGAGAAATCTGCAGTGTAATTTGTCGGGTGTGCATTTATCTGCAGAGGGCTATTTTAGTATCACCCAACTGCAGGAAGAAGACTTGCTGAGACATTAGACTGACAGATATCTGTTTAGCCAACACAAAATGATGAGAGGATGTAGATATTTTAGTCGCAAACTAATTCTCATGGTTTCTGTTTGTGATGTCTCCTCTAATGCAGATGTCCGGTCATTAATCAAAATGATAGCAGCTTCCGCCATGATTGCTTGTTATGTGCCTTCACTAAAGTTTAAAAAAAGTAACACTGCATGGCCTTAAAATTTGGATCTAAGTCATGATAAAGGTGTGAGCACATTCATTTATCAAGAGACATTTCAGGTTATGTAATATAGTTGCTCTCAGTCTGTTTTTCGCTTGTTCTTATTTTCTATCAGTACAGAATCTAAGTGCATCCATGAGGCATGCATATGGGACTGTACTACACCCTGCACCTGTGCAAAGGTTGTACAGTAAGCAACCCTCCAAACATAAACCCTAAAAAGGATAGGTTGTCAGAGCTACTTCTGATGTGCCTTCACCACAGTGATGATATTGTGGTTGTAGTTTTAAAGTCATTGGCAGTACTGTCCTACAACCAGTCTGTGAGTGTAACACCTCTGAGCTGATAGACACACACACACACACACACACACACACACACACACACACACACACACACACACACACACACACACACATGTGCACACTTACATGCACAAGAGGACAGATACACACACACACACACACACACACACACACACACACACACACACACACACACGTTTCTATACCCACACGCACACACACACACACACACACGTGCACACTTACATGCACAAGAGGACAGATACACACACACACACACACACACACACACACACACACACACACACACACACACACACACACACACACTGACATAAACACACAGATACACACATGCATATGTGCACAAGCACACAGATAGATACACACACACCCCCAGGCGCACACACATGTACACTTACATGCACAAGCACACAGATACACACACACACACACACACACACACACACACACACACATGCACAAGCACACATATAGATAAGCACACAGACATATGCACAAACATGCACATACACACACACACACAAACACATACCTATCAACAAGACTTTTTGATCTAGTGTTTCTCACTTACCACCAGCCTGCACTGTAGACAGTGATATGCTGTTGTACCGAGAAGCAGAAAGTAAAGGCCAGTTATTTGAACTGGAGGCTATGAGATAGCTAGCAGTGTATTATGCTTTGTACTTTCTATAATGAGACTATATCAGACAGCCAGCGGTGTGTTACATGATATAAATTCTGTACAAGATACCTAACAGTGTGTTACAGTTTGTATATTTTGTATAGAGACTATGCCAGACAGCTAGCAGTGTGTTACACATTGCAAATTCTATATAGGCACTGTACCATATAGCTAGCAGTGTGTTACACTTTGTACATTCTGTATACAGACTGTACCAGATAGCTAGCAGTATGTTACAGTTTGTACATTCTGTATAGAGACTGCACCAGATAGCTAGCATAGTGTAATACTTTGTACATTCTGTGTACAGACTGTACCGGATAGCTAGCAGTGTGTTACACTTTGTACGTTCAGTATAGAGACTGTACCAGATAGCTAGCATAGTGTAATACTTTGTACATTCCTTGCACAGACTGTACCGGATAGCTAGCAGTATGTTACACTTTGTACACTCTGTATAGAGACTGTACCAGATAGCTAGCAGTGTGTTACACTTTGTACCAGACAGCTAGCAGTGTGTTATACTTTGTACCAGATAGCTAGCGGTGTGTTACACTTTTGTACACTCTGTATAGAGACTGTACGAGATAGCTAGCAGTGTGTCACACTTTGTACATTCTGTGTACAGACTGTACCGGATAGCTAGCAGTGTGTTATACTTTGTACCAGATAGCTAGTAGTGTGTTACACTTTGTACATTCTGTATACAGACTGTACCAGATAGCTAGCAGTGTGTTACACTTTGCACATTCTGTATACAGACTGTACCAGATAACTAGCAGTATGTTACAATGTTTACATTCTGTATACAGACTGTACCAGATAGCTAGCAGTGTGTTACACTTTTGACATTCTGTGTACAGACTGTACCGGATAGCTAGCAGTGGGTTACACTTTGTAGCAGATAGCTAGCAGTGTGTTACACTTTGTACATTCTGCATACAGACTTTACCAGATAGCTAGCAGTATGTTACAATTTGTACATTCTGCATAGAGACTGTACCAGACAGCTAGCATAGTGTAATACTTTGTACATTCTGTGTACAGACTGTACCAGATAGCTAGCAGTGTGTTACACTTTGTACGTTCAGTATAGAGACTGTACCAGATAGCTAGCATAGTGTAATACTTTGTACATTCCGTGTACAGACTGTGCCGGATAGCTAGCAGTATGTTACACTTTGTACACTCTGTATAGAGACTGTACCAGATAGCTAGCAGTGTGTTACACTTTGTACCAGACAGCTAGCAGTGTGTTACACTTTGTACATTCTGTGTATAGACTGTACCGGACAGCTAGCAGTGTGTTACACTTTGTACCAGATAGCAAGCAGTGTATTACACTTTGTACACTCTGTATAGAGACTGTACCAGATAGCTAGCAGTGTGTTACACTTTGTACATTCTGTGTATAGACTGTACTGGACAGCTAGCAGTGTGTTACACTTTGTACATTCAGTATAGAGACTGTACCAGATAGCTAGCATAGTGTAATACTTTGTACATTCTGTGTACAGACTGAACCGGATAGCTAGCAGTGTGTTACACTTTGTACCAGATAGCTAGCGGTGTGTTACACTTTTGTACACTCTGTATAGAGACTGTACGAGATAGCTAGCAGTGTGTTACACTTTTGACACTCTGTATAGAGACTGTACCAGATAGCTAGCAGTGTGTCACACTTTGTACATTCTGTGTACAGACTGTACCGGATAGCTAGCAGTGTGTTATACTTTGTACCAGATAGCTAGTAGTGTGTTACACTTTGTACATTCTGTATACAGACTGTACCAGATAACTAGCAGTATGTTACAATGTTTACATTCTGTATACAGACTGTACCAGATAGCTAGCAGTGTGTTACACTTTCTACATTCTGTGTACAGACTGTACCAGATAGCTAGCAGTGGGTTACACTTTGTAGCAGATAGCTAGCAGTGTGTTACACTTTGTATTCTGCATACAGACTTTACCAGATAGCTAGCAGTATGTTACAATTTGTACATTCTGCATAGAGACTGTACCAGACAGCTAGCGGTGTGTTACACCTTGTACATTCTGTATAGAGACTGTACAAAATACCTAACAGTGTGTTACACTTTGTATATTTTGTATAGAGACTTCACCAGACAGCTAGCAGTGTGTTACTCTTTGTACATTCTGTATAGAGACTATACCAGTTAACCAGTAACGTGTTACTCTTTGTATGTTCCACTTGCCTTTCCTTTGCTGGAGACTGTGCATTGCAAGATGATACAGAGGCATCACCAGTGCTGGGGAGTGATGAAGAATATTTCTCTGTTGTCATAGTCACCCTCTCCTTAGTTAAGTCCTGTGTGCACATCACCTTAATTATTCCAACACTGCAGGGGTATCTGTAAATTAATTTTAAGTGTATTAATTTATAAGGCACTATGTGGTATGGACCCCAAATATTTGACTAATGTTTAGATGCCATATGTTAGCAGGAGAGGTTTGCTTTCCACCAGCAGGGGGCTGCTCAGTATTCCTACAGATCATTGGGGGGTGATGGGCGTAGAATATTTGCATTGGCAGCATCTGTTCTTTTCCATTGTCTGCCTCACGTCTGTGGCTGTGATTCATCTATTTTAGGACCCCCTTGAAGACCTACCTGTTTCTGAGGTTATGGTGTTGGGATTTGATGAGTTAATTTTGCTGTTATTTTAACCTATGTTGTGGTGTCAGCATTTGATTTGAGCTGATATAGTTGTTGTTTGGACCCTTTTTATAGCATCAGCAGTTGATATGAGTTTATAATGTATATTATTTTGATGCATGTTATGGCATCAGCAGTTGATATGAGTTGATAGGGCTGTTATTTTGACCCACGTTTTAACATCAGCATTTAGTACGAGTCAAAATGACTTATTTTGACTCATGGCATCGGTGTTTGATATAAATTGTTATTTTAACCTATGTTGTGGTGTCAGCATTTGATTTGAGTTGGTGTGGCTGTAGTTTTGACCCTTTTTATGGCATCAGTAATTGATAAGTCTGTTTTTTTGGCTTATATTATGATGTCAACAGTTGATGCGTGGTTATATTGTATGTTATTTTGATCCATGTTATTCATCGGCAATTGATATGAGTCATTAGGGCTGTAATTTTTACACACGTTTTGAAATCAGCATTTGATATGTGTCAACATGACTGTTATTTTCACTCATGTTATGCTGTTAGCATTTCATATGCGTCGACATGACTGTTATTTTCATTCATGTTATGCTGTTAGCATTTGATATGCGTCGACATGACTGTTATTTTCACTCATGTTATGCTGTTAGCATTTCATATGCGTCGACATGACTGTTATTTTCACTCATGTTATGCTGTTAGCATTTCATATGCATCATGACTGTTATTTTCACTCATGTTATGCTGTTAGCATTTCATATGCG
The DNA here is from genome assembly GCF_019279795.1 of Protopterus annectens. Taxonomy (NCBI): domain Eukaryota; kingdom Metazoa; phylum Chordata; order Ceratodontiformes; family Protopteridae; genus Protopterus; species Protopterus annectens. The sequence goes on along the minus strand of NC_056744.1, from coordinate 328,986,590 downwards.
TCGACATGACTTATTTTCACTCATGTTATGCTGTTAGCATTTCATATGCGTCGACATGACTGTTATTTTCACTCATGTTATGCTGTTAGCATTTCATATGCGTCGACATGACTGTTATTTTCACTCATGTTATGCTGTTAGCATTTCATATGAGTTAACGTGGCTGTTATTTTCACTCATCTTATGCTGTTAGCATTTCATATGCGTCGACATGGCTGTTATTTTCACTCATGTTATGCTGTTAGCATTTCATATGAGTTGACGTCGCTGTTAGTTTCACTCATGTTATGCTGTTAGCATTTCATATGCGTCGACATGACTGTTATTTTCACTCATGTTATGCTGTAGCATTTCATATGCTTCAATATGACTGTTATTTTCACTCATGTTATGCTGTTAGCATTTCATATGCGTTGACATGACAGTTATTTTCACTCATGTTATGCTGTTAGCATTTCATATGCGTTGACATGACAGTTATTTTCACTCATGTTATGCTGTTAGCATTTCATATGCGTCGACATGACTGTTATTTTCACTCATGTTATGCTGTTAGCATTTCATATAGGTTCATAGGTTCATAGGTTCATACTTGGCTATCTACCCTAGGGCATTTATAAGCCTAGCCAGAGTATGTTTGGCTTTCCCCACCCATTTTAAATTAATTTTGCTATGCCCTTTTTCGAGGTTAGTATACTGTGCCTCTGTCTAACAGTGACACAGAAGTGATACCCAGGGTAAACCTATGATCTCCCATCCACTCATCAAGATTCCTCTTGAAAAGAGTCAATGAGGGACTCTGCCTAACCTGGACTGGGATTTTATTCCAGAGTAAAGGTAGCCTCTGGGTTATGAATCTGTCCCTCCAGCATGTCCTATTTATTTCAGTGCTGAGCGTCGACATGACTGTTATTTTCACTCATGTTATGCTGTAGCATTTCTTATGCGTCGACATGACTGTTATTTTCACTCATGTTATGCTGTTAGCATTTCATATGAGTTGACGTGGCTGTTATTTTCACTCATGTTATGCTGTTAGTTTGATATGCGTCGACATGACTGTTATTTTCACTCATGTTATGCTGTAGCATTTCATATGCGTCGACATGACTGTTATTTTCACTCATGTTATGCTGTTAGCATTTCATATGAGTTGACGTGGCTGTTATTTTCACTCATGTTATGCTGTTAGTTTGATTGGTTTTATTTGTTTTGAGTTATTTCCTGACCTGTTGTACTTCTTTTGTGACAGATATGATTTGCATTTTACTTAGTTTTATTTTATATCATTCTTATGCTTGCTGTTATGTATTTATGATATTTTATTTTAATTAATTTTAGAAAAGACATAGACCAATAAAATGTTTTCTTTGTTTCACAATATTGGTTTTTGGAACACTTTCAATCACTTGTCCTGTAACCATCGGCATTCATGTAGTTTAAACAGTTTCATAAATGTTATCTTCCTACTGTATTTTCCATCCCGCCCATGAGTGAGACTGTTAACACTTTTTGCTGACTTTATTTCTTGGCCTGAAATATCCATCTTGGATGAGCCAATTTTCAGGGGTATTCCAGAAAGAAAAGCTCCAGTAGACTTTAAAAGCTGTCATGGCTACAGTAACAAATAAGTTTTATGCACAATTATTATATACAGAAATGACAATGCCAGTTATAACAACAAACCTTTTACGTTATCTACATCACGTCTTGTAAAGGTTAAGAGGCAGCAGACAGAGTGTGGCATCACAAATGAAAGTTACTTACTTACTAGAGCAATAGAACTGATTGAAAAATTTGGTCTGGACTCAGGTGCCCCTCCGCATGTGCTGTGATTAACAGATGAAACTTTCCCAGGCTACTTTTAAACCTCCTACTCATGGTTCCCAGCACCTCTGTCTGTTTCCAGTTTCTGCACCCTCTAATGGAATCGCATTTATAAAACCAGTAAACTTTACCCAGCAGTCAGGAGAATAGGGATGGGATGGTTAACAAAGACTGAATTTTCTAAACCAATCTAATGTTAAGTTAATTACATAACTTCTTACATAATAAGGAGATTCAGTCCTCATTAACACTTTGGTCAGAGCCCGCAGCTGATCCCGCTGAGGAGATTCAGTCTTCATTAACACTTAGGACAGAGTCCGCAGCTGATCCCGCTGTGGCTGGCCTTTTAGGATCATAGAAGGTTACTAGGCTATTGGCCCTGAGGCTCTTGTAAGCCTACCCAAGAGATTAGCCCTTGTTTAGACAAATCAACACCCGATGCCTCTGTCCAGCAGGGACATGGGTGGAATCCCAGGAGTATATTATCTGTTTCCCATCCAGTTATCCAGGTTGCGCTTAAAGAGGGGTAAAGAGGTACTCTGGTTGATGTGCAGAGGGAGTCTGTTCCATAGATGGGGGAGTCTCTGGGGCACATATTGGTCCCACCAACAAGTCTTGTTGATGTCATAGACCAGGTTGAGGCCACACGTGCAGGTTACTCAAGTGGAGCTTGACTTGCTGATATGCAGCAGTCCCATCAAGGTGTGTCCATGATCACCTTGTATGCCAGACAGAGGTCACCTCTCAGAAGTCTGTATGAAACTGAGTAGAGGGACAGGGATTAGCCTATGTGTGTATGGTAGATGTTTGAGGCCCTAGATTCTCCTGGTGAGGAACCTCTGTGGTCTCTCCAGCTGCTGCATGTGCTTTGTGAGGTACATGCCGAAAGGGACATTGTACTCAATAATGGGCCTTATAAGGGAAGAATACAGGGATGTTATGACCTCCTTGTCCTTGGATGAGATACCCTTATTTATGAGGTGGGCTATGTAGAAGGCTTTCCGTACAACAGAATCAACATGATGGTCAAAAGTCAGGTTGCTATCAACCTGGGTGCCCAAATGCCTCACTACTGATTGCATGCTTAGGATGCCGTTATTAATGTGATAATTTGTGGAAATGTCACTCTTCTCAGAGGTGATGATGATGCATTTCTGGTATTCAGCTTGAGGCCATGTTTCTGGCACCAGTCATTTGTCTAAGTGAGACCCTCTTGGAGGATGTCCACATCACTAGGGGAATTGATGACAGCACTCAGCTTGCAGTCATCTGCAAACTTGATCAGCTATAGCCCACTGGTTTTGGCCTGTACCTCAGAATATATATATATATATATATATATATATATATATATATATATATTTATATACCAAATAACAGAGGCCCCAAGACCAAACCCTGGGGTACGTCATTTGTTACGGGTCTACTGCTTGAGGTGGCTTCCCCTATTTTGACTAGGTAGATTCGATCAGTGAGCCAATTTGCTACCCATCTGGTAACATATGGATTGATGCCTAGTTGAGAGAGTTTATCTATTATGCCTAAGTGGAGAATAGTGTCAAAGGATTTTGCCAGGTCAAGGTAGGTGATGTGCACCACCTTCCTCTCATTCATGGCTTTGCTGTCCGTCTCAAAGAAGTCAAAAAAAAATTAGCAGACATGACCTCCCCTTGATGAAGCCAAACTGTGTGGGATCCAGTGTTTGGAGGTTGCCAATGTACTTGTTAATGAGGTCCATGATAATCCGTTCCATGGCCTTGCAGATCAGGCTAGTTAGGCTGATGGGTCTATAATGTTCTGGATCAGGTGACACTCCACCTTTGTGTAAAGGGATGACAGTGGCTGTCCTCCACTCACCTGAGATGAAGCCAGTATTCAGACTTTGGTTGAATAGGGTGCCTAATGATGCTGCAAGTTCCTGCCTGACTTCACGTAGGATGCAGCCTGGGATGTTATTGGATCCCATGGAGGCTGTATTTTTTTGTCTTTGAGAGAGCAGTGATGACCTGTTCCCTAGATATAAGCAGAAGGGGGCAGGTACTGAGGATGTCCTGATTTAAGCAGAAAGGGGCAGGTACTGAGGATGTCCTGATTTACTGATAGGTAAAGTTTTTGCTGAATCTGTCAGCCAGCAAGTTTGCTATATCTACAGCATTTGTATATGTGGTGTCCTTGACCACCAGTTCTGAACAGATCTGGGTGCTTCCTTTGAAGTTGCAGAGATATGTGAAGAAGGCCTTATGACTGTCACTACTAGATGTGGCCAATTTGTACTCAAAATTTGCTTTGGAGGCTTTCACTAGTGCTCTTATTTGCTTGAAACATACCTTTCATAACTGCAGCCCCAAACGAAAATCTTTACGTGGAAGCAGTGTCCAGTGTCCACCGTCCAGCATATAATTCCTGGCAAAGGTTTTGAGTGAGAACAAAGTTGCCTCTGCATAAATGTCATCCGAAGATACTTTATGGAAAAAGGCTGTTAAGAGGGTGACAGCTCTAGTTGATTGAACCTGTGGCAAGCCTAGTAAATCCCTCTCATACTTTGAATAAACAAATGGAATACAAATCAAAACCCAGTTCGCCACACAGAGCTTAGTGACCTTTGACCTAGTTACTATGGAAAGAAAGAGCCATTTCTCCTTACTTAGTATACTGGCCTTCATAGGTTGTTACTAGGCTAATGACCACTAGGGCCCTTACAAGCCTGGCCGTACAACCCAAACTGTTTGGGTCCCAAGTATCATGCAGGGGAGGCATGTTAGTAGGCAGTTAGCTAAGGATTGGAGGGAGCTTGTTAGTTAGGATATATATTTTTCTTACTAATCTCCTCTATCCATAATGGAAATGGGGGTCAGATGGGAGTAAGTTTATGATTTCCCATCCAGTTTTTAAGGTTTTTTTTGAGTGAGGCTAGGGATGAACTCTGTTTTACATGGGTGTGGGGATCCTCTAATGTTTCTGGTGCTGTTTTTATTTATTTATTTTTTTTTGCGCGTGTGCGCTGTTTTTATTTATTTATTTTTTTGCGCGTGTGCAGCAGATCCATTAGGGGTGGATCTGAGGATCCCAGAAGCAGCCTGAAGGAAAGTGAATACAGAAACAGAGCCTTTAGGCGATCAGGGTAGGACAGGGTATTCAAGCCCTGAATTCTCCTGGTGAGAAACCTTTGTGAGTATTCCAACTGTTTCAAGTGTCTAGTTTGATACATGCAATTGTGTATTTCGGCTTTTCCCAGTTAGGGGTCGCCACAGCAGAACGCCGGTCTGCTAATGATTAGCAGTTGATTTTTACGTGCTGAGTTGCCAGCCCTAACTCACAACCTTCAACGAAGGTACGCCCATTCACGCATGTCTCCACGCAGAAGACGCTCTAACTGAGAGTCGAACCGGTCAGCACACATGCAATGATAGGTCTGAAAAGGGCCAAATAGAGTGGTACTATAACCTCCTTGGACTTGGATGCCATACCCTGGGCAACATAGATTGTCTTACCTACATGTTTGTCAAAACACTACTGGGTTGACTCTTAGGAGCAGTTTATCGATGCAGTAATTAACTTGAGCTGACAGTTTCCCAAAGGGCATTATAATACATTTTTTGGCACTGAGTTTTAGGCCATGGTTTTGCTACCAGTCATTTGTCTGTGTTCAACCTACTTGCAAGATGTTTGTGTCTTGGGGGAATCAGTAATAGCTCCCAATTTACAGTCATCTCTGAACTTGGTGAGCCAGAGGGCTTTAACATTACTTTAGCCTTGACTTCTGAAAGTATTTACCAGACAGAAGCGTACTCGTGGTCTCACAGATCCTGACTTCTTGGGTCTTGTCTGTGAGCCAGCCAGGAATCCAGAGAGTTATGTAAGGGTTTGCTCCTAGCTCAGAGAGCTTGTCAATAATGCATGAGTGGGGTATTGTATTAAATGCCTTACCGGGTCAAGGTGCACATTATACACTGTTTTACCCTCATCCATTGACTTGGTGACCCTCTCAGAGAAGTATATCAGATTAAGTAGGCATGACCTTCCCTTAGCAAAGCCAAAACTGGGATGAGTCCAGTGTCTGTACGTTGCTAATGTGGTTGTTTATTATCTCCATGATAATTCTTTCCATGGCTTTGTATATTGGGCTTGTTAGACTGATGGGTCTGTACTTCTGTGGATCAGTTGATGGTCTGTCCTTGTGCAAGGGAATGACTGTTACGGTTTTCTATTCATTTGGAAAGTAGCCTCTTTCAAGGCTGTAGTTGAAGAATGCCTCAAGTGGTCCTGATAGGTCATATTTTAGACTGTTCAGAAGGCAACCAGGGATGCTGTCAGGTTCCATGGAGGCTGTGTTCTTGGCTTTAGCAAGTGCTACCAGCATCTGGTCCCTGCTGTTAACTGGGAGAAGTATGTTGGAGGGGATTTCAACTGGTGGAGCTTGGGGGAGAGTTGGGTTTGAAGTGTGAGCTGAATTTGTCAGCCAGTAGATTTGCTATTTCAGCCTGATCTGTATAGGTGGTACCATTCACCACCAGTTCAGCACACTGCTGTGTGTTACATCCAAGATTCAGGACTTAGCTGAAGAATGGCTTCTGATTGTCTTCAGCCTGCAAGGCTATCCTGACGTCATAGTTGGCCTCATTGGACTTAATTAGATCTCTTTGTTTCTTGTTTAATTGTGTAAGACAGTACTTGCCTTTAAGGGAGATGCTTTTCTTGATTTTTGCCATGTGTTTTCTTTTTTTATTATGTACCCTGTTTAGGTAAGGATTCGACCAGTGGGGTTTGATTTTAGTGTTTGTTTTGCATTTATTTCTGGTAGGTACGGCAGTCTCTATGCATCCATTCACAAGTTTGTATAGTGACTCTGTGAATAATTCTGCATAGGTAGCTGTGGTCTCAGAGTTGGGGGGGTTGGCCTTAAATTTTTGACAAACTGTCACTTAATAGGATGCTGTTAGCGGTTGAATAATTCTTACCTTTTACTGGCTTAGCTGGATTTTCTGGGTTGATTTTCACTTCGAATGAGACAGCTTTGTAATCTGACCTCACCAGTAAAGACATGCCATTGGGGGGAGTGAAATTCTCTCCCATGCTGGTGAGTACCAGATCCAGTATGTTCGACCCTCTGGTTAGAGTGTGCACTGTCTGTTCCAGGGTGTTTGTGTTAATAAAGTTCAGGAAGTGCTGTGGCTGTGAGTTTGAGGCAGTGTACATTTCCCAGTTTATAGAGAGATTGTTAAAGGCACCCATGAATGGGGTGTCTGGTTGAATAGTGAGTACCTCTAGTAGGTTTAGTTAAGTGTCATGAGACTCTAGGGGCATAGATGGTGACCTGTAGCTAACCATGATATGGTGAGGGACCTTATCTATTGCAACTTGCGCATGGATGAGTTCCATGGAATTGTGCTGTTTAAACAATCTGGAGGTATGTTTGTTGCTAATGTTGATCAAAAACGTTGGCCCCAGTCTGTTCTGTTGTTGGTCTAAATGTTCAAAAGACACTGCACTGGGTACTTGCTACTGTGTTAAACCGAGGGCTTGAAGGGTGTGGGGTTTTTATTTATTTATTTTTTTGTACAGGCTCCGAGCATTGAGCAATAACACCTTAAGGTTGCTTATAGAGTTTTTCACTATGTTGGTAGATTTAGTCATTTTGGCAATGCCTAAAAAGTCTCTGATGGGGTGGATAAAGTTTTAGCCAATATCTGAACACCTGGGGGACAGGTGCAACCCATCCTTTGCAAATCAACATCTTCTGGCCATGGTTTCCCATGTTGACAGATATTGGATCCCCCTCGGGTGACACCAGAAACTAAGCCAATTATAAAATCAATTATTTATTTATGTTCATACTGTGGCATCATCCTTGGAGAAGGCAGAATGCTGCTTATTGCAAAGCTCATACCTACATGTGACACATATTCTGAGAGATCCATCATGTATATAGTCCAGTGAGGTATGTCTCAGGTCATTGCACCCACACAGACTGTGATAGAATCATGTTGGTACCTGAGGTGCAGTAACTTGAGTTTGTACATGTTAGTGCAGAACATGGCTCCAGGTAGGCAACTAATTTAGATTTTTGCCTCCAAGGAAGTTGTGCATTTATATCTCTTGCATAAAGGAAGTTGTGCATTTATATCTCTGGCATACTGTGTTATTTTCTGTAATGATTAACTGGTTGTCTTAGAACATGACACAAATGCTACATTGCCTTAGAATGGCCAAATCTACCAAGCTGGCCACAGAGACATTTGGAAACCATATATCTCTGTTGTTTGGTCCTGTAATAGGGTTGGTTGTTTAGGATTAAGGATTGTGGTTTAACAGGGGTCTCCTAGGGTAGTTTCTGGGGTTGAATACAGGATGTTATATATTGCTAAGAAATGGTAGTGCAATTCAATGTACAAGCTAGCTGCTATAAGCTTATTTCTGCAGAATTTCACACTATTTCTGATCTAATCCTAACTTTATTGGTAAAAGGCATTTTCTACCAAATAGGGCACTGCTAATTTTTTTTTTTTTTTGAATTTTCAGTCTTTTTGGGATTCAGTATTTAGAATTTCAGTCATTTGATAGTAAACCCAAAAAATAACCACACTTGGAGCTTCCTGCGGTGCTTTCCAACTCAGAGAGCCCAGGCAAACATCTTCTCCCACAAGATGTCTGACTGGAATCTGTTAATGTAAAAGCACAGCAAAACAGCTCTCAAGTGCAGGTTAAACAACAAACAACTAGCAGTACTTCCCAGCTCGGAGATTCCAGGTAAACACTTTCTGCCACAAGATGCCTGATCTTGGAATTTCTTAATATAAAAGCAAGTCAAGTGCAGATTAAACAACAAATGACTGCCAAACAATTAAATTCCTGGCTAATTCACCCTTCTGCAAAAAGATTCAGAAGCACACAGACTAGAAAAGCCAACAAACAGAGAAATTACAATTTTTGCCAGAAAATTAAATAAATGCTTTAAATATTCAAAAACAGTAGTGATCACTGTATAAAGTAAATACAAGGGCAGTAAATCAAGAACATATTCTTATCTTAGCTCGAATGGCTCTGGATGCAGTTGAAATGCTGGAAAGCATCTCAGATTTCTTTGTAAGTTCTCTGTAAGCCTAGTAAAGGTGGTGCAAGAATTTACTAGTAACCAAACAATCACACTGCACAAAAGAGCACCACGGATCTCACAGAGGTTTTTTCCACAAATCCACAGGTTTAATAAAAAAATCAACTGTGAAGTAATGCTTCAACGAACTGTTAAATGTTGAGTGCTTTCATCGCACACAATGTCAAAGCACTTCCTCAAAACAAACTGAAGCTCCGGCAGTACCACTTTTAACTGAGCACTCTACTGCGGGACACAGCGGACGGCCAAAAACCGTGCTAGGAAATCAAAATCTGATTAAGGTTAGATTCAGAAGTAACCTTTGATATAAACAAGAGATTGTTCCTTAGAGAAACCTCTTCTCTGTGGAAATCAAATATAAAGAGTTGACAGACAAGGTGCGTAACACAGAAATCTGTTTAATTGAAGTCAACTCTACCAAGAAAATATTATTCCCAGTCAAAAATTTCAGTTCTGCAGATGATGCCCCTTCCAATGAGTGAAGAGTTATTTTCTCCAGTACAAAATGTAAATCTCAAGGGGGACAGATGAATAAAAAAGAAAGGCACCGTTAAGATTGCACACTTTAAGGGAGTCTATAGAAGACAAATCCTGCTCAGCATGAAAATTTAACTTAACAACTAAATATACCTTAATGGAAGAAACAATTAGCTTAAGGCTGAATCAACAATTTCTGACAAATAGTGAAGAACCATGAGAGGGATTGAAAAGTGTTCCAAGCTGTGGTGCACACCCCAGATTGAAACCCAAAACCCTTTTCCACCTGTCTCCATGCATCTTCTGGTCAGAGGGTTTCTGAAATGATGGCAAAATGTCCACCACCCTGTTCTAAAAAATATCGATTCCTCGCTGTGGCCAAGCTGTTACCTTTAGATTTCAAAGGGTGGGATGTGCCAGATCAGAAGGTGAGACAGAGGAGACATCTTTGTAGATAATCCAAGAGGAGAGCCCACCTAAATCCTGACATCTTTGTGGGTCAAAATAGGCTTCTAAAATTACACAGCAACAACGAAGAAAGGAGCTTAAAATTACACGGCAACAACGAAGAAAGGAGCTTAAAATTACACAGCAACAACGAAGAAAGGAGCTTAAAATTACACAGCAACAACGAAGAAAGGAGCTTAAAATTACACAGCAACAACGAAGAAAGGAGCTTAAAATTACACGGCAACGAAGAAAGGAGCTTAAAATTACACAGCAACAACGAAGAAAGGAGCTTAAAATTACACAGCAACAACGAAGAAAGGAGCTTAAAATTACACAGCAACAACGAAGAAAGGAGCTTAAAATTACACGGCAACAACGAAGAAAGGAGCTTAAAATTACACAGCAACAACGAAGAAAGGAGCTTAAAATTACACAGCAACAACGAAGAAAGGAGCTTAAAATTACACAGCAACAACGAAGAAAGGAGCTTAAAATTACACGGCAACAACGAAGAAAGGAGCTTAAAATTATACAGCAACAACGAAGAAAGGAGCTTAAAATTACACAGCAACAACGAAGAAAGGAGCTTAAAATTACACAGCAACAACGAAGAAAGGAGCTTAAAATTACACAGCAGCAACGAAGAAAGGAGCTTAAAATTACACGGCAACAACGAAGAAAGGAGCTCACCATTTCTGGCCGAACAAGAATAACGACAAAACCAGGATCCAATAACAAAGTTTAATAAAATTCCCTAGCGCCGCGGCATAAAAGCCTTCAAAGGAGAATAAAACCACGCCAAATACTCACGTTTTTTATAACAAAATCAATCCACATTAATTACATAATTACATCCAATTAAGTAAAAAAAACTTTCCAATTGCACTCCACATTAATGGCGGCTGGACAAAGTTTTTTGAAGGCTTTTATGCTGAGGCGCTAGGGAATTTTATTAAACTTTGTTATTCAGGCTTCTTAAATTACCCTGACCCTATGAAACCTTGCCTTTATACATCTCAACCTCTTAGCTCCAGAAATCTGAACAAAGTCTAAAATAATGGGGGGGGGGCAAAGACCCCAAAATAGGGACAGTTATAAATATTGGTCTTCAAAAATTAATAATAAGTTGCTAGAGTAATAGGATTTGTGTTCCTGTGCATTTTCAGATGGATACAAAGTCTGAAACTCAAATGTATGTTATTATTTACAGACTTCAATCCTCAGTGATTTGCCAGAAAATCACATATTTTATGAAGAAAACACCAAAAATAATGTGGACATTCTGCAGAAATCTGGAAAATTGAGAGATATGCTTACCTTCTGGATGAATTTCATCATATCTGGAGATGGGGAGAAAAGCATAAAGTCACCCCCAAGGCAAATCCTGAACTAATGTGTCCCTTCTCTTACAGTTGTGAGGAGAGATCAGTGAGAAAAATGTCTGACATTTGCTATTTATGAGAAAAGCAAACAGATCTACGATTGGATATCCCCATTTCAGTAGCAATGCTCTGGAATTGGTCATACTGATGGCTACTCATGAGGCATCACTAGACAAAGGCCGAAGTTGTCCAAAAACATTGGCTGTCTTGGGAATATGTCTGTGGCAGTCAAATCATAATGAGATTAAATTGCATACACCTGTGCTATCACAACTTCCTGGCCTAAGGGGTTGGACTTTGATGTACTTTGTTTAACATACCAGACTGCAGCCATATTGTAGTTATCCATAGACCTCAACAATTAGACCATAGCCTGAACCAGGGAGAGGTGTCCCCTTTCCCTTTATCTGCATTATATTTAGAACCATTAGCAAAGAAAATAAGGCACTCAGAAATTCAAGGATATAATTGGTATGATGGTCAAGAAAGTTGGCTTTATTAGCAGATAATATTATTTCTTATGTGATAAAACCAGAAAAGACCATTCCAGTGTTGTAGAACTTTCTAAGACAGTTTCAAGCCTTTTCAGGATACAAAATGAATGAAGTTAAAATAAAGGCAATAGCTGTAAACTATGTACCCACACACAAATTGGTTCATCAATACCCATATTTGTGGGGAATGTGATAAAATGAAGTACTTAGGAGTATGGATTAAAAAAGGATTCTGTTATGGCAGCTAAAGATATGCAAGAAGAGGCTAAACAAAAGATAAAACAAAAACTGAGAAATCGGAAGCTCTGTTTTATGGAAATGGATAACAAGATGGAATCGGTGAAAATGTTTTTAGTCATTTTAGTTTCATACACAGGTCAGACATATTTTTATCAACCAAAGGAGAAATTGTGGATAGCAATTAAAAAAGAGTTGAAGGATTTTATGTAGGAGGGGTAGACGGAAAGAGTCAAGTTAGAAAAGTTGATCTTTCCAATAGAACAAGTTTGTTTTGGATTACCCGAATTGAAGGGGTATTTCAGAGCTACACAGTTAAGGCTCCTATACATAGCACAAGCAGAAAACTGTAATTCAGAGTGGAAAGGGACGAAGACAAAACGGGGGGCGGGGGCTCAAGAGACAAGGAGAGACTGAGATTTTGGATGCAGATCATTAAGCAGAATAACAATAACCATGAAGAATATTATATTCATAAATTAGCAGAAAATATTCTAAGAGATGAACCAACACGGGGATGGAGACAGGAGATTCTGATGATAAAGATGACTCCAATTAGTGATACATAAAATAGGCAAGAAAGGGCTGGAATTTACTGGAAAAATGGAAAATGAAACGATTTATTAGGAGCAAATATTTAGGGAGGGAAAGGTAATAGACTGGGGTGATACCAAGAATTCATCTGGAGTGCAGGATAGAGATTGCCTTCCCTATCAAGGATTGATATCAGAGTATAGGCAAACAGAAAGAAACAGGGGGATCGTAAGTGAAAGACAAGCACTAGTATAGTGTTTAGTAAAATCTAGAACAGAAGCTGCTATTAAAAGGGATAATTAGTAGGGCATATAAAAATTGCATGCTAAGTATAAGAATCAGTCAGAGGAAGTTAGAAAGGATTGTGAAGAGAGACTGGATAAGCAATTCACAGCGATACAGTGGGGGATATGTGTATGGCTCTGAAATATGTAACAAAGTGTAGAAGATTTAGAATCTTTGCTTAGAAGTGTTGTCTTAGGTATTTAAACCCCAAGCAGACTCCAAAGAAATTTTCTTCAGGTAGATTGCAAATGTTGGTGGTGCGATGGAGATGAAAGAGTTAATTATAAACATATTTTAGGGAGTGGTAATGAGTTGGCAGACTTTAAAAAATCCCTGCAGACTACTCTATGAGAAATACTGGGTAAGCAAATTGGTCTAACTAAGGAAATAATTTCTTTGAGCTGTGACACAGAATTAGAATTGCGTAGATTTAGTAAGGATTTGCCAAGTTTAATTCTGTTGGCTGCGAAAAAAGCAATTACAAGAAAATTGAAATCAAAGTCTAAACCAACAGTTGTAGAAGTAATGAATATAGTAACAGATAAAATAACTGGAAATGGGATATTTAGAAAAGGGCAGGAGTAAATTACACAGAAAAAAATGAGAATTGTGGGAATAATACATGCAGAGTAATGCTTTGAAGGAGGAATGAGGTTTAGGGGAAGGCAGGAATTGAATAAGCTATGTAATGTTTGACTGACAGTGAATGGATAGATTATAATGATTTACAATGTTTGCAACTGAAAATTTTCATTTATATGAATATATGATTGCCTATGTCATAAGTGATAAAAAAGATAATTAGACCATAGCCTTATTCAGTAGCTCCCTTGCAAAAAGGTATCGTTGTGTGAAATATCAAGACTGCCTCTCCACCTTTCAAGTAGTACAAATGGGTGTCTGCAAAGGCTCAGTGCTGGGCCTCCTAAAGACAATGGGATTGTATTTCATGTGCTGTAACCAGTGTAATCATATTTCCTAGTTTCAGCAATCTAACGATTCTTTCGCATGTACTACATAGTACTTTTCATAAATTTGGTGCTAGCACAACAACAGAAGGTTGATTTATTATAGTTTATTTTATTTTATTTAACATTTTGTTTACCGAGAAAGTCTGACTTGGAACAAAGCCAATTTTCAGTGGAGGCCTGGGGAGAAATGTTTCAGACACATGTCTTTGTAACTTGGAAGAAAACCAGAGCATCTGGAGGAAACCCACATAAATGCAGGAAGGACATGCAGACTCCACACAGAAGGCACCCCAGCCGAGAATCAGACCAGAGAACCTCTTGCTGTGAGGCGACAATGCTACTGCTGCACCACTGCAAGAGTTAATCATTCAAACACTGACACACTCCACTGGTACACTCTCAGGCACACTTTGACTAACGGGTTGTTGACTAGTATTAGCACTTTTGTAGGGTTAGTCTCATTAAGTCTGCAATGCTTGGATATGTGCCCTTTTCTAAAGTATTTAGAACAAACTGTTTCAAATGATGAGAATTTTTTTCTTTGTCTTGCTAAGAAGCATGTTTAGGTAAATGCTTATTACTAGCCCCTTTTCTGTTCAACTTTGGTTTAGAATCTACAAATTCACTTAGTAACAATCATTCTACCAAATCCGGGTTACTCACATCCTTAAGTCACTAGGGACTCCCCTATGAAATTTACTTACAGATAATATTTCCCAAATTTAACTTAATATTTGAGGTTCTATCTACAATTTCAAAATATGTAATAAATCTAACATTTGTGATCCTACTGGTTTGTCCGTACAAAATATTTAGTTATGAAATTTGCAGGACTGCGCTTCAGGTGAAGCCCCAGTTCTTGTTGGAATGTCTTTTTTTTCAGTTTCTGAGGGTCATGTGGATCAGAGACTTCCAGATACATGTACATTTTCAGTGCTTTCCCACTTAAGTGCGATAACAGAATTCTAGCACACTCTGTCTGAGGTCAGTTTTTCCTAGCTAATATATTTCAAAAGCAATTGGGTAAACCTCCACATCATATTTTAACAGATGATAGAAACTTCTTGAGGGTTGTATTAGACTTGTAGAGTCACTGTGAGGTGGATAGTACAGTTGCTACCTGTCCATTTTTCCCCAGAGTATCCAGCAAAATAACAGCTAGCCTGGTTTTCCAGTTTTGAAAGTCTTTCTCTGATTATTGACACACTGCTTGCAAGTGCTTCCTTGTGTTTCAAGGCTGACAGTATTTGTTGCTAAAGTCAACACATCTTGTATGACAAGAAGATCTAAAGGACTGCTGCAGTGTTTCCGCCCACTTCCCTATTGCTGATTGGTTGATTGATTGTTTACTTAAGTTAACAACCAATCAGCAAGACAGAATGTTGAAAGGCCCATGAGAATTAAAGAACTAAAATACATTCTCTTAAGGTTTGTTCATATTTCTTCTTTTAAAAGATTGTCCCTAGTTTGTTTTTAATGTTTACAGTTAAGTGAGGCAAAAGATGACAGGAGGATTACCCTGGAGGACACTTTTTCCATCCCTGTCCTGGCCAAAAGCCGCATTATTAGTTTTATTTTAATAAAAAAAAAAGTTTGCTTGAGACGATGAGATGTGAAGGGGGTCATTCTCAATCATTGCTGGGAGAGTACGGCAGGCTGTGGTTGGTCCGTTTCACAGGCTTGAGATAATATACAGCCAGGATCACTGGTTTGTCAGGAACTTAGATAACTAACTCCAGTGGGTTGTTGTAAGTGCTGTGGATGGGGCATGCTGCATGCTTTTTTGGGTATGGAAGAATTCAGATGTAGATAAGCTATTTCATTTACCCTTGTTGCACTAATATATAAATAGGCTAAACAATCAAAATAAAAGGGAAGGAGTGTTATCCCTCATAAATAAACATACATCTTTAGTAGTTGTTTTCAAAAATGTTTGAATAACAGTGGACATAAGAAAAGATTAGGTTCAACTTTTGTGAGGGTAATTTTTAGAGCATAAATAGATTCATAGGTTGGTACTAGGCTATTGGCTCTAAGGCCTATGCAAGTCTAGCCATAACAATTCCCTGGAAATTTTTTCACACAATATTTACTTCTCTGGGCCCCTGCCCAGGGTACACTGAAAGGGGAACTGCTTCACATATAGATAGGGCTTGCTTATTTCAAGTGGAGGATAATAAGCAATATAATAAATGTGTGTTTATACCACTTAGGGGTGTGTGTGTGGTTGAACTGTTTTGACCTTGCTTACTGTTTATATTCGCAGTAGGAGAGATACATTGGCATTGTCTAGGTTAAAGGATCAGATCATGTCCTCTCAGCAGGGAGTTACATCCTCATGAGAGACTGAAACTGGACAATGCATTGTACAGATGTTGCTGAGATTTATGATGCATCAGATTCATGGATAGTGAGTTTTTTTTAAAGTTTATTCTCAGCAGTTGGATTTAGCTAATGTAAGCCAGGGCCTAACTTCTCAACATGAGTGCACATTCTTTTCAGTAAAATATGATGGATGGTCTAGACTAGATAGGCCGTGTATTGCAGAGAAGTGTCTTAACATATCAGTTTCTTATTATACGGATTCCATCATTTTACCTGTTAATGATGTGTGGCAAATAAACTGCATCTTGGAGATTCTAGCTGTACAGCCTGAAGTATAATTCTTCCCTCTGAATATTTTTCAGAATTTCTTGGTTGTAATGTAGTTGAGTGATGAGTAGAAGATGCTTTGAAGCTTGAGCTTAAAACACTAATAATTAAGGAGAATACATGCAAGAGTCAAGTGCATGGGGGAGACACATTTGTAGCAGTCTTGAAGCTTTCTTACTATAAAATGCGTTGTTTGCTTAAACATTGGGAAGCTGTTCCATTTAGTTTTGTCTAGCTGTTAAAAAGTTACGTTTTTCAGTTGTTTAGCTTCTCTGCCCTAGAGTAGTGACCAGGTGTGTGTGTGTGTGTGTGTGTGTGTGTGTGTGTGTGTGTGTGTGTGTGTGTGTGTGTGTGTGTGTGTGCACGCATGCGCATGTCAGGAAGACAAGCTGCAGGGGGAGGAGGTAATAGTTTGCTGCACATCTCTCAAACTCTTGGTGCAAGCATTCCAGACAAAGCCAAAAAATAATAGGGGGAAAAAGGCTAAAATCAGAGACAGAGTCTAAATATTGCTTTTATAAAATTAAAAAATGCTACAATGACAGGATTTGCATTAGCATGCATTTTCTGAAGGATAAGAAGTCTTAAACTCAATTTGTGTCATTTATTGACTTCAGTCCCATTGATTTGACAAAAAACCACAACTTTCATGAGAAAAAACTATTTGGAGGTAAGTAACACTTGCTTTTTGTTTCAGTTATCTGCTGCACTTTGTACCTACTGTTGTCACTTGCTTTTTGTTTCAGTTATCTGCTGGACTTTGTACCTACTGTTGTCACTTGCTTTTTGTTTCAGTTATCTGCTGGACTTTGTACCTACTGTTGTCACTTGCTTTTTGTTTCAGTTATCTGCTGCACTTTGTACCTACTGTTGTCACTTGATTTTTGTTTCAGTTATCTGCTGGACTTTGTACCTACTGTTGTCACTTGCTTTTTGTTTCAGTTATCTGCTGGACTTTGTACCTACTGTTGTCACTTGCTTTTTGTTTCAGTTATCTGATGGACTTTATACCTACTGTTGTCACTTGCTTTTTGTTTCAGTTATCTGCTGGACTTTATACCTACTGTTGTTACTCTGTGTTTATTTTGTTTTGTTTTATTTTTTGTGAATTTTTCTCACCCGGTCTGTGCCTACAAATGGCGTGTTGTCATCAGTAAACTTCCCCGCTAAACAAACCAAATAAAAATAAATAAAATATATAATGTAGAGTCAACTACAAGCAAAGTTAAACAGGAAGATAAGTGAAATCATAGCAGTTACCCTTTTAGAATTACTAGGGACAAAGCAAAAAGTAATTGTGGGGGAGGAAGACCCCAAATTAGGAAATAGCCGTAGGTTTTACTATTACTCATATTTTCTTTATAAACTTGTGTACTTGATTAAAAGTGAGGTGGCAGTGTAAACCTTGGCTTGAGATGATTGGCACAGTTGAAGTGACACCCGAACCCTAATGGAAAAAAGGGGTTGAGGATGGATGGCTGGATGATTAAAAAAGAGGAAGGCGAAACATCAAAATGCAGTATTTTTTACATTTACTTCAGAAAATAGATATTTTTCCATTCTATTTATTTTACTAGGAAGTTTATAACTGTTGTAATTCTCATTTTTATTTTACGAGGGACAAAATACAATTTTGAACTACTTAACCTATAAATGTTGTGATGTTTACATGTATTTTCTGAAGTAAAAAACCTCTCTAGCTTTAATGGTTGTCAGTATTTCCTACCTGTAATGCACCCTCTTTTTCAAACAAATGTCTAATAGCAGGAGACACAGAGCATTGTTTTAAGCCATGTACTTTACAGAATTTAAGAGGAAGTGAATTAACAAATTAACACTATCACGGTGGTGCAGCGGTTAGTGTTGCCACCTCACAGCAAGAGGTTCTCCCGTTCGATTCTCAGCTGGAGTGCCTTCTGTTTGGAGCCTGCATGTCCTCGAGTGACATTTAAAGATATGCAGGTAGGTGCATGTGTGAATAGGTGTGCCTTCAAGGTTGGTCGTTGGGCTGGCAACTCGGCACCATAAAAATCCACTGCTAATCATGAGCGGACCAGAGTTCTGCTATGGCAACCCCCAACCGGGAAAAGCCGAAAGACTTTTTTGAATTAACAAATTAACATATATTCTCTGAAATAAAAGAAGTCTGCTACTCTGAAGATTATCAGCATTTACTGACCGTAATCCATCACTTTATCTCAAAATTAATTTGATTTTAGGAATAGCAGAACAAACTGTTGAGTGTTCTTACACTAATAACTTTATTGCATAGCTGTGCTTGGTCATTCCTGAAGAGTCCTTGGACAAGCCTATCTATTTAGCAAATGTGTAAATAAAAAAGAAATGGCAGAGAGGTATGAATCATGCTATGGAGTGTATAACTTAACTGTTACTAGTCAATGTAGTAGTGGAGATGGACTGTGTATAACCAGAGAAAATCCATGTACAGAACTTTAAGGGTATAAGGTGCCATAAACAGTGTGGTTTTTGGAATGAGCATAACATGTTTCAGTCCGTGTAGAGAGAATTAAGGCTATAAGAGTTTGTATAAGACTGTATATACCTTAATAATGGTTTCTAGTCAATGTAAGGAGGACTACAGTTGTGAGCTGTTATGAATTTTGTTATGCAAATCTTAAGGGTTTGAGTCTCTCCTTTGCTGCTTGCACTATATTTGTCGGTAAATAACTGTGCTGGCCAATGCATCTAAGCTGTGGTGGATCAGTGTTGGGGAGGGTTAAGGTAATGCCCTATTTCATAAGTTGGTCCCTGTTTGGGCAATTTATTGTATGAAAGAGGATAAAAAATGTTGGTATCTTAATATAAGGGCAATACATATGGTCATACTAGTACTGTATGGACTCTGTAACTTTTTTTTTCTAAGTCAGTCAAGACAGAATAAAGATTACTCTCTCAGTGCATTTTGTGGCATATGGCTTGAAGCCCTCATCCTGTGTTTGTTTGCAGTGTGCCTCTGTACATCATTACCTGATATATTAGGCAAACATATTGCCTTATTTTGTTATAATTGTTGCAGAAATAAGTGATTTTGTACCTTAATCATCTGAAGGAAAAGGAACAACTGAAATGGGGGTAACAATAACCCCCAATAGGTCCTAAAGTGAATGTGGTAATTTGTAATGACTGTGATTATGTTTTGCCCCTTTAAATGTTCTCTTAGCTTCATTCTACATTTGCTGCATATAGTATCTGTGTGTGGTATTCAAAATGTGTGCTTATAAGTGTGGCTTGTTAAACAAGGCAAAGCTACACAAAGGAAGAATTAGAGTTACATTATGTAGATGGCATTGTGTACTTGGGGTTCCTATTACCTGATCGAACGTTTAGGTTAGCGAATATCTAAACATCGATTTGGTAAAGGCAAAAGCAAAAAAACCTGAACGGGTGATTTCATGGAGGGACAGCTACCAGAGCATGTGTACACCAGACAGTTACCTGTGCATATGTACACCAGACAGTTACCTGAGCATATGTACACCAGGCCGCTACCTGTGCATATGTACACCAGACAGTTACCTTTGCATATGTACAGCAGGCAGCTACCAGAGCATATGTACACCAGACAGTTACCTGAGCAAATGTACACCAGGCAGTTACCTGAGCAAATGTACACCAGGCAGTTACCTGAGCATATGTACACCAGACAGCTACCAGAGCATATGTACACCAGACAGTTACCTGTGCATATCTACACCAGGCAATTACCTGAGCATATGTACACCAGACAGCTACCAGAGCATATGTACGCCAGACAGTTACTTGTGCATATCTACACCAGGCACTTATCTGAGTATATGTACACCAGACAGCTACTTGAGCATATGTACACCAGGCAGTTACCTGAGCATATGTACACCAGGCAGCTACCTGTGCATATGTACACCAGGCAGTTATCTGTGCATATGTACACCAGACAGCTACCAGAGCATATGTACACCCGACAGTTACCTGAGCATATGTACACCAGACAGCTACCAGACCAACCATATGTACACTAGACAGTTACCTGTGCATATGTACAACAGGCAGTTACCCGAGCATATCTACACAAGGCACTTAACTGTACATATGTACACCAGCCAGCTACCAGAGGGTATGTATAGAACATAGTTACCTGAACATATGTACACCAGGCAGCTACCTGTGCATATGTACACCAGGCAGTTACCTGAGCATATGTACACCAGGCAGTTACCTGAGCATATGTACACCAGACAGTTACATGTGCATATGTACACCAGGCAGTTACCTGAGCATATCTACACCAGGCAGCTACTTGAGCATATGTACACCAGGCAGTTACCTGAGCATATGTACACCAGGCAGTTACCTGAGCATATGTACACCAGGCACTTACCAGAGCATATGTACAGCAGACAGTTGCCTCACAATATATACACCAGGCAGCTACCAGAGTATATGTACACCAGGCAGTTACCTGAGCATAATATGTACACCAGGCAGCTACTTGAGCATATGTACACCAGGCAGCTAGCTAATTGAGCATAATGGGTATAGTTCCCCATACTTAAGGGGTGGCGTAAGCCACAAAACGATGGGCTAGGCTTGTAAATGCCCTCGGGCAGATAGCCTAGTATGAACCTATGAACCTATGAACCTATGAACCTATGTACAATACACAGATATCCAAACATATGTACACCAGGCAGTTACCTGTGCATATGTACACCAGATAGTTACCTCAGCATATGTACACCAGGCAGTTACCTGTGCATATGTACAACAGATAGTTACCTGAGCAGGGCTATAGCCAGGATTTTCAAATTTGTACTCACAACTCCCAGACTGCTGCCCCCTCAACAAGGCACACCCACATTAACGCTGCTGACCAAGCCACGCCCCCTTTATATTGCTGATCTCTGAACAGATGACTTGGAAGTATATGCCAGGGTAGTAATCACATGATGCATGAACATTTTCATTCCAAATGTGCATCTTCCATAAGTCAAAAAACAAAATACCTTTCCATTTACACTAGGGCAGATCAGTTTGCCCCCCCCCCAAGATTACTCTTCTTCCCCTTGCAGCCCCTAACCCCTGTAGTGGCTCATTACACCTCCAGTAATGCTGCTGACTAAAGGACTGTCAGGGTCTAGGCATCACATGCTCCGCAGTGTTGTGGTCTGTAGGTACAACATATAGTGCTCTCCCTAGGTAACACCCAAGCTATGACCCACAACTACCTCCCTTTCACCAGCATGGGTCACCTGGCAATGCATGATCACTCCTATGGCCTACAGTCACACTAAGCCTTTTGGAATAGTAAACCTTACATTCCCAACAACACATACATTTCAGGTGGGCTAAGTCATGCTGCCACTGACAATTAATGAAGATGTGTGCCCATGGGAATCAATCAAGCAAAAGTAAAGCAGTTGAAAGTTACATCCCTTACTACCTTGCTTACATTCTGTGAATCTCAAGCCTTTGCTGAAACGAAATTGGTTAAAGCAAGAAAATTACCCTAGGCGCCAGAACCAGTGGGACTGTTACATGCTCTAGGCGCTTGTTTGGAGTTTTTTCTAGTCTTGTGGTCCAGTGATAGTCTGGACAAAATTATTGGAAAGAAAAGAAATTCAAGGAAGAAATAAGTTTTGCCCAAAGTTTAATGTTCAAAGCTGACACAATACCACCCAATATGCTGAAAAGGCAACAGCTTGAAAAGACAAAAAGCTTATCTGCAAATGCAGGCTGCCTCCCTACCCTCCCACGAAATGAAAGCAGTCACTTTATGTATAGCCCTATGCTGTTACATGCTGAAAGAACACAAAATGAAAGCAGTCACTTTATGTATAGCCCTATGCTGTTACATGCTGAAAGAACACAAAATGAAAGCAGTCACTTTACAAATGAAAGCAGTCACTTTATGTATAGCCCTATGCTGTTACATGCTGAAAGAACACAAAATGAAAGCAGTCGCTTTATGTATAGCCCTATGCTGTTACATGCTGAAAGAACAAATGAAAGCAGTCACTTTATGTGCAGCCCTGTGCTGTTACATGCTGAAATAACAAATGAAAGCACTCACTTTATGTATAGCCCTATGCTGCTACATGCTGAAAGAACACAAAATGAAAGCAGTCACTTATGTATAGCCCTATGCTGTTACATGCTGAAAGAAAAAATGAAAGCAGTCACTTTATGTACAGCCCTATGCTGTTACATGCTGAAAGAACAAATGAAAGCAGTCACTTTATGTACAGCCCTATGCTGTTACGTGCTGAAAGAACACAAAATGAAAGCAGTCACTTTATGTATAGCCCTATGCTGTTACATGCTGAAAGAACACAAAATGAAAACAGTCACTTTATGTATAGCCCTGTGCTGTTACATGTTGAAAGAACACAGAATGAAAGCAGTCACTTTATGTACAGCCCTATGCTGTTACATGCTGAAGGAACACAAAATGAAAGCAGTCACTTTATGTATAGCCCTATGGTGTTACTGAAAAAATTACATTGGTCTTATTGCTTGCTGCTGCTTGCTGGAGCTTACTTGCTGTGGGATGGATTTGAAGTGTTCTTAAGACACTCAGTCTTGCTGGCTGGATTCTGCTAAAATTCAAAGTCTGGTTATATTTGCATTCACAGTCTGTTGCATACAGAAACTTGCAGAATATACACTGATGAGAGAATATACTTTGCAGCACTTGTCTTTAAGAGCAGTAACCAATAACTTTTATAATAAATCAAACTGGACAAACGTTGCAGCTTAAAAGTACTGTTCCAACTTTACTTCTCATATAGTACAGATGATGTGAGAGATATAACATTTACCTTAGGACACATGAGTCCCTACCATACCTCTAACATAACTGGATTTATACAGCTCTTTATATACAGTTTTAGTCCTGTAGAAACAATACTAAGCTTCCTTGTTTAACAGTGTCTTGTAAGAGACCAGCTTTTCTGACAGTGTGAATATCCTGTAACAGTGTCCTGATGTCCTTGTAGAAAAACATATTTTTGAGGAAACACATTGTTCTGTATTCTATTTGGATCTGTGTTTAAGAACATCTGTTCTTGTGCCAATGCTGATAAGCATATCCTGTTTTTTATGCAGAAAAACATATTTTTGAGAAAACACATTGTCAGAGATCAGCTTTTCTGACAGTGTGAACATCCTGTATTTTATTTGGATCTTTGTATAAAAACATCTGTTCTTGTGTCCTGTTTTCCATGCAGAAAAACATATTTTTGAGAAAACACATTGTCACAGTGTCATAAACATATCATGTTGTTTTAGGAAACATATTGTGTCCATCCTGTTATTTTAGGAAACATATTGTGTCCATTTTTTTATATGCAGAAAAGCATGTCAGTGTTCTTTAAAAGCAGATTTTGTATTTTTGCTCTTGCATACATCCTGTTTTTAAGTCTGTAAGGGAAAAATGTCCATTCAGCAGATTCCTTTTCCAAGCCATGGTCATTTAGTATGACTGCTGATCACATATTACTAAACTCTGTTTCTGCATTTAAGCAAGCCTTTTCTTTCAGCATATTTACAACATAATTAATTTCAGACTTATATTCATAAAATCTAACAATTCCCTCTGTTTTTAAACATACTCAAAACATTTTATATAGAAAACACATTAAGAAACAAACCTATAGTCTTCTTTTGATACAAGTCAAAATGCAATTTTACATAGTTAATACAATGTTATTAAGTATTACTACCAAACTGAATGTATTTCAAACTTTTTCTTTTGCAGACCATTCTGTAAAAATATTTTATCAGTTATGAGCTGTGTCTGCTTTTTAGTTTAACTTGATCAATTTATTCTTTTGCAATCATAGAATTTCATTTATGACTTAAAACTGTTTCATTAACTCTTTGCAACTGTTGAATTAACTATAAGAGACAATAACTATGTGCTACTGCAAGCATTTATACACTACTGAAAACACACCATTTCAATGCCATTTTAACCATCACATTGTGTTCATGTCTCTGAACTGCTCATTAACATCTTGGTAAAATACTGAACTGGGCTTAGATAATAAATATTTGAAAGCAATTATTTTACTGGGGTAAAACCAGTGATATTACAACTTGACAAATTAGTTTTGAACTTATTACAATGTATCCTGATCAGTATGTATTTACACAGACTGTTTGCTATTCATGCATTTCAATCTAGTAGGTATCCTGGACCCATTGTTTTCTTTAAATATGTTTTTTTCACACATATTTATTACTAGACATTAATTTCATTTGTACTGAATTTTTCTGCATTTGTACATACAAAGACTATCATTTGTACTGAAATTTTCTACATTTGTACATACAAAGACTGTAAAGTACATTTAGTCTAATCTTACAAATTTAATAACAATATTAAGGAAAATCGAAAATTTGTATGTCTCTTTAGAAATATCTAGTGGAATTGATACCATATCCATATGTCCTGTTATTTTAAACTACATACTCAGCAATTAGAAACATTGATGCTTTTTTTATACCAACATTGTTTTGCCAAAAACATAGTAAAAATAGTGACCAATCTTGTTCAATTTTTTTACATATCTTTACTCTCTTTTGTATAGCTGTAATCAATTTTAAGCCATCTCTTTCTTTTTTAAACCATCTCTTGTATAGCTTTACAGTTTAACAGGTTGTAAATACAGCTATTAACAACTTGTAAAATATCCTACCCTGTCAGGTTTAATCCAGTTTACCAGTATTTCTAATACACTAATACCTGTTTTTCCCCCCATAAAAGAGTATTATCAAGAAGGAATGAGATATTTCTTCTGTAGCTTTATTTTAGACCCTTATTTTTTATTTTTTCTGTAGCTTTATTTCAGACCCTTGTTGTTTATTTTTTCTGTAGCTTTATTTCAGACCCTTGTGCAGTACTGCTTATACAGTCAGTGTAAAACTGAGAAAGTGCCCCTCCCCCTTATACAGTCAGTGTAAAACTGAGAAAGTACCCCTCCCCCTGTAGTACTTCAGCACTGTTTACCTGCCCTATGCTGTGAGAATAGAATGTATGTCAGCCCAACACTTTGGTTATACATTTATTTTATTAAGTTACTAAATAAAGCTTTCACTGTATATTAACTCTAGTAGGTATTTACACCCTCCTGCACAATTGATTTGAACTGTATATATACTATAGCCCATTTGCTGGCTGTACTTGATGCAACTGAGTTTTTTCTTCTCTTTTAACATTTACTTGCAAACAGATTATCAGTGACATCTATGCACAATTGTGACATTTTATTACAATTACCAAATAGTGTTGCCTGTAAACATTTTAACAAGTATGTTTTAATAACAATGATGCTTTAGAAAAACTCAAGCTACTTGCCTGGCAATCAGTCTTGTTGTTTATCTTATCTTTTCAACATTTCCTGTAACTATTCATTCAGTCTAGGAAGGTCTGAGCTCACATTTCATACTCTATAAACTATAAATTATTTTGGCATTTCTCCTTTAATGTGATTGTGATTTACATAACTATGCATTTATACAACATAGACATTATTTTACAATTACCTTACATGGATTTCAGTATTTTTTATTTATTTATCTATTTAACTGTCCTGCCATTAATTTTACAAAAACTGTTTGAATAATACCATCTGTGATTTTCTTTTTAAAATTCAGAACTTTAACTGTTTGGTGTTACTATACAATTATAAAAAATTGTAAAAAAAAACAAAATAGATATTAGCTTAATTAATATATGTTTATATTTATATTTGCTGACGTCTGCCTTTTGCTTTTGTGTATTGTAAACAAATGTACTCTAGATGAAAAGAACATACATGCATGTCTGCCTTGTATCTGTATATCTTTATACAAGCATGTCAGTCTTGTGACTTTAAATCTTTATTCTTATTAACTATTTTCATTTAATTTTATGCACTATAACTGTTTTGTTTACCTTTTGACTATGCTAAGAATGGCATTCATATGCTTTACTTTACTGTAGTACTGATAGATGTCTTGCTTTAACTGAATGAAAGTAAAACATTTAAGAATGATTTGTCCAGACATCAGATCCTACCATCCTACCATGTATGTTTAACCATTTTCAAAACATAAACATATTATAAAATATATTTCTTTTGCACAGATTAACTGTGTATGCAGGAAGTTCCCAGTCTTTGTCAGTTCAGCTAATTCATGTTCTTTATCCTGCAACTTCTGTTGAAGAATTTCCTTATAGTCTGCTTGATATGTCTCAGGAGCCTGTTCTGCTGAATCTGAAACTCCTAAGCACTTTTGAAAAGATGTATGTATAACTTGTCTAAGCTTCCTGAACTCATTGTGTCTGTCTTTTAGAAGTTTACTACATTCCTTTGTAACAAAATGTACTAGGGGTTCTATCAGTAACTGATTTGACTCACATGTGGTGACAGGACATAACTGTTCAACATCAGAATGTAATGGAAACACTTTACGCTTAGTTAATTCTTTAGATCTGTCTTCACAGTCTATTTTTTTTAGCAATATGATGCAATATTATTTTATGGCATAATACACAAAATGCAGTTTTTGTTGAGGCACACAATAAACATTTGTCATATTTCACATGGTTTTCTTTGAGATACCAGTCAAATATTGTAATACATTTGCTTAATGCCTTACTATCAACCTGCCCTAATAAGGTTTTACATTTACTAATGTGCTGTGTATACCAACATTGCAATTTACTAAAGTTTGGTTTACTCCTGAATGAATTATAAATAATATCCATATTAATAATAAAAAAACTGTCTAAGAATATACAAACTATTTAACATCATCCACACTAAATATGTGACAGAGAAAAAAGTCTTACCAGTTAGCAAGAAAACAGGTGATCAGGCTGCTGTTGCTGATGGCTAGAAATTTTTCAGAGTCACTTGAGAAGCTGGTGAAGCACAACAGGCAGCGGACTACTGTGCTAGTGGACATTCACCTTTTCTTGAAGAATTTATGGCACTGCGAATTTCTTGAACTAGTCTCACTCCGGATTGTAGACGTCTATAACACTTTACTACTGCAAGCTGCATAAACTGGAATACTTCTGTTTAGTATTTACACATACGTACAAATGTTAGTTACTGCAATTTGACTGAAGTGACCCTCTGCAGGGCTTACCATCACTCCTCCTGTGTTTGAATGCAGATTGTAGGTTCAAATGCAGGCTAGCTTGCCATTGAAAAAATCACATTGAACTGCTTACTTGCTGCTGCTTGCTGGAGCTTACTTGCTGTGGGATGGATTTGAAGTGTTCTTAAGGCACTCAGTCTTGCTGGCTGGATTCTGCTAAAATTCAAAGTCTGGCTATATTTGCATTCACAGTCTGTTGCATACAGAAACTTGCAGAATATACACTGATGAGAGAATAATTCAATGTCTTTTAATCATCA
>NC_056744.1:328889902-328958259 GCF_019279795.1 Protopterus annectens | reverse complement strand
CATCAATCAATAATATTATGTGTATCTAATTACCTCTATTCCTCTGCATTAAATATAAATAACGAGCATCACTTGACTTCCTTTAACTTTTTCGCAGTTGCACAATGTTACTAGAAAACTTTAAAGAAGATTTGTCCTGGAAAATGCAGACCCATCGAACTTAACAAAATCCACACCACAACGCTGTGAGGTCACGGAGATCTGCAAATTCTTGGACATATCACTAACTTCCAAATGTAGCCTCTACATTGGAAATGAACATCCTAATATCTATCCACTGGAAACAAAATAATCCCACGTGAGTCACAGAAGCATAGGCGTGATTTCTACAATTACGGTTATCCTGGTTCTTAACGGCCCTTCTACTTGCTATTCACTTTTATCACCATCCGAAAACACTAATGCATATATACAAACTGAAAAAGCAAAATCAGGAATCCACCAGAAAACAACAAGAAGAAAACAAAAATAAATATGACAAATGTAGATAAAAACAGTGATAGCTTGGCAGTACGTTTCCAGTTAGGCAGATCGTTAGTCACAGGCTGCTTCACTTTCCAGACAACTTTGGAATGCTGTCTCGACCCCTCACTAAGCAGAATGGGTCATCTGTCAATTTACCAATTTTGCAACTCTGAAGAGCTATCAACGCCTCACACTAGGTAACGTATAAGACAAATTCCACCACTGTTTGCAATTGTAAAACACACTTTAGTAGCAGCCCTTCACTCTCCGCTAGCAAAGGACAGTCAAGGTAAATTATATCCAGTATAATCTATGCCAGGCTGGGTATTTTCGATTACTTTCAGTTAACCATTGTGCTGCTAGAGTAAAGCCAAAGTTCTGAAATGGTACATTAGTTGACATTATTGGGTACAAGCTAACAATTAGCAGGGCTGTTTCTGGTAACACTACACTAGTATGGGAACCCAGTAATTGGGACTATAAAAGTCTGCATGACATGCTTTGGGTAGTAGACATACTATATTGCCTTTATCTTCATTCATACTATTACGTGTTCCACTTATTTAGCACTATATTCCTGTGTGAGAGTCATGGCTTAGTGGTAGGTCATACAGACTAGTGTTACAATGGTCTTGTGGTAGGGCCTACTAGTATGCTCATATTCTGCTTTTGAGTTGAGTATAGGGCCTATCAATCAAAGTGCTGGAGGCACCTTTAAGCAGTTAAAGGGCTTAGTAGGTCTCACAGGAGCCAGGCTGTGTTGCAGATTCTGGTTGCTGCATATATCTTCACTATTTCCTGTAGTGAGTGTGTATGGCTACTGAGACCTACAACTATATTTCATATGTATTAATATATATTTATATATATGTATGTGTAGATATACATACGTTCACATATGTACATTACCTTACATTATTATGTACAAGCTAACAGGTAGCAGGGCTGTTTCTGTTCACACTGAACTAGTATGGGAATCCAGTAATTTGGCCATTAAAACCCTACCTGACATGCTTTAGATAGTACATCTCCTATATTGCCTTTATACTGATTCCTACTATTACATGTTATATTTATTTTAGCAGTGTGTTCTTGTAAAGCAAGCATGGCTTAGTGGTAGGTCATACAGACTAATGTTACCAAGGTCCTGGGTTCGAGACTGACAGTGGGAATTTATTTTTCTTAGCAAACTTTCAAACTGAGTACAGGACCTGTCAATCAAAGTGCCATAAAGGCACTTTTAAGCACTAAACCAGGTCTGCGCGTTTATGCCGAGCTAACGATCTTGACTGGCAGTTAGCTTGTGGGGCGCCCGCAAATGGTGTGCTGGGATAAACCTTAATTGGCTAGTGACACACATGTTCAGCTAAGCACAGCTAGTTGCAAACAATTTCACTCTGTTAAACCGATGCCTAGCAACAAGCACGCAGTTTGCAGCTTTTAAACACTACTCAGCTACGGGCACTCCGTCTCACAGCAGCTTACCTATCAGTACATTTCTGACTATTTTTGTTATTGTGTTACTTCAGAATATATGCTCCGTTTCATTCCATTTTACAAAGGGAATACATTTACATGTGTACAATACTGTCAGGGGCTTTTTAGTGCTTATTTACAAAAAAAAAAAAGGTTGTTGTGGGGTTCGAACCCTGCCTGCCTACTCTTAGGCGGCAACTCTACCGCTAAGCTATTACTTCTTGGCTTACTTTGCATATTTACTTCTGATATCCTTTTCCACTGATTGCTAACTGTGATTGCGCTAGTAGCACACCACAAGCACGGGGCACACAGTAGCAAACATTTACGGGGTTTAAAAAAAAAAAAAGGTTTTAATTTAATTTTATTACATCTCTTCACTTTATACAGTGATGGTCTATCGGGGCATGTGTTGTGTAGTGTGTTTATGCACATTTCCATGGCCTCTCGTGGCTGTTTACTTTCAGACATTCTAGTCTTCCGGGAGCGTGTCCGCTTGCAGGGCTTAGCCTACAGACACGCTTCTACTCTCTTACACGGACCGTGTAAGAGTTACTAGTGTGATTCAGCATGCCTTATGCACCTCATGCATATGCATGACATGCTGACATCACACAGTTTCACTGCAGCCTCCGTGTAAGAGTTATAACTCTTACACGGAGGCTTCCTGAATCTGGCATATTGTGTCCATTTTTTTATATGCAGAAAAGCATGTCAGTGTTCTTTAAAAGCAGATTTTGTATTTTTGCTCTTGCATACATCCTGTTTTTAAGTCTGTAAGGGAAAAATGTCCATTCAGCAGATTCCTTTTCCAAGCCATGGTCATTTAGTATGACTGCTGATCACATATTACTAAACTCTGTTTCTGCATTTAAGCAAGCCTTTTCTTCCAGCATATTTACAACATAATTAATTTCAGACTTATATTCATAAAATCTAACAGTTACATGCTGAAAGAACACAAAATGAAAGCAGTCACTTTATGTACAGCCCCCTGTTGTTACATGCTGAAAGAACAAATGAAGACACTCAAGTTTGATTGTGGAAAATGTCAAAGAAAATTACCACACCATTCTCAACCCCCTTGTAAGCTAGTGTAAGTGATCTTGTGTGCACATATCTGAGTAGTGCTGGTTTCTGACTATGCTGGGTACATGGCATTAGTTGGGGATGGGGTCCCTTTACTAAGCCTGTTTCAAACTTCCACTGCACAAAATAATTTACTGCCAAGCTCTGTGCATATTTATATAGTTCCATAGACACATCTTCCACCCTCAGAAATAAACACAACACCACATTCAAAAATAAAGCCCTATGGGCAATATATAAAAGAAAAAATACTCATTGCATGCAAAAATAAATGTAACTCTCAGAAAGCTAAAAACACTCTCGCTAAACTAAAACAATGAACTCGGGGCTGTGATTAAATCAACCAAAGCCTGATATGAGGTAAAAATATAAACCCAGGTGAAAGATAACACCACAAAGTATTTTTTTAAATGTGCTAGAAATCTCAAACAGTGACTGGCACTACAGTGAGCTAATAACAAATTATATCACATACTTGGACAAGACGATATATCCAATTCACTGGCCAACTAATTGAGATTGAACTTCATCCCACCAATCTTCCAGTTTTCTCACATAAAATACCTGCATCTAAAACCTCCTCAAATCTCCCAACAATGTCTGAAGTTAGTACCCAAGGCCAAGAACATAATGTCTATTGCGACTGGCTAACACAGTAGGCTGCCTACTGGTTAGTCTGAAACCTGATATGTTGAACCCCCTATAAAGGCTATTCAGTACTAATCTCAAAACAAGTTTTGTGCTGGATGAATGATAGAATGTAACAGACTTTCATGAAGGTGGGACTTCAATGGGCCCAACATACTCACTATTGTAAGGAAATCCTTTTCCGTTGTACATCTTATATCTAAAGGTATATCATCCAGATCCAGGCACATAATTGTTCCCCTCTACTTGGCACCCATTAGGCCAATCACTGAGTGATTATAATGCACCCTTTGGTATGTACCTGTCCAAACACTTCTCAAAAATGGATGCCATCTAACTCTCAAACATTTAGGAATTATTCCAAAGCAAACCTTGTATTAATGACTTATACCATGCTAAAATTTCCATCCCCCAAAACAATGTGAACTCTGCTACCACTATGCAAATTATTTACAGAAACCGTATACCATCATGTAAACAGATGCACTGAGGTAGCTGTACCCACAAGGAATAAGCAGAGAACCAACACAGATAACAAGCCACCCTGGTGGAATCCCAGTATCAACAACTTGTGGAACAAAAGGAGGAAAACCATGGCCAATACTAGGAACTACAATACCCAGAAGGGTATGAAACCCCTCAAACTAAATAAGCAACTCAGAAATCTTATCAAGCCCACCAAAGTCAGATTTGAGGCAGAAATATCCTCAAAGACAAAAGATAATGACAAGGCCTTCATCAGCTTTGTTCACAATCTCAAAGGTAACATGACAGTGTGCTGAACAAATTGTAAATGGAACCACTTAAAAGGAATCAGAGGATATAGCTAACCTGCTGGCTGATAAATCTAATTCCAGTTTCACCCTTCCTCAGTACCTCTCCGAAGACACCATCGACCATAAATCCTGTGGCTATCACTAGCAAACAAGTCTTCAATGCACTCTCCAAGTCAAAGAATACTAGCTCAATAGGCCCTGATAATATCCTGGGATACCCCTTGGATAGCACGGAACATGAGGTATCAAGCACTCTAAAATCACTGTTCAACATCAGCCTAGTAATTGGCTTCATGCTTAGTGAATGGAGGACTGCATTACCACAAGGTTTGGCCTTCTACTGACTTGGATAAGCACAAACCATAAGTCTGACTGGTCTTGTACATAAACGCATGGAAAGAATTATAGATATTTTAAATAAAGACACAGGGAACCCATTTTCTTATTTACGTCTACAATTATTACAGATATTGAAATAAAATAGCACAAGCATTGATAGCCTTTTGCTAAATACATTCTCACAATGAAAACAGACTCTGCATGAGCAGTAAACTTCTCTGCCCTTGAAACTCACATTCATTGAAATGGCATGAAAACCCACATTAAAAGAAAATGCATCTGACAGTGGAGGATTAAATTTACCTTTGAGTTGTTTTCAAATCATAGGCTCCTTGCACACATTTATAGGGCCATGCACACATGTATGTGTTCTTTGATTCACCCTCATGATAAATTATATTCCTTATATAGTACATCACAATTTGTTAGAATGGTGTTTTAAATTTTGTAGTTTTGAGCATTCTTCTAGAAAGCAATGAAACAAAATGTATGAAATAATGATAAAACTACCCATTTCAGAAAGTTTTGACCATAAAATGCCACTCAAACGTCTATCATTATAATCCACCAATATTACTCAAAAAGCACAATCTTTTCAGAAGTAAAAGTCATCCAGATAATTCTTCCTTAAATAGATCTGTAACTTAGAAAAGAGGTTGCTACTAGCAAACAACTTTACATTTCAATGTTTCATCTACAAATTCAGTATCTGCTGCCTTTGAGGAATAAATTGTCTATGTTACATTAAAAATGGTAAGCTGGTAATATTGCAATAGGGAATGACTGACAATCCAACAAGTTACTCGGCATGTTATACAAAGGAGGACACACTCAGGAGTGTAGAACCCCTATACCTCCTTAAAATGCACCAAATAATCAGCAGTCAATATGGCACTGCAATATCAGCACTCCATCTACATGGTGTGGGAGTAGAATCCACAGCCTTCTGCACCAAAGGCAATTATGCTGCTAACCCTGCTTTCAAATTCTACAACACAAACAGTGACTGCCATTTGATAGACCAAGCAGGTAACCACCAAAATTCGCTGTATACCACAGAAGAGACAAAAATTGAATTACTATAAAAAGTTTTAATCTCCGCTTTCGTAAAACACTTCATCAGAATGATAAAAACAGAGGGCCGCACTGTATTTAAACCTAAAGTGTAAAATCAATTACTACTCAATTACAGTCAATTAAATGTAATTAACACTAAAAAAGTTTTTTAACCATTTATCTTCCTACTTTCTAAAAAACACTTAATATTTATGTGTTCATTCAGACCTGGTAAAACATCTGCTAATTCACTTGTGAAAATTTTTTTTAAACAAAACAGTTAGTTACACACTGAAAACAGACTTAGCATGAGCAACAGTAAATTTATCTTCCCTTGAAACTCACAATTCCATGAAAATGAAATAAAACTCAGTCCCTTGAAAATGCACTGAAACTCATAATGCCCTGAAAATGTATTGAAACTCAAACTCACAATTCTATCGGCAGTCTGGTAATCAGACTCTTGTCTCCACTGGAGCTCACAGTTCCTTCAGCAGTCTGGTAGCTGGTATGGCGAATTCAGGCTCTGTCTCCTGTAACCAAGTTACAGGGTCAACCCTGATCAAGTTAATTGACTAACTTGCCCTCCCCCTTAAGCCTAAAATAGGGACAGATTTTAAATATTGTTTTTACAGACTTAGAAAGTTGCTAGAAAAACAGCATTTTGTCTTAGCATGCATTTTCTAAAGAAAACAAAGTCAAACTGAAATGTATGACATTTATTTATTTCAGTCCTCAGTGATTTGCCAGAAAACCACAAATATTGAGGAATATGCCAAAACTATAAGGCAAAAATCAGGGCATTCTGCAAAAATCTGAACAGTTGAGAAGTACGCATATCTCTCACTCTCTTTGTGCAAGAAACCTGGACAAAGCCTGAAATAATGGAGGTACAGTGACCCAAAATATGGATCAAGCCTCTCAACCTCTTCAAGCAAGAAATCTGGACAAAGCCAGTAATAATGGGGGACAAAGGCCCAAAATATAGAAACTTTTTAAATATTGCCCTTACAGGCTTAGAAAGTTGATATAATTGCAGGTTTTGCATTAGTATGAATTTTCTGAAGCATGTGGAGTTTGAAACTCAAATGCCTGCCATTATTTTCACACTTCAGTCCTCAATGGTTAGCCAGTAATTTGCTAGAAAAACAAATTTAGGAGAAATGGAACAAAAATATGAGGCACAAATCTGGGCATTCTGTGAAAATCTGGACAGCTGAGAGGTATGATTAGGGATAGATTTTAAATATTGCTCTTTTTAACTACAAAAGTTGCTGGAATAACAGGATGTGTGCTAGAATGTACTTTCTGAAGAACATAGTGACTTCAGTCCTCTGTGATTTGCCAGAAAACCACAAATTTTATGAGAAACAGACCAAAACTATGAGGCTAAATCTGGAGAGATGAAAGGTATGTTAAACACACATACAGTACACACACACACACACACACACACACACACACACACACACATGCACACACACACCTACCTACCTTTTCACACATACGAACACAATCGCCCTCTCTTTCATACAACAAACAACTACTTTACATTCCATACACACACACACACACACACATACACACACACATATACACACAGACACACACACACACACACACACACACCTACTCTCACACAGAAACACACACACACACACACACACACACACACACACACACACACACACACACACACACACACACATGCACTATATCTCATTCAAACAGAACGGCTAGTTCATCTTACACACACACACACACACACACACACACACACACACACACACACACACACACACACACACACACACACACACACACACACACTTTCAGAGTCATACAGAAACAAACGGGACCTGTAGAATAAATAACATAAGTGTATACCACACACACACACACACACACACACACACACACACACACACACACACACACACACACACACACACACACACACACACCATTCATTTTACGTACTTACCTTCTTTCTCAATTAAATGACTATTTTAAATTGTGAGCGTGAGTGAAGAATATGCTTACATCCTTTAGCATGCATACGATGCACACATGACCCTCCTTAAAGGAGAAGACAATGCTTTAGCTTTTTCTCCTAGATCCTAGTGCCTGCCTTATGCTACCCCTCCACGCAAACACTGTAACTGAAATGCGTACAGTGAGTACGCCTCCTGACGTCCCTTTACCTGAGCATATGTACACCAGACAGTTACCTGAGCATATATACTCCAGACAGCTACCAGAGCATACAGTGGATATAAAAAGTATACACACCCCTGTTAAAATGCCAAGTTTTTGTGATATAAAAAAAAAATGAGACGACAATAAATAATTTCAAAACATTTCACACCTTTAATGTGACCTATAACCTGTACAATTCAGTTGGAAAACAAACAAATCTTTTAGGGGGAAAATATAAAAAATAAAAAACGTGCAATAAGCTGGTTGTATAAGTGTGTACACCCTTAAACTAATACTTTGTTGTGTGTGCACAACCTTAAACTAATACTTTATTGAAGCACATTTAATTTAATTACAGCATTCAGTCTTCTTGGGTACATACCTGCCATCAATTAAAGAGACTCTGATTAACCCCAAATAAAGTTCAGCTGTCCTAGTAGGATTTTTCTGATATTTACTCATTGCTACTATGTCTCATATTATTTCCCAAGGTACAATAAATGGACTAGATTAGACAGAAATTATGTTTCCCAGGAACATGTGCATTTAATTGAAAGCTTCAACACACATCCAATAACTGTTTCGGATCATGCACCAATAAAAAAATAAAATAAAAATGCAGGGTAATGAAGTAAATATGAGATACTGGCACTTTCCCACCTACCTGTTAAAAAGAGAGGAATTTAGGAATGGGTGATGGAAATTATTGAAGAGTTACTAGGGAAGATAGACATTTCTTCACAGTTTATAGCTAGTGAGCAGGATAAAATGAAAATGGAGTTTAAAAACAGGATAGAAGCGAAAGAGAAAGAGATATATTAAGAAGTTATAGAGAGAATGACAAAGGTTAAAGCACTGCAGAATAAGAGGAATCTCACAGACCAAGAAGAGGTGCATCTGCAGAGTGCTAAAGAGAAAATAAGGGAGTATCTGGATAATATGCATGAATTTAAAAAAGATTACTGTTAAGCAACTATTTTTTGATATTTCTAGAGCATAAAACCTTTTAGCACAACTGCTTAAGCAACAGAAAGTGGAAAGGGTTGTCGCCAAACTTAGGGAGCCTATAACCAGGAAGATAGTCAGAGATCCTGTAGAGGTATTAGAGATATTTCAGAAATGTTATGAACATTTGTATAATGCAGAAAAATATGAAAATTAAGAAAGAGCTTTATTGCTCCACACTCTTGAAACCTTATACCTTGATTATCCGGCCCTTAACTGGTTCAAAGCTTACCTCTCTGGAAGACAACAGGCAGTATGATGGGAAAATAAGCTCTCTCAACTGTTGCCGAATACCATAGGGGTTCCACAAGGCTCCATACTTGGTCCTCTTCTCTTCTCTGTATTCATAAATGACCTTTACTCAGTCATCCCTAAGACCACCTGCATCCAATATGCAGATGACTCTACATTGATTTGCTCGGATATCTCCCTCCCTGACCTACAAGTAACAACCCAAAACTGTTTTACTATAGTTGAAAAGTGGCCCTCGGAACGGAAACTCATTCTAAATCCAAAAAAAAACAAGTTACTAGTATTTTTTCCCACCTCAGTTAGTCCATCAGTCCAACTTACACCCCAATCCAATAATAGTCCCTTCCTTGTTCAATCTATTAATGGTACCATGATTGAGCCTGTTACCAACACTAAACTATTAGGAGTCACTATTGATAGTAGGCTTAGATTTGATATGCATATCAGTCCAACCATAAAGACTGTAAATAAGAAACTTGGATCCTTGTATAGAATTAAAACTTTCTAACCCCACTGCCAAACTAACTATCTCTACTTAGCATTTACTTTCCACTTTATTGTATGCCTCTCCTGTGCTTTCATTCCTTAACAATAGTGAGATCAATAAACTCTCTGCTGCCTACAATCACATCGCCAGATTTGTAGTAGGAGGTCCTTACAGAACTCATCACTGCATTAACCTAAGGAAACTTGACTGGCTAGAACTACCCAATCTTCTCAAACTAAACCAACTCACTGAAGCGTTTAAAATTATTAAGCAACCGGATAAAACCCTCCTTGCATAATCTTCTGATTCCATACTCTAATCTAAGCTGTCTTCGCTCCTCACATAGAGTCCTGGTCCAAACCATCAAATCCAACAACTCTGCTGGAGAAGCCCTTTTTGCCAACTCTATAGGAAAAGTCTGGAATTCCTCCCCAATAATTTAAGACTTACTACATCCCAATGTCTATTCAAAAATAATCTTAAACAATTTTTTAAAAAACATTGGCTGTGCTCTTGTAATAACCCAGACTAGTTCTCTCTGACACTCAACTAGTAGCATTCTCCACTTGTTTTGCTAGGTGTTTTTTTCTTCTTCTTAGTCTAAAGAATTTGTAAACTCACACCCACTAAATTCCACCTCCACTGGTACTTATGAAGTCAAGCTCCCCATTGCCTGACTAGACTCTACAAGGGATGGGTAATAGTAACCTAGAATATCAACTACACTGTATTTTGAATCTGTTATCTATTCACATGGTAGCCAAGTGTATCTAAAACAATTGGGAAGTATTTTTGTGTATCTCTAATTTTGATTATGTGTATCTCTAATTTTACTTATTTGTATTAGGTAGCGTATTTATCTGCATGTAAATGAAAGTGTAACTTTTTCCTCTGTGGAGCTTTTCTCCCCGGGCCTCCGCTGAAAATGGACATGTATCCAGTCGGACCATCCCGGTCAACAAATGTAAAATAAAATAAATAAATAAATAAATAAAGAGCACAAATGGAAATATTTATGTAAGACTTAATTATGCGAAGGTTAAAGGTAGATGAGGCTCAACAATTAGTTAAGATATGGGTGGATGAGATAAAAAACACTGATGTTAAATCAATCTGCAGGAAAGTCTCCAGAAACAGATAGTATTCCTTTGGAAGTTTTGAAGTTAGGAGGGAAGAAAGTGACAAAGATCTTGGAAGATTTTAACAGTATTTTAAAAGGAGGAGAAGCACCAGCATCTTAGAAGAAAGCAGTTGGAGTTGTAATACCTAAAGACAATAAAGAACTGTCCGACCCAGCTTCATATAGATCCATTTAAATTTTAAATAATGATTATAAAGTGTTTGTTTGTATAATAGCTAAATGTAGTTTTGTGAATGGGAGGCCAACAGTTGTCAACATTAATAGAACAATGATGATCCCGAGGGAAGCAGAATATAAGAAAATACAGCTGTTGTTGTTGGGTCTTGATGCAGAAAAAGCATTTGACTTTGAAACCTTTGATTTTATGAGTAGGGCAATGGAATTTGCATTCCTATATACATTAATAAGGTTAATTAAGAGGATATATGAGGGATCGGAGGCAAATATTAAAGTAGGAGGGTTCCTCTCTGATAAGTGTTGTCTGAATAGAGGAATCAAGGAGGGGTATCCTTTTTCCCCTTTGTTATTTGCTTTATATTTAGAACAATTGATACAGGAAATAAGGGACTCAGAACTTGAAGGATATAATTGGTATGGTAATCAAGAAAAATTGGCTTTATTTGCAGATGACATTATTATGTACCTGACAAATCCAGAAAAGAAAATCTCAGTTTTATGGAATGCCTTGAGATAGTTTCATGTCTTTTCAGGATATAAAATTAATAAAGATAAAACAAAGGCTATAGCCGTAAATTGTTTAATCACAGATGAACTTGTTCAGAACTAGCCATATTTATGGGGACAGAATAACATGAAGTATTTAGGACTATGGATTAAAAAGGCTTCTGTTATGACAGCTAAGTCTATGTGGGAAGAGACTAAAAAGATAAAACTAAGAAACTGAACGCTCTTGTTTGTGGATATTGATAGTAAGATACAAGCAGTGAATATATTGTTAGTCCCTTTAGTTTTACATACAGGTCAGTTGTATTTTTATCAACTGGAGGAGAAGTGGACAATAACTAATAAAGCGTTGAAGGAATTTATCTGGCATGGAAAGAGGATGAGAGTTAAGTGAGATAAATTGATGCTTCCAGTAGAACAAGGTGGTTTATGATTACCTGATTTGAAGGGATATTTTAGAGCTATACAGTTAAGGTTCATAAACATAACACAAGCAGAATGTTGAAATTCCAAGCCATACCTGGCTTTTCACCTGTGGCCCTTATGGAAAGGTGTATTTTGTAGATGCCCTAAGTTACGAGCTTATACCAAAGTCATTCTAGATTATGAGCATTGATAATTGGGAAATCTGGGGCATGAATGACTAGGCTCAAAGAGGCTATATGGCCACTAGCCTAGTAACCTCCTATGAGCCTGTGGAATGGAGTAATGATGAAGCAAGGAGGAAGTTCAAGAAATAAGGCAAGAGTGGGATTTTGGGTGTAGATCAAAAAAAAAAAAAATTTTTTTTTTTTTTTTTTTTTCTGTATAGAAATGCTTAGTTCAATTAGTTTAGTATTGTCTAGTTTCTAATTGTAGAATTGCTTAGTTTAACTTTTTTTTAATTTCTGTTTTGCTTTTTTTCTCCCGGGCCTCCTCTACTGAAAATGGACATATATCCAGCTAGACTAGCCCGGTCAACAAATGTAAAATAAAATAAAATAAATAAATAATCTTTAGAATAATAACAGCCATTACAGAATGTTATATTCATAAAGTAGCAGAATGCATTATAACAACTAAGCCAGCATGAGAATAGTGACAGGAGATTCTGCTAATAGGGATTACTGCAAGTAAGAGTACAGAGAATAGGCAAGAGGGGGCTAAAATTTACTGGAGGAAATTGGCAAAGGAACCAAGGTATTAGGTTCATAGGTTCATAGGTGTTTACTAGGCTAATGAACACAAGGACCTTTTTAAGCCTAGCCATGCATCCCAAATCTCTGACAAGTTCTGATACCATTGATAAGTGTTAAGCATGGGCCTGTGACATGAACCATTTACAGGCTACCTGTGTTCATTGGAGACATAGGCGCCAATCCAAGGATGAATTTCCTGTTTCCCATCCAGTTGTCCAAGTTGCACTTGAATTGGGTTAGGGAGGAACTCTGCTTCAC
Source organism: Protopterus annectens (assembly GCF_019279795.1). Taxonomy (NCBI): domain Eukaryota; kingdom Metazoa; phylum Chordata; order Ceratodontiformes; family Protopteridae; genus Protopterus; species Protopterus annectens. The sequence continues at coordinate 328,945,206 of NC_056744.1, read as the reverse complement.
GTGGATGGGGAGCTGGTTCCATAGATGAGGTAGCAAATTTGGGAGCAAATAACTAGAGAGAGAGAGAGAGAGAGAGAGAAAGGTAATAGAGTGGGATGTGGCTATGAAGACATTTGGGCTGTAGGCTAGAGACTGCCTTCCCTACCAATGACTGATACCAGAGTACAGGCAAAGAGAATGGGACAGGGGGTCCTAAGTGAAGGACCTGCTGTGGTAGACTTTTGTAGTTGAATCTGGAATAGAAGCTGCTGTTAAAAACAGAATAATTAGTAGGGATATAAGATACTGCACAATAGCTATATGAATCAATCAGAGGAAGGTAGAGAAGATTGAGGAGAGTGATTGGATAAGCAATTTACAAGGGAATAATGGGTGGACATATGTATGGCTCCCAAGTGTGCAAAAAAGTCCAAAAGCTTTAGGATTATTTCCGTGGAAGTGTTTGAATAGGTACTTTTTACCCCAAGCAGACTTTAGATAATTTTTTCTCAGGTAGATAGCAAATGTTGGAGGTGTGATGGTGAGGAAAGAGGTAACTGGCAACATATATATTTGGAAATGTAACGAGTGCAGAGTACTCTTATCAGAAATATTGGGTGAGCAAATGGGTGTAACAACATAAATGATTATTTTGAGTTGAGACACAGGGTCTGAATTTCCTAGACATAGTTAAGGCTTTGTAAAGTTTAATTCTGGTGGCTGCCAAAAATGCAATTACTAGGAAAAGGAAATCAAAGTTTAAACCAACTGTATTTAATTACTGCATATTGTAACAGACATAAAATAGTTGGAAGCGGTATCTTTAGAAAAGGGAAGAAACAAATTACATAGAAATAAATGGAAATTATGGGAACAATGCATTCAAAATAATGTTTAAACAGAGGAAAAAAGAAGTTTAAGGGAAGGTAGGAATTTAACAATCTATTTAATGGACTGATAATAGTTATGAAAAAGAACATTCATGCTATATAATGTATGTAACTGGAAACAGTTTGTTTTCTTCTTTATTAATGCATGTTTGCCTATCAGTTAAGTGATAATTTAATAAATGTTGTGACACCAGGAAAATACTGCCAGCCCAGCTATCTGGAATATTCTAAATAATTATATGTCACTTGTGAATAGTAATATAATTCATATGCCTGTCCTACAAATGTAAGAGAACTGTATGTTATGTACTGAGCTTCAAGAATGTAACCACAGTGTACCCTACTGGAAAAGAACAGAAATGTATATAAACTATATACCTGTGCAAATGTATGTTTTAATAGTAGAAGCTGGAACATACAGAGTTAACTTGCAAAACGTCAAGAAAGTAAGTGGAAATTAAAAGTGCTTTATAATGTGCTATATTTAGTTTCAGTGCACCAAGCAGACACAATGTCTAGAGCTAGATGTTTCTTTCTATTGTCTTGAAGAGAATAATTACTAGATCTAAAATGTAAAAGTATTTAATTGTTTTACGACTTCCAGTTCTGAGAAAACATCTGAGAGATATGTATTTTTCACAGAAAAATGTTAAATTTTGTTAAGTTTCTGTTAGCCTGGGAACTAAAGGCAGGTGACAAACAGTGATGTCATCCAGGCTGAGGCAGAAGTAATGTTTTGATATTAATTTGAGAACTCTCTCAGAGACAGCGTGTGCACTTTGTGTTTTGTCTTGGACCTAGCAAGAACATGCACTCATATGCATTTGCCTTGCTCTGTAAGTCTAGGGTACAGTAATATCTCTTAGATATAGAGAGGAATATAATAAAGATTAGTTTAGTTGTTTTCTGTATTTATTTGAGACTGTCCTACAATGTTGTTTTAATATATTTCCTGCGATTCTGAACTCTGTAGTTACTGTGTTGATTGAGTATTGTCTTGTTATTTTATTATTTATTATTAAATATATTTAAACCTTTTAATTGTGATTGGTTTGTTTAGAGATATTTAAGCTCTTAGTGTACTTGCATGTGTATTTGGTGACACTTTATAGGCCACTCCTAAATTGCCTTGAAAATCATTGTCACACTTATTGGATAATAGTAACATTACACAGTAGGATTGGTCACCCTTTGTAAGGATCGTAAGTAGCTGATATGTAGTGGCTGGTGGCAGCTGGTACTACCTTATAGCCTGGACAGAAGGGGGCATAGATAGTAAACCTGTGCCAGCCTTTCCCGGGTGTGTGTTTGTGTATAAATCAAATCTCAAAGTGTGTATGTGTCAGCCACTTGGGCAGGGACCTGAAGCACTGCTTGAACAGAGAGGGTGCTGGAGGTATTGGCTTGGCCACTCAGCTGAGATCTCAACCCTATGGCTGTGCCAGTGGGGAGTCTTATTGGGGATCTGGAGAAAGAGGGAGAAACCAGTCCACAGATTGACTGTGATCTCTATGTGCTCTTAAAGGAAATTGTACTTTACTGTGTGTGTACTTGTCATCCTCCCAGTGTTACGTCCCTCACTGTTGCCAGTGGTGAGGATTGGGGCTCCTTGATTACTGGGACAGTGCAGGGGCATCACAAATGTGTTAAATAATACTAATCTACTGAAACTGAGTTATGACTAGGCTAAATCTAAAATCTTTTTCCAGCTTGATGATCCTACCTTTTAAGTAGAATCCTTTACTGCCAAATTCTTTGTACATGTGAATAGCTGCAAACATGTGTCTGTCCCACCTCAGAAATAAATACAATGCCAAATTAAAAAATAACCCGCTATTTTGGAATCCAGTTATAAAGAGGCTGTATAATAAAAGAAAAAAATCATTGCATGTAAAAATAAATACAAGTCTCAACATGCAAAAAAGCTCTTGCTTAAGTTGATAGAGAACTCCGGACTCAGATCAAATTAACCAAAGCCAGATATGAGGTAAACCTTGCCACTGACCCAAAGGACAGCTACAAAGCCTTCTTTAGCTTTATTAAAAAAAATAGAAATAATGCCCAGCACAGTGCAGAGCTAAATGTACATGATGCCACAAACTTGGACCCAGAGGGTATAACTGATCTGCTAGTGGATAACTTTAGCTTTTACTTCTTCCAACTTTCCCCTCCTGCATTCCCAGATGTCATATGCAAAGCTTCATCCCCTCCTAAATCTCACATGAAGAAGTCCTGAAGGCCCTGTCCAAGGCCAAGAACACTGCCTGTGTGGGGCCGGATAATATCAGCTGGGTACTGGCTAGCCTGAAACAGGAAATGTCAGACCCCTACAGAGATCATTCATTTTCAGCCTCTAAACAAGCTTTGGCCAGAGAAATGGAGGACAGCAGCTGTCATTCTCTTGCACTAAAGTAGGACGTCAACAGACTCATAAAATTTTAGACCCATTAGTTTGACCAACCTCATCCATAAGGCTATGGAATTAATAAGTAAGTACAAGGGTAACCTGCAAGTTCTTAACCAAGGATGGTAGAAATTTGTTATAGGCAGGTAAAGGACTGGAGCTGCTCCTTTTTAGCATCTTCTTCTCTGAAGTGAAGGCCAACAGAAAGGTCCTCTGCCTGACCAAGTTTGCAGATGTTTGCGAACAAGTCACTGTTATGGAATCCCCTAAAGGAACAAATACCTCCCAAGAAGGCCTGACACAGATTAATAATTGGTGCCAAAATCACTGTCTAAGCCTCAATGGCAAGAAATGTGTAATAGTATCCTTTGGGAGGATGGCTACTCCTGGAAACTACCACATTGATAATACATGCCTATGAGCAGAGAGTTGGGGTCACGTGCAAACAGTAATCTGGCTTTTGACTATCCTGTGTCTACGACAGTAAGGAAATCATTGTATGTTGCATAACTTATAAGGGTACAGTATCTAGGTCTAGGCATGTCATTCTTCTGTTGTACTCGTCCCTCATCAGACTAATCGTTGGGTACAGCGCCCCCTTTGGGATGTACCTTATCAGGCATAGGCAACAAATGGAGTGACCACAGGAAATTACACACACACAAAAAAATACAGTATGTAAACAATGTGGCCTACACAAACTGCCACAAAGCTCCATCCTTCTACTTGGTGTTTTGCAGACTGCTGAGATGTGATCTATGCTGGCCTCAAAGCATCATTTGATTCCCCCTCTGATGGACCTGTTACACATCTGCAAAACAAATAGCATCAGAATTACCTGATCTAGGGACCTAAACGTTGTTTGCAAGAAAAATAGGATATGTTGGAAGGAAAGGTATATGTCTCAGAGACACCTTCTTGGAACAGGCTTCCCATCCATGTGAAGCAGAGTTCTTCCCTATTGCAATTCAAGTGTAACTTGGACCAGTGGATAGAGAATCAGAAATTAACCCCTGGTCTGGCAATGACTCTCTGTAGTAGAGAGCGGTAGCCAATAAATACATGACTGCCCTTCTCCAAGCCTACATATACCACTTAAAATAACCCAAGGGTATCACAACTAATCAGCTTCATGTAGGAAGCAAGACTAGGCTTAAAATAACCCTTCTGGGGTCGTTAGCCTAGCAATCACCTATGAACCTATGAGTCCACTTTTATTACATCAAGATGTCACTAGGGAAAGTTCATTCTGGAGGGTTTGGTTGTCATAAGGTGATTTAACAGAAATCCATGATTACGGTTAGCTGCAAATCACCTACAACATTTGCTCTGACTATGGAATCTTTTGATAATCCTACAAGAAGCAATGCAAAGTTGAAGGATTTCAAAGTTGAGAAGAATCCCTCCATCCAACTGCTACCCCCCTTTTTCCCATTTTTCACATGGGGCCATGGTGTCTCACTTTGAAAGTCAACTTTTTGCTGGCAATATTTTACTAACAGTAAATGATATAACTCAATCAATACATGGAATTGACAATTCCATTAGACTCTGTCAAGAAGTATTAAAAATAAAATTTAATAAGTCATAGACTGAGCCTAAAGTCTGTCAGTACTGATCACTGCACCTCCCCAGCAAACAAAAATAGACAAGTAAATCAGTAAACCAATCATACCACACCAAAACATCAGATGTGAATATATATATATATATATATATATATATATATATATATATATGTATACACACACACACACACACACACAATTATACACACACATATATATATATATATATATATATATATATATATATATATATGTATACACACACACACATATATATATATATATATATATATGTATATATGTATATACACACACGCACACACACACACATATATATATATATATATATATATATATAGATATGTACACACAAACGCACATATACATTCATGTATATATATTAATTTAGCAGAATAAATCAGAAATAAAGTTCTTAGGAATCGAGATTTTAGAGGACTTAAAGTTATAAATAATAATTTAATTCCACATGAGAATAACTAAATAGCTATATCAGTAAATGGAATAAAATACTTTTTTTTCATTTGAAGAAAGATTAGTTTTAATAAAAAAAGACATACGCCTAGAGCATTTCTCCCCAGGCCTCCGCTGAAAATTAGCTTCATTCCAAGTCAGACTATCCCAGTAAACAAATGTTAAATATAATAAAATAATATAAAATAAAAAAAATAAATTTCCTAAATTCTTCTATTTATTACAAGTGCCGAAGTAATAAATAGACTAAACAAGGTCAAACAAGGCACTTTTAATATGTCTTTGTATTCATCCAAATCCTGAACAGCTTTTATAAATCACATAAGACATTAGGAAAAAGGGTGGGCTAACGTTTCCAGACATTAATTCTTATGTAATAGCTTAATTATTTAAAATATTAAAAGGTTAGTTGGGGATGTCCTACCAGTCTCAGAGGATGGTAATAGACAAATATTTCTGTTCTATTAAAAACTAATGCAAATTCTGAACATCTAGAAATAGTTAACTGTAATAAGTTGTGGCACTTCCAGACACATATGAATAGAGATTATACAAAGAAAAGTCATTCAGATTGCATGTCTAGTATTCTTAAGAATATTAGAAATTGCATATAGAAATTTCCTTTAATAAAGATTTTTTTTCACAGTATTCTCAATTGGCATCACTTGGCATTTAATTGACAGCACTAATTTATTAAATATAAAATTATTAAAGAGCAAAGACTTAATATATTAATTAGACTTTTCCAAAAAGTACATTACAAACGATCAGTTTGATAATATGGACAGGAATAACCCCCACTGGATTATAGTTAGCAAAAGTTAAAGGAAGTTTTAAACATCAAATTGTCTGTCCTTTAAGAACTTAAAGTTTGTCTGTCTGCTATAGTAAAAGGAGTTTTATGAAAACCACATAAACTGACGATAACTAATGGTAACAGTACTGGGAGATTTTAGAAATAAGCGATCAGTTTAATTGAATTAAAGGAAGCGAAAAATAGAAATTTGATTTGGAAATCAAGTAAGCCTAACATCAGCTAGTATACACTGGAAAACGTTCACCTGGAAGTATGCAACAGAATCTTCATAACTCCATACAAAATTTTAAAAATTATCTAACAGTACTTGTTGGGAATGTACAAAAGAAGTACTCATTGGGTACATCTTTTTATGACTATGAGATGTTGAAAATATATTGGTTTGATGTTAATCATTTCTTTATGGTACAATGTTCTGAAATCTGTAACCTAAGAAGAACCACAGTACTTATGAATGCACACACGTCTGGTTGTGCTGAAATGACCATTCAGTGATGTTATGGGATGTTTTGGGTAGTTACTAGGAAAGCTATAACTTGAAAATGGAAAATGAAATGTCTTTATTACTAAAATATTTTATTGAGCTTGTCACTATTTTGTGTAAAAATGAAATAACAGCCATCAGAGCTTATACTAGATCTGATTTTTGATGTTGGGCTAGATTTTTGATGTTTGACTAGTTTATAATCTTTAGCTATGTCCGCAGCCTCAAAGGCAAAGCACAAATATGTGCAGAGCTCATTGTAAATGGAGCCACCTATACTGAGCCAGAAGATATAATAAACCTACTGGCTGACAAATTCAGCTTCAACTTTATTTCCCCCCAACCTTTTCTCAGGAAATGCCATCAAATATAACTCCCCCTGCTGTCACTAAGGAACAGGTCCTCAATGCTCTCGCTAATGCAAGAACGCCGCATTAGTGGGCCCAGACAGTATCCCAGGATGCCTTCAAAATAGCTTGAAACATGACCTATCAGGCCCTCTGGAATGGTTATTTAACTGTAGCCTCCAAGCAGGCTTTGTGCCTCATGAATGGAGAACAGCTACAGTCATCCCTCTGCATAAAGGTGGGCCATCTACAGACCCTAGAAACTACAGACCCATAAGTGTCACTAGTGTTGTATGTAAATCCATGCAAAGAATTATCATGGAAATGATCACTAATGATATAATAAACCTCCAGACACTGAACCCAGCCCAGTTTGTTTTCGTTAAGGGCAGGTCATGCCTCCAGCAATGGATGAGGGTAAAATGGTTCACACTTCATACTTTGTTCTGGCCAAGGCATTTGACACAATTCCCCTCTTGGGCATTGTTGTCAAACTCAAGAGGTTAGGTACAAACCCATATGGCACCCAGTGGATAGCCAACTGGCTCACAGACAGGACCCAGGAAGTTAAAATTTGGGAGTCCACCTCTACAAAGGGGCCAGTCACAAGTGGAGTCCCTCAGGGATCAGTCCTTGGACAGCTCCTTTTTGGCATTTACTTCTCTAATGTCAAGGCCAATGTCAGTGGTCTCTGGCTGACTAAATTTGTAGATGATTGCAAATTAGGAGCTGTCATTGAATCCCACACTGACCCAAATATTCTCCTGGAAGGACTGACACAGATAGACAACTGGTGTCTGAGCCATGGACTAAAACTAAAGTCCAGGAAATTAATAGTATCCTTCTGGAAGTCATCCCCCTGATAACTGTCATATTCACAACACACCCCTTAGAGCTGGCCCAGTAGTCAGGGACTTGGGGACACATATACACAGTAATCTAGCCTTTGATCATCAAGTGTCTACAGTAGTGAGGAAAGCACTCTATGTTGAGCAACTTATTAATAAAGGTATGGCATCTAGGTCAAAGGAAGTCATTGTTTGGCATTCATCAGACCTATCATTGAGTACAGTGCCCCCTTTGGTATGTACCTAACCAGGCATGTACAACAAATGGAACATCCACAGAGGTTTCTTACTAAAAGAAGACAGGGCATAAGTAAAATGTCCTATGCAGATTGCCTCAAGGCCCTATAGGTTCATAGGTTCATAGGTTCATACTAGGCTATCTGCCCAAGGGCATTTATAAGCCTAGCCCATAGTTATGTGGCTTTCGCCACCCCTTTAGTTTGAATAAAAACTATGCCTATCATTTTTCTGTGCCTCTGTCAAGCAGTGACACTGAAGTAATCCCTGGGGTATATCTGTGATCTCCCATCCATTGGTCAAGATTCCTCTTGAACAAGGCCAGCGAGGTGCTCTGCCTCACATGTACCGGGATTTTGTTCCACAGCATAGGGAGTCTCTGGGTGATGAATCTGTCCCTCCAGCACGTTCTATTTATAACCGTGTCAAGGTTTAAGTCTCCGTCCTTGTGGTTCTGAGGGATCTAGATTTTTGAGGTGAAGCATATTCATCAAATCTGGGTTTGACATGGCCTTATATGTCAGGCACAGGTCACCTCTGAGCAAGCGGTATGAGACTGAATAGCTGGAGTTCTTTCAGTTGGGCAGCATAAGACATATTTTGAGACCCTTTATCCTTTTGGTGAGGAACTTTGGGGCCTTTCAAGCTGCAGCAGGTGTCTGGTCAGATACATTCGAATGGGGCATTGTACTCAATCATAGGTCTAATGAGTGATGAGTACAGGGGACGATGACCTCCCTTGATCTAGATGTGAATCCTTCATGATCAGGTGGATATAGAAGGTTTTCCTAACTACTTTAGCAACATGAGTGTCAAGCGAAAGGCTACTGTCAACTTGGGTCCCCAGATCCCTGATGACTTTTCTGTGACCAGTGGATGGACACCTATATGGTAGCAAGGGGTAACCTTGTTTTCCCGAAGGGTATGACTATGCATTTTTGGCGTTAACTTCAGGCCATGGCTCTGGCACCAGTTATCCGTTTCTGTGAGGCCCTTCTGGAGGATATCTGTGTCAGATGTGTTTTCGACTATGGCACCCAGTTTGCAGTCATCTGCAAACTTTGTCAGCCATAACCCTCCTGTGTTTGCTTGTACTTCAGAAAAGCAGATGCCGAACAAGAGTGGATCCAGGACTGAACCCTGTGGGACACCACTTGTGACAGGCTTTGAGTCTGACATGGCTCCAGCAACTCTGACCCTGTGGGTTCTGTCACTTAGCCAGTTTGCAACCCATCTTGTGATGTATGGGTTTACATTCAAGCTGATGAGACCTGAGTGGGGTATTGTGTCGAAGGCCTTTGCCAGGTCGAGGTAGGCTGTATGGACTGCCTTTCCCTCATCAATGGCCTTGGTGACTGTCTCGAAAAAGTCAACCAAGTTTAAGAGGCAGGATCTGCCTTTGACAAAGCCAAACTGGGTTGGATCCAAAGTCAGCAAGTTCCCTATGTCTTTATTTATGAGTTCCATTATGATCCTCTCCATGGCTTTGCAGATAAGGCTTGTCAAGCTAATGGGGTGGTAATTTCCAGGGTCTGTGGAGGCACCGCCCTAATGAAGTGGGACCACAGTCGCCACTCCTTGATCCTGAGGTGAGGCTAAGATTAAACAGCTGTCCTAACTGTGGGTTTAATTCCTCGTTGAGTTCATGAAGCACACAGCCGGGACACCATCCGGTCCCATGGATGCTGTGTTTTTGCCTTAGTGAGGGCAGTTCTCACCTGGGTGTTGGAGATGTTTGGGGGCTACAATCCTCTGGAATAGATATCTCTCCTTTGGGGAGGGGAGAAGTTTGCACTGAACCTGTCAGCCAGTATGTTAGCAATGTGTGTAGGTTCAGTAATTTTCACATCATTTTGAACTAATTCTGAGCATATCTGGGAGTTTCCTCCTAGGTTTCTAACATAGCTAAAGAAGGCCTTATGATTGTCTTTAGAGTCCTTGGCGATTTTTCTCTCAAAATTTGCCTTGGATGATTTTATGAGAGCTCTTAGTTTTTTACTTATAATGATCAAAGGTGTCTTACCTTTCAAGGATTTTGCTCTATCTTGTAGTAGCTTCCTCCTTTTGTTGTAGAGCTTGTTTATGGCTGGGGTCCACCAGACTGGACGCTTGCCTTTGGTACAGAGAGTCTTAGTTTTGTTTGGGATTGCCTGATCCATGCAGTCCTGTAGGTGCTGGTAGAAGGCATTTGTAAGTGATTCAGCGGTTTGAGTAATGTTTACCACTGGCTCAGGGGCCTTAAAGGAGACCACCTTAAAGGAGATCCCTGTATTGTGTGTCCTATAGGCAGTTGAGAGGAGATCTATGCCTGACATACAGGGCATTGTCAGACTCCATCCACTCTGATGGACCTCCTGCATGTCACCAAACCAAACAGCACAATAATTACCCATTCTAAAAACTTAAACCTTGCCTGTGCTGTAAGTAGGACTTGCTGGAGAGCCAGGTATGCATCCCAGAAACTACCATGAAACAATAAATACATTACTGGAATGCCAGTCAAAATCAAGTATAAAAAAAAACAAGCAGCACTAAACTCAAACCACTTCTCCTTGCACTGCAGTTCTAATTATAATTTATATTCAGCTTTATAAAATTACCAAATAACATGCTGAAAGTAGTGATCTCTGTGATACCCCCGCTTGTAAAAATGTTTCTTATCCAAAAAAGACCTGCTGCCTGACAACTATCTACTTGTTTCATGAGGAAGACATGATCAAAGTAGAAAATAAGCACCAAACAAGAAACAAGCGCAAGATAAATTGCTTAAAGGATTACAGCACAAGTTGTGGACCACACCACACATGATAGATTGGCATTTTGTTTAGTGTACGGGTAAAGCCTGCAAAGATGACTGCAAGTCTCCAACAAATGTAATGAGCTTCTGAAAATACTGTAATCCTGTCCTTTATTACAAATACTGTCATATGCATTTCAATACCTAAGGCTTATATGTTATCTAGTTATGTAAATATTCTCTGCATGGCAAGAACAAAAAAGGCTTTCAGTGTTGGTAATTCTTTAACAGTATGCTTATTAAAGCTTACTTGCATCTTACAATTTCTGACAAGCTTACCTGATGGTCATTAAAGCATTGCTACTTAAACACAGAGCAATAGAGCACTGCGACAGCATGCATTTTCTAAATAAGAAGAAGCATAAATCAACAGTATAAAAATATGACAGAAAACCGCAACATTCTGCAAAATCAAGGACAGATGAAAAGCCACGGCCGTACTTGTGTCTACCTTGGATGGGGGAATACGCTGCACACTTACACTGCATAAATGCTCCTTGCCTTGCTTGGACATATCCAGAGTCACTACATGGGGGAGTGGGGTGCAACAAGTATGTCACAATTTGACATGTCTCTGGCTGATGGTGATGGCTCTGACACTCATACCGCTCAACCTCAGAGCAAGAAATCTGGACAAAGCCATACATAGAAGTGGGATACAGGCCCAAAAATAAGGATAATTTTTAAATACTGCTCTTATAAACTTCTGAAGGGTATGAAATCTGAAACTCAAATGTTGCCATTATTTTCTAACTTCAATCTGTAATGATTTGCCACTAATTTGCCAGAAAACCCCAATTGTATGAAAAATGGACCAAAAATGTGGTGCAAAAATATAAAATTGCCACACAATACAGCTGGGAGCCTGTCAAAGAAGGGACACCTTTTTAATATTAGCACTGTTAACTTGAGCAGCTGACAAAATTAGAGAATCTACATACATTTCTGAAATAAAAGTAATGTATAACTCTGATCATTGCAGTTATTTATAATTGTAAACCCTCCACGTTTTCTTCCAAAATTGCTATTTTGCGGAGGGATTATTAGGGGGAGAGCAACATTTTGAGCCAAAATTGGGGACAGTTGAAAGGTTTGGATATTCCTAATTCTATAAAGTGATTTATTTGTACGTACCTGTCAACCTCTTAATGCATGAAATATGGACAAGGCCAAATATACTGGGGGGACATACAAACAGTACTAAAACTGCTCTTCTATAAACTTAAGACAGTTGATAGAATAACAGGTCTTGCTTTAGCATGCATTTTTCTGAAGGTTATGATGTCTAAAACTTAATGTCTGTCATTATTTAGTGACTTCATTCCTAAATGATTTGCCAGAAAACCACAAATTTTATGAGGAACAAACCAAAAATAAGAAGCAAAAATCTGGACAGTTGAGAGGTATAGTTCAGCTCGGGCTGTCTGAGTTTGCTGCCCTTCCCCCCTCACCAAATCATGGTCAAATGGAGCTTCCCCCTTGCCGCCATTCCAATGTCCCATTCTTTGGTTATTTCACCCCATTTACCATAAACACTGTACTGTGCATACTGCTTTACTTCTGCAATGATTTGGATTTCATTTGAAAGTTTTATTTTACATTTTACAGCACAAGCACTAATAAATATCTACTAAACAAAGCAATGCAGTTTCACAATGAAAATAGACTTAGCATTAAAACTTCTCTGTCCTTGAAACTCACGAGCATTGAAATCCACATTCAAAGAAAATATATTAAGCCAGTAGCAGATAAAGATTAACTTTGGGCTGTTTTCAAATCATAGGCCCCTTGCACACGAAACATACACGTGCTCTTTGATACACCTTCCTGATTGTATTAAATTATATTCCTTGTACAATACAGTCTAGTTGTTAGAGGGCGTTTTAAATTTATTGTTTTGAACATTTTTCCAGTAAACAATGAAACAAAATGCAAGCACCAGTAATGACAAAACTGCCCACTTCAGAACATTTCCGTCATAAAAGTCTACTCAAACTTCTATAGTCCACCAGTATCAGTAAATATGTACAATCTCTGAAGTAGTAAAAGTCATCTAAATAATTCCACATTAAAGAGATTTGTAACTAAATTAAGAGGTTGCTGTTAGCAAACAGCTTTATATTTCATTGTTTCATCTACAAATAAAGTGCCTATTGCCCTTGAGGAACCTTGAGGAATAAATTGCCTATGTTGCATTAAAAAAAATGATAAGCTAATAATGTTGCAATAGGGACTGGATGGCAAACTGATAACAGGTTTATAGTTACTAGGTATCTTCTCCAACAAGGACTGCAGCATTTACTCCCTTTACAACACAGTACACTATCAGCAATGCATTTATCTACTGTGGGAATAGAACCCACAGCCTTCTGCATCAAAAGCAAGTACACTACCTGTCATGCTATTAACAATACAAGTAGACTCAGCATAAGCAGCACTAAACTTTTGTTCCCCTGCAGCTCTCAGCTCCTTGTAAAATGTACTCGACACTCAGCTGTATCTCTGAACTTTGCAGCACAAGAAATCTGGAAAAAGCCAACATTTATTTGGGGGGGGGGGGCAAAAACCCAAAAACCAGGGACACATTTTAAACATTGTTTGTATAATGTTGTAAAGTTGCTAGAATAAAATGCCATGTGACTACCATACATTTCACTGCCAAGTCTTGAATCCAGGACCCTGTGCAAAACAGTCAGAGGAACATATGCTAAATCATCTGTTTTACAAAAGAGAGGAAAACTGAAACTTAAATGGCTACCATTTAGTGAATTCAGTTCTCACCATAGCTCTCAACCTCTTAGCAAAAAAACACCTGGACAAAGCCAGTAATGGGGGAATACAGCCCTCAAACATGTTCAGTGAATTCAGTTCTCACCATAGCTCTCAACCTTAGCACAAAAAACCCTGGATGAAGCCAAAAATGGGGGAATACAGTCCAAAAATAGGGACACATTTCAAATATCCATCTTATAAACTTAGAAAATTGCTAGAATAAAAGATTTAGTGTTATCATGTACTTTCTGAAGAATATGAAGTCTGAAATTCAAATGCCTGCCATTTTTATTTAACATGTGTTAACCAGGAAAGTCCAACTTGGAACAAAAGCCAATTTCCAGCACAGGCCCAGGGAGAAACGCTCCAGACTCATGTCTTTGTAAGATGAGAGGACATGCAGACTCCACACAGAAGGCACCCCAGCCAAGAATCAAACCAAAGAAGCTGTAGCTGTCAGGCAACAATGCTACCACTGACTGTGTAAGGAAACAAAAATACAGAAACCACAGATTTTATGAGGAACAGAACAAATATGAGGCAAAAATCTGCACTAAGATGGGAGGACATGCAGACTCCACACAGAAAGCACCCCAGCCAAGAATCAAACCAGAGAGGCTATAACTGTCAGGCAACAGTGCTACCCCTGCACCACTGACTGTGCAACAAAAATACAGAAACCACAGCTCTTATGAGGAACAGAACAGAACAAATATGAGGCAAAAAATGTTTGTCATCAATCATATAAAGCCACTCTTCCTCATAAGTCCATATCCAAAGAGATTCTTTGGTAACACATTGCTAGTGACAAAAAGCCTATAATCATCTTCAATAGATTCCAAGTTACGGTCTGAATATAGCAAATAAAATATTACATTGCAAGAGTTACAAAACTGGTTTACCAAAAATAGCTACAGAAAAACCTAAGTCAAGCAAATAAACCAATACTACACAATTAAACAGGTTAGAGGAATACAGAACACAGAGAAATTCAGGTGCTCAGAATAAATGAAATGGTGATACCCTAAGCTTTCTGAAGCCCTTTAGAGGGAACTGATCATATCACAGACATCTCCTATTTTACTTATAAAAGTCACAAACACATTAATGACATTAAACAATATATAAAAAGATACTTAAAAAAATAAGAAAAATAACACATAAAACTCGCTCGTACTTATCAAGTAAAAATTAAGTATGCAAAAGTTTAAGAAAATGAACTTGGATTTAAAGTAACATAACAACAAAGGAAATAACATACAGCAAGGATATGTCTAAATTAGTTACACACCTTAATACAAAATCAACTAATGTACAAAATGATAAAGTATGTTATTCACGTTTGTTATGTCTGCCACATGTCCCTCAGCACTAAGGGATAAGGAACAAAATGAAAGCTTACAGTTCAGAAACTCCTATTCCTATGAATACCTGTACATCTGCTAAATGAAGAATATGCAATGCACTCCTTACTGTGTGTATTAGGGCATGCTTAAGACTCAGAAATACCCATGATGCATTTGATCCACCAAAAGTGTCCCTTTCCAAGTAATTATCACTCAGACCTCCAGCTAGTCCTGACTGCTACATCAGCATTAACTTGTGTATCTCCAGCCCTGCCACCATACTGGAGTTAAACAATACTTTTTGGTCCCCCTCCCATCCTATTGCACCAGTTGATATACCCACCTCAGCCTTGCAGAAAAAATCCCCTCCCCAGCATCCCTTTGTATCCTACTAGTAATCAAAGTTTATCTCATCCTTCAATAACCACATAGTGCCCCCTGCCTGCACACAGACATCAGTGATCAGGTCCCACCCATTCATGGCACATGATAACATTTTGCATAACTTGTTAAATAACAGTTTGCATACCTGTCTACTTCTCAAATACAAAGCCTGACTATTGCTTCTATGTCGCACCCCTCTCCACACACACACACACACACACACACACACACACACACACACACACTAGAATATCCAACAGAGCACCCGTGCAAGCTAATGGTAAAAATCCACCAACGGCAATGGAGCTCACCTGATGTAGAATATCCAATGTAACGGAGCATGTACTAAATCCAAGTCACTCCAAATCCAGCTCCATGTCACCCACGCAGTCAAATCCAGCCCTGCAATAGCTCAAGCTCACCTGCTGTAGAATATCCAATCCAACAGAGCATGTACTAAATCCAAGTCACTGTGCAGTAAAATCCAAATCCAGCTCCAAGTCACCCACGCAGTGAAATCCAAATCCAGCCACGCGTGAGCTCAAAACTAATCTCACCTCTCTCCTGATTGGTCCAGCCTGCAGATGAAGCAGTCCAGAGCTTTTCTGTTCTGTGTGGTCATCACCGCACAGACTTCTGGGCATCTGCAGGGCAGAGATGCCTTCCCCTCTATCCGGACTGCTGACAAAGCAGTCTGGAGTTCTGTCTGAGTTCCCAATCTGTGCGCGTATGCGCGGAGTTCTGGGACTCACGATTTAAAAAAAAATTTTTTGCTTTCTTTTCTTTACTTTTTTGTTTGTTTTCTTTTTGTTTTCTAGGTGGGGGGGCTGCACTCCGGCAGTCCTATAGCACGAGCCACCCCTGTTAAAAAGGCTCTTGTGGTTGTTAGCCTAGTAAAAACCTATGATCCTATAGATAACACTGTGTATCCAGATTAAATTATTATGGTGTTTATGCTGTGATACATTTAATGTATTTAATAATATGTTTTGTTTGTTCGCCCTTTCTTTGTACTTCAGTTTGTCAGTGATGTGAAAATCCAATAATTTGCTGAAAAATATAAATACCGGATGAAAAAATGATATTATTTTAGGAAAAGCATTAGAATATGTTGGATTATTATTAAACAAACATAAAAATATAGGCCTAGGAGATGTTAGCAAAGTTGGAGATATAGATTTTAATACATCTGTTTGTAAAATTTTAGGAATAACCTTTGGGGATATTAGTGATGTATTTCTGTAATGGAAGCTTTATTAGACGACTTACAAAAACTAGCAAATCAGTGGAATGCCTTTTCACTGACATTTGGTAAGAAAGCATATTTCATTCGGGTCTATATTAGCTAACTGAATGCTTAAAAAAAGCGAACGGTGATTCATCAACCCTATGGAAGCGAAAGCTTACAATGTCGAAGTGTCAGAACAGTGTTTTTTTTCCAAGGGAAAATAATCGCTGTTCCAACAAAAAAATAAATAAAATAAAAAACAATTTCAAACATTACATTAAGTGGGGGGGCTTCACCCCTCACACCCCGTACTTAAATATACCAACTCTGAGATCGCACTACAGTGCCCAAAACGGCAAAGTACCGAAGCGACCAAGCAAATTCTTTCCCATGGAAAGAATTCGCTGAACAGCTGTTTCGATATTTTGCATTTTCAGCCTTTTATGTTCGAACAAGATGCATTCAAAAGAATGCGTCTTCGGTCTTCTAATATAGACCTGTCATACACATGTACTACAAAAACTGAGTTATTTAGGTATAGTTTATATATTGCCTTGTTCATAAGAAACTGATTTATTAAAGATCACTTCTACTATTATTGGAGGTTCAAGACAAAAATCCAGTTAAAATGGGAATTCTATACTGCAAAAAAAAGAAGATGATAGACTGGGACTAATATACCTATTGTGAATTCAGCATCCTTTTATCGATACCGGATTTTGACAGAAAAATCTAATAAAGAAGCTTCTATACTGAGTGCTTTACCATGGAAAAAATAATAATTTATGGACCTTAATTCAGAAAAAAAGACAAAGGAACTTTATAACCTCTGAGTTTAAAAATACCATGATAAGCTAATCATGTGGAATGTAGACATACTTAGAATTATAAGACAATGGAAAATATGGCATATTTATTTATACCTTGCCTGTGTTTGTCCCACTAGCCTAGTAGTGACCTCCTTTTGGGAGAAACCCAAGGTAGTACTTAAACTACAAAGGGAAATTTGGCCACGGCATTGTGGAACTTTTTTCTTTTTGATAGGTGCCTTGAGATCTCTTACCTTTATCTGAGCTACCAGCAACTCAAGTTGATGGGACTAATGTCTTATCTGATGGACGACACATTCAGGAGTACAACACCTGCCTTATGCTACACTACAGTGTCAGCAATCCATCTGTCTGTTGTGAGAATAGAACTCACAACCTTCTGTACCAAAGACAAGTGTGTTACCTGTTGCACCACTGACACTACAATATGAATATAATAGACATGTTTATGTTAAATCGTGGGTAGATAAATTTAAGATTATACTAAAACCTGGTAAACAGAGACAAATGTGATTTCCTAATGTTTTTGAAAGCAAAGATTTTCTACGGGATACAAATGTTGATACCAGTCAAACCACAAATGAAGTAGAAGGTAAAACTGGAAAGATTATGTAACATTGGTCTTGTAGAGGAAATTATTGAACATGCGTTATTAGACTGTAAGTGAATACGAGCAGCATTGTAAGTGAATACAAGAAGCATTGTAAGTGAATACAAGAAGCATGGTATCTCTTTCAAAAAACAATACGTTAGACTCTGTTTAGCACACAGACATGGATATGATTGCTTGTGGTAAATGTGATGCACATAAGCGTAAAACAAATGACATTGTAGATAAACTTATTTTGAGTATGGTCTGGGTAATTTGAAAAAGTAGATCTGATATCTATTATATAATTAAGGCATATGAATTTCATGCTACATTGACAGCAAAAAATGGTTGTGTCATAAAGGCTGGGGTAGTTTATGTGATATCTGTCACTTTTCTTTGATTGTTTCTATTTTTTTTTATCTTTGTATAAAACTGACTTTGAAAATGCTTATCGTGTCTATATTTGTTGCTGTCTGTATATCAATAAATCTCCCTTATCTTTTTGATAACAGACGAGCTATCCCCAGCTCAAGCAGATGGAACTGCAGTGTAACGCAGAGGTTTCTAACAAAGAAGATCAAGGGACTCCAGCATGTGCCTTACACAGACTGACTAAATTCCCTGTCCATATTGTATAGGCTTCTTAGGGGAGACTTATGCCTGGCCTACAGAGTAATCCAGGACCCAAACCTAATGAACTTGCTGCAATTCTGTAAATCAAATGGGACTAGGGCTACCTGTTTCAGGGACCTAAATATGGTCTCCAACTTAAATAGGATATGCTGGAGGGACAGATTTATCTCCCAACGATCGCTGTGTCTTTGGAATAGGCTACCTATTCCTGTGAAATAGAGCACCTCTATGACACTGTTTAAGAGGAACCTGGACGAGTGGATGGGCACCGTAAGTTCTTAACAGGGACAGTGACTACAATCCTCCTGGACATGGGCAACCATTACTAAATGCAATCTTGGGTATCAGCTAACATTTCTATGCTATTACATTGGGATGAAACAGCTAGGCTTGAAATGACCTCCTGGTCGAAAGCCTAGTAATCTCCTATGATCTTATCTTAGAAACTG
Organism: Protopterus annectens; assembly: GCF_019279795.1. Lineage (NCBI taxonomy): Eukaryota > Metazoa > Chordata > Ceratodontiformes > Protopteridae > Protopterus > Protopterus annectens. The sequence goes on along the minus strand of NC_056744.1, from coordinate 328,926,109 downwards.
AAAAATAATCCAGTCACCTGGGATGGGAGTAGAACCCACAGCCTTCTAGCTACCCCCACCAAAGGTGTGTGTGTGTGTGCTACCTGATGAGTCACTAACACTAACAGACTTGGGCTTGGAAAGCCCCCCCACATTGTGATTGCATGTAGTCTTGTACATATTTTATGCAGTCCCAGACGGGATTCTATTAAAGTTATGGAGAAGGGCACAAAGGAAGTTGGATTTGCCCCCTGTGGGTAAATATTGTATACATTACATGAGCACATAAAAAATGACCTTTCCATAGAGACCTCACAGTCCTTCCTTCCTCATACAGTGTCTCGGCCCCTTATAATAGAAGTAGTAGAGTATGCCCAGGTATTATAATCAGTCCATAGAGACCTCATAGTCATTCTTTCATCCCTCCTGTGTCTTGTCTCCTTATAACAGAAGTAGTAGAGTATGCCCTGGTGTTGTAATCAGTCACTGTATCAAGTATTTATCCAGCTAGATGACATTTGTTAAGCAGGTAAGCTAATACATCTGAGGTAGATTTTCAAATACAACCAGAAGTGTAAGGATTGGTGTTGTACATACTTAGACACAGACATACTCAGGTCCGCTTGTGTGTGTGTGTGTGTGTGTGCGCTTGTGTGTGTGTGTGTGTGTGTGTGTGTGTGTGTGTGTGTGCGCGTGTGTGTGTGTGCATGCGTGCGTGTGTGTGTGTGCATGCGTGTGTGCAGGTGTGTGTGTGTGTGTGTGTGTGTGTGTGTGTGTGTGTGTGTGTGTGTGTGTGTGTGCGTGTGTTGTGTGTAATGTAGTGATTTTGTCAACTTGTTTTTCACAAAATGGGAAGAAACAGGACTACCCATGGAAAAAAAATACAAAGACACATGGAGAGCATAAAAAACTCTGGATAGTGACCAAAGGTCAGATTTGAAGTCTGGGCTTTGAAACTGTGAGGCAAAGATGTTAACATTTGCCATGCTGCCCAATTTCCCCTTGTAGTAATCATCAATGATACTTTGAAGGAGGGACCCCCTCCCTCTGGCTGTAGTGACCATAAATGTGAACATTCTTGCTGCTGTTCTGGCCCGTTTCACATATTGGTTCTGTGTACACCTCTCTTATAATAATGTATATTTGTTAGTAATACTCTACTGATCTGCCCTATTTGAGCATGTTTCCAGTTGATGGGTTTTAATATCCCTGGTACTTTCCCTCCAGGGATGGGACCATTCTGTTAGTGGGTTGGGAAGGCAAAGTAACTTGGAGTGGCATAGCTGGCAGCCTCACATGTGTGTTGTTGCATGCCAGGGATTTTTTTTTGTATTCTGTAACTGTGATGTGACATGCTTCATTGCACTATGCTGAGTTAGAATGGTGATCCTCCAATCAGCTATGGCATTCCCCTTCTCACTGGGAGCATACCACATTGTTGGCAGAAACTCCTCCCTCCTGGAGTGGGCAAGACTTCAAAAAAAGCCAGTTATTCCAAATCACATTCCCTGGGATCTCCGTTGCGTAACTGTTAAATGAACTTCGGATATGTGGGTTGTAGTTAAGGCTTTATCCTTCAACACTGCAGAGCCTGAGGACTGTAACTTTTGCTTTCAGACTTACCCTTGGTCTGTGTAGATTTTCTCATATTCTTAGTAAATTAGGAACAGTTTATACCTGCTTAGTAATAATTGTAATATTTTCTTTGTTAACAGGTCACAGGGTCCCCTTTTCAGTGACAGCCTGGGAGCATTGCCTGGCAAACTGACTTGCAGAGAGTCACACAGTTTGAATGTGTATGAAATACAAAATTATTGAACTAAATTTATGCAAGTTTTTTTTTATTGCTATCACTCTAGAGTACAATGTTTATAAAAGTATTATTATGTGAAATATGAAAATGCCCTTAATCAAGTTCTGTGCCATGATTTTTGAAGAACAATACAATGACATTTAATGTTTAGAGGTGGAGACCTATAGACCTTGTATCATGGTATTTCCTCTATGATATGAGAAATGTTGAGAAATGTGTAATTCAGTTAATATCTCAGTTAGGCTGAGGGTTATCATTTCTTGCAACTGTTTCAGTGGAGTAGCTTCTCAGCAGCACAGTAAAATGCACAGAGATTATCTTATACAAGCTGTAGCCTTTCTTCATTGTTTGCTGTCAGGCTGGTGTGAGTGCAAAGCTTAAGGCATTCTGCATTCCTTCTGTTCCCCACAAGGGATGGATGCTGTTTTTAGATTTATTTGGGCTCCTACGGACAACTTGTTAATTGACGGTTACCTCCCTAGTGTGATCTTATATTCAGTCAGAATATCATGAGGCATACAAAACCTTCCCTCTGTCCCCATATCAGAATCTGCTTTTGTTTGCTTCCTGCTTCAGAAATGCTTTGCATTTCCCTGCACGTTCCTTGGATTGCAGTTCACACGCATATGCCAGGCGCACCGAATGCTTTATTTTTATGCCACTTCCGATGGTTACAAAAATATTTTGGTAAGAGATCCTTGGGTGTTGAGTTACAAGTTATGTGACTGAAGTGGAAAGAGTCACCGTGGGAAAACAACAGCTTGTAAACTGCCATCTGACTGTGAACATGCATCAAACCTTGGAATCCTTCCTGTGCTGCAGGATTTTTATGAGAAGGAGGCCCTGTGAGCTGTCACATTTACTCTATACTTGTTCTATAATTCTCTCCTGAGATACTGTTCTTGCAGTAACACTCTACCCAGAATGCACTGTACTTATGTACTTGCACTCTTATTATCACACCAAATGTATGTAGGGGGGTGTAACAGCTTCCATCTTATGGCTTAGGACTTGTTTATTTTTCCTTGATTTTCTCTCATATTTTCGTACTGCAGTCTGCAGATTATTTTTAGCTGTAAATTATTTGTAAGTAATATAGCAAACTATTGATTGTTACAGCAGGCAGTGAACTTAAAAACATAATGCAGCTTCAGTTTAGCAGGAAGATCTGGTCATCAGCGGTTCTAACCTCAAACCTTCATACATCACAGTACTACTCTCTCTGCCCCTACTGCCCAAACGCCCTAGGGGGAAAAGGCCAAGTGGCATGACTGTCTTGTAATATTTTGGTGCTTGTGTGTATTTGTGCATGTATGCGTATGTGTATGTATGCACTTGCTCCCCATCTTATTTATTTTCATTAACTGTCATGGCAATGTGTACAGAAAGCTGGAGGCATCCAACATAAATGTGTTGTACTTACCACCCCTTCCCACTTTAGTACTGTGTGCTAACCCTAATCTTGCTGCTGCCCCCAACACTAACCATGCATCTTACTTAAAAAACAACCTTCCAGTAACATTAGCAATATTCCGGCAAATTTGAGGCTAGTGTAATTGGGGGGGGGGGGGTTCAAGTTCAGTATTTAGATCATCCAATGTTATGCTTGTTTGCCCTTCTTAATGTTAATATTTTATGTTCGATATTAAGTAAGCTCGCTCATACATAAACTCCAATTTGGAATAAGCTAATTTTCAGTGGAGACCTGGGGAGAAGTGCTCCGGACGCATGTCTTTGTAACATGCTAGGATACTGGGCCACTCAGAGAGCAGGGAGGACATGCAGACTCAAAACAGAAGGCACCCCATCCGAGAATCAAACCAGAGACAAACTGCTGCACTACTGCATCATATGTATATGTGTGTGTGTGTGTGTGTGTGTGTGTGTGTGTGTGTATATATATATATATATATATATATATATATATATATATATATATATATGGATCTACTTCAGATGATCGAACTTTTAAAACTTCGAATTTCATATGGCCGAGACCATATGATCAAAATTCAAAACTTCGAACACCTGAAATAAAAATAAAACCAAAACAAAATACTTTTCCTGGACATTTTTGCAGGGGGGGCAAGCCCCCCTGTACCCCCCCACCCCACTACTATTTAAATACACCAACTCCGAGATCGCACTACAGTGAGGAAAAGGGAAAATTTCCTGTTCTGTGCTGTATGGAAATCTCTGTTCAGAACGTTCGAAGTTTTAAAACTTCGATCATATGGTCTTGGCCCTAAGAAAGTCAGAGTTTTAAAAGTTTGATCATCTGAAGTGGACCCATATATATATATATATATATATATATATATATATATATATATATATATATATATATATGTATGTACATGCATATATATACACACACACACACACGTATATATATATATATATATATATATATATATATATATATATATATATATATATATATATGTATGTCTGTGTGTACATATTCGCATATATGTATATATATCAAAAATCAGAAAAACGAAAAGCGACAACAACACAATGAATAAAGCACCACGCGAGTACACCAATAAGTGCTCTCACACTACGATGACTTATGTGTAACGAAACCAGTAAATTCTTGTATTAAACTGAAAGAGCGAAGTGGATAGTAATAAACTTAATTTATTAAAATGACGACTGAAAACAACATCGACGTACATACAAAATCCAAATGTTGAGCGCTTTCACCCAGAAAACCTGGGCTTCTTCAGAACTAATTGTGTTAATACAATTCAGATAATTTAAGCCTTTTCTGGCACCAAAAAATTAATTCAGAACGCTCACATTTAAAGTGAAAGTATTGCAAAACAAATCCGTTACTGGTACAAAAGACTGTAGCCCTAGCAATTGATTAGAACACATTTGGAACAAATCATTGACAAATTTAATACTATTATAATTTCAAAAGAAAACCTATGCGTTCCTATAATAATTAATAAATAGACATCACAAAAATATCACTAAAATAAAATATTCCACCAGTCCATACAAACTTGATCTAAAAAATCTAATACATATAATACATTACATTGTGTATAAAACCTATGTTCTAATATAATATATTGGTTATTTACTGAATAAAACCTCTATTATTTTATATGTAAACATTTTTTATATATAAGAATTTTTTTGTAAAAAACTTTTTTTCTGTTTATAAAGTTCATTAAGCGAATGCTAACAATGATTTGACAGAGATATGTTCATTTAGACCTGGGGGTGTGGTGGCATCTAACAAAATTTGCCATCATGTTTCCTTATAACTAAGTAAGCTTTTCATATCACCACCCCTAGGGTCATTATTTATCACTTCTAGTATTATGAATTTAAAATGGTGATCATCTCCTTCCCTTTCAATATGTCTGTATAATGCGTTGTTACTATCTTTAATTTTGATACAGTAGGTGTGGTCGTAAATTCTTTTCCTAAGATTTCTTAACGTTTTTCCCACGTAAAAACTGTCACAACACTGACAAAAACTCAGGTGAATCACCATCTTAGTGTTACAATTCCCAGTCTTCCTATACACAATGCTTTTATGTCCATTATTTAGGTGCATTATAATTTCTTCTGACATATATTTGCATTGTTTATAGGTACCACATCTTGGGCTGCGAACGGATGCCAGCTTGTTGTTCTTACTACCTGTATGCTTATATTCTAATATTTGTTTTATATTAGTTCCCATTTTAAATATGAAATGTGGTTTAGAACCTATCATTTTGGTTAGCTGGGTGTCTCTAGTTATATAATACCAAAAAACATATATTAATCTCTTTATATAACTTGCTGCCAAGTTGAATTGTAAAACAAAGGACTTTTGAAATACCCCCACATTCAAAACTGGTGTTTTATTCTTTTCTTGTGATGTATATGTCTTATCTGTAACCAACATATGCTTCCTTCCCAGTAGTGATTGAAATCTGTCGTTCCTCAATTGTAAAATGTATTTAATAGTATGTTGCATCATATTTAAGGGGTAAACTCTTTGTGTAAATAACTCTTTTATATAATCCAGTTCAGTAATTAACAACTCGTCATTAGATGTCATACGAGCTACTCGTACACATTGTCCTTTAAATATGTTGTTCTTCATATGCTCAGGATGCCAACTATTGTAATGTAAATAATTATTGGAAAACGTTTCTTTCCTATATATAGAAGAAGTAAGAGTATTAGCTTGATATTGGATAAACGTATCCAAATAAGGTAACCCAGTGTTATTGTGAGCGTAAGTGAATTTCAAGTATTCACTACTTTCATTCAAAAATTTGATAAAAGATTCTAGGGTCGCATTGTCTGCATCCCATAAAATATAAATATCATCTAAATATCTGGAATAATATTTCACATGTTTGTAATATTCACAAGTGAAGAGTATCGAGTCCTCCCAATGAAGTATAACAAGGTTGGCATAGATGGGAGCGCAAGCGGCTCCCATCGCTACCCCTTTAATTTGCTTAAAATGTTCACCATCAAAATAAATATAGTTGTTATCCAACACTATGGACATCATCTCTACCAATAATATGATTTCATCCCATTCCAGATTGGAATATTTAAAAATGCTGGCACTAAATGCTTCAAGCCCTTTTTCTTTTGGGATGCAGGAGAATAAATCTATTACGTCAATGGTAAGGAAAGTTACTTGATCAAAATTCATATCAATAGGATAATTTCTTAAGAAAACCCAAGAATCCTTCACCATGTGAGGAACTTTCTCGTATAAGAATTTGAATTTAAAGTCAATATACTTACCTATGGGGAAGGTCTTAGATTTACTACCAGAGATGATAGGTCGAAATGGCGGGTCATGGACATCCTTGTGAACCTTAGGAATACCAACAAGGGTGGCTAACCTGGGAAATTTCACTGATAAAAAATCGTATGTCTCTTTGGTTATTCTTCCTTCTACATAATATTCCTGAATATATGAATCAATTCTTTGGTAGGCAATATTCAACTCATTAATAGAAATGGGTGTATAGTTACCAGAATAATACAATAAATCATATAACTTTTTAGTATATTCTGTACTATCATATAGAACAACCCCAGTAGACAATAGGGAGTATGATATGTTATGCTTCATTGGGAGGACTCGATACTCTTCACTTGTGAATATTACAAACATGTGAAATATTATTCCAGATATTTAGATGATATTTATATTTTATGGGATGCAGACAATATGACCCTAGAATCTTTTATCAAAATTTTGAATGAAAGTAGTGAATACTTGAAATTCACTTACGCTCACAATAACACTGGGTTACCTTATTTGGATACTAAGAAATAATAGTACCTATGATGCAGTACAAATAGATTTATTGTGCATGTTGCTTGAAATCATTTTGGAAAATAACGTAATGGTATTTAATGGAGAATACTATTTGCAACAAGTGGGTGTTGCAATGGGCACACCCTGTGCGAATAGTTTTGCGAATATGGTGCTAACACAATGGGAAGAAAGTGTAGCCTTAATGAATAATACTTACAATGCAAGTATTTGTTTGTATAAATGTTTTGTAGATGATCTTTTTCTAATTTGGATTAGGTCTTATGAACGTTTGATGAAGTTCATTGATTATTTGAATGACAGCACTAACTTTTTTAAAATTCTCATTTAAAGCCCGTAAAGGAATGATAGATTTTCTTGATGTTGTTGTTATGAAAGACCAAGATGTTTTTTTCTCTACTACTATGCACAGGAAGTTTTCTCATAGGAACAACATTCTATCTCGAGATAGTATGCAACCATCTTATGTTTATAAAAATATAATTAAGGGGCAAGGAATGCGCATATCTAGATTAAAGACCAATGATGCAACATTTCATATGAATTTAGATGCTTTTAGAGATGAATTGGTCAAGTGTAAGTATACACTGAAAGAAATTGATTTAAATCTTAAACATGTTTAAAATCTAAGAAATACAGTAGCTAAACCATATATGGAGAATACTGTGTCAGATGTTAGAGTTTTACGAAATAGTAAAAAATGTAATTATAATGTAAATAGAACTTCATTGAGTCTACAGTATTCTAGTAACATTGATATGATTAGAGACATTGTGAAACAGAACTGGTTTATTTTAGAATCTGATGTACAAATTAAAGAGATAGTGGGTGATAAACGTCATTTTAGGTATAAGAATAAAAAGAACTTAAAGAGATTATTGTGCAACTCAAATAAACAGTCCTCTGTAGGGAAGGGAATATCAAAACCTTACTCAAGACCATGTGGTAAGTGTAATATATGTAAGGTATTCAGTTTAGATAATGTTTTTATACATCCTATAACTAATGTTAGATATGAATTTAGAGTAAATGCTACATGTCACTAATGATTTGATATATTTGGCAGTGTGCAATGACTGTCAATCGTACTATGTAGGTATGACAAATAGATCCCTTCGTGATAAAGTTAGAGAACTTCTTTCGACTATTCGTAATGGAGATATTGAAAGAAGTGTGTTAGCCAAGCATATAATGCTAAATAAAACACATACATTTCAATTTATGGTTATATGCTGTACAGATTATAGTTTAAGGTTGGGGGACAAGAAAAATGTTACTGAACAGAATGAATTATATTGGATAGTTAAGTTGCAACCCGATAAATTACCTGGACTCAATGAAAGGGCTTCGATAAAACCATTGCTGGCTGCCAAGAGATTTAAGTAATTTTATCTTAATATGGTGGCGCTGCGGTAGCATTGTCACCTAACAGTAAGACGTTGTCCTGTTCGATTCTCAGCTAGAGCATCTTTTGTGTGGAGACATGCGTGAAAGGGCATACCTTCATTGAAGGTTTTGCATCAGGGCTGGCAATTCGGCACGTAAAAGTCTACTGCCAATCATTAGCGGACCGGAGTTCATCTGTGGCGACCCCTAACCGAGAAAAGCCGAAAGACACAGCAGCATTGTATATTTTTAACAAAGTGTTTGTTTTTAAGAAATGGTAATTGATTAATTATTCACCTACTTCACTAATATGTTAATTAGAGAATGTATTTAAACAGGAAATGATGAGCAATGTGAATGAAGTCTGATGAAGCATCTGTTTGATGTGAAAGCGCTTACTGGTGTTGTCTGTTCGATTTGAAATTGGTTCTACAATAAATCGTTGGATTTTATGCTGTGGTCTTCTCATCTCCATTTTTGATATATAACGAATAAAGCACCACGCGAGTACACCAATAAGTGCTCTCACACTACGATGACTTATGTGTAACTAAACCAGTAAATTCTTGTATTAAACTGAAAGAGCGAAGTGGATAGTAATAAACTTAATTTATTAAAATGATGACTGAAAACAACATCGGCTTATAAACAAAATCCAAATGTTGAGCGCTTTCACCCAGAAAACCTGGGCTTCTTCAGAACTAATTGTGTTAATACAATTCAGATAATTTAAGCCTTTTCTGGCGCCAAAAAGTTCATTCAGAAGGCTCACATTTGAAGTGATAGTATTGCAAAACAAATCCGTTACTGGTACAAAAGACTGTAGCCCTAGCAAGTAATTAGAACACATTTGGAACAAATCATTGACAAATTTAATACTATTATAATTTCAAACGAAAACCTATGAGTTCCTATAATAATTAATAAATAGACATCACAAAAATATCACTAAAATAAAATATTCCACCAGTCCATACAAACTTGATCTAAAAAATCTAATACATATAATACATTACATCATGTATAAAACCTATGTTCTAATATAATATATTGGTTATTTACTGAATAAAATCTCTATTATTTTATATGTAAACATTGTTTATATATAAGAATTTTTTTGTAAAAAAATTTTTTGTAAAAAAAATTTTTCTATTTATAAAATTCATTAAGTGAATGCTAACAATGATTTGACAGAGATATGTTCATTTAGACCTGGGGGTGTGGTGGCATCTAACAAAATTTGCCATCATGTTTCCTTATAACTAAGTAAGCTTTTCATATCACCACCCCTAGAGTCATTATTTATCACTTCTTGTATTATGAATTTAAAATGGTGATCATCTCCTTCCCTTTCAGTATGTCTGTATAATGCGTTGTTACTGTCTTTAATTTTGATACAGTAGGAGTGGTCGTAAATTCTTTTCCTAAGATTTCTTTCCGTTTTTCCCACGTAGAAACTGTCACAACACTGACAAAAACTCAGGTGAATCACCTTCTTAGTGTTACAATTCCCAGTCTTCCTATACACAATGCTTTTATGTCCATTATTTAGGTGTATTATAATTTTTTCTGACATATATTTGCATTGTTTGCAGGTACCACATCTCGGGCTGCGAGGATGCCAGCATGTTGTTCTTACTACCTGTATGCTTATATTCTAATATTTGTTTTATATTAGTTCCCATTTTAAATATGAAATGTGGTTTAGAACCTATAATTTTGGTTAGCTGGGTGTCTCTAGTTATATAATACCAAAAATCATATATTAATCTCTTTATATAACTTGCTGCCAAGTTGAATTGTAAAACAAAGGACTTTTGAAATACCCCCACATTCAAAACTGGTGTTTTATTCTTTTCTTGTGATGTATATGTCTTATCTGTAACCAACATAACCTTCCTTCCCAGTAGTGATTGAAATCTGTCGTTCCTCAATTGTAAAATATATTTAATAGTATGTTGCATCATATTTAAGGGGTAACCTCTTTGTGTAAATAACTCTTTTATATACGCTCTACAAAACTTTGTAATATAGACCTATTTCAAAATGAACTCAGCAAATGCAACTGGAGCCCCTTAAAATCTCTTCCTCTTGAAAATGCAGTATCATACTTTAATACCACTTTTTTATCCATTCTTGACAAACATGCTCCTGAACGCACCATCAGAATGAAACCCAATATTGCCCCATGGCTCTCTAAGGAAACTAAAAAGCTAATTCTCTCCAGAAATAAAGTCTGGGCCAAATGGAGATGCCATAGAAATTCCCTCGATCTTCTTCATTTCCGCCAACTTAGAAACTCAACCAAAAAAGCAATAATTACTGACAAAAAAAACTTCTACTGTAAACTTCAACAAACTCATCATAACAATCCCAAACAGTTTTGGTCATCTATAAATAGACTCCTTTCCCCAGGAACATCCAAAACTCCCACCCCTCTTAATGCTGACCCAGACACTCCCCACCTCACTGCAAATGCTTTCAACTCTTTTTTTACTGACACTATTCTATCACTAGCTAGACAACTTAGCACTAATAACTCCTGCCCACCTATAAACCAAAAACACCCTTCAAATAACTTTAAAATACAACCTATTCCTACATCTTTCATCTCTAGACTTATCCACAAACTGAAGCCTTGTACCCCTTCTGCTGACAAGCTCCCTTCACTTTTTCTCCAAAAAGCTGCCAAAGAAATTGCATATCCAGTATCTATACTTATAAACAGGACAATCCAAGAGGGAACCATCCCAGACATCTGGAAAATATTCCATATTATCCCATTACATAAAGGTGGGAATTCCATTGATACTCAAACTATAGACCAATTGCCCTCCTTTCTCCATTAGCAAAAATAATGGAAAAATGTATTCACCAACAACTTTTACAGTATCTCTCTCAAAACAACATAATAGCAAACTGTCAGCACGGTTTTAGACCACATCATAGTACTACCACTGCTCTCCTATCATTTGTAGATACCATCAATAGGAACCGCAACGACAACCTTCTCTCTTCTGCTCTCTTCATCGACCTCTCTAAAGCTTTTGATATGGTCAACCACTCCATTTTAATTAACACTCTTACATCCCTCTCCTTTGATAATCTTGCCACTAAATGGTTTACATCCTACCTCAGCAATAGACAACAAGCAGTTAGTTGGGAAAACCAAATTTCCTCATTCACACCCGTTTCCATCGGTGTACCTCAGGGCTCCATTCTAGGACCTCTTCTCTTCTCTCTGTTCATCAATGATCTCCACTCAGTAATCCCTCAAATAACCTGCATTCAATATGCAGATGACTCCACCCTTATCTGCTCTGCTTCATCTCCTAATGAACTTTCATCTATTACTCAAAATGTCTTCAACACAGTAGAAACTTGGTTCACCAGACGTAACCTCCTCCTCAATGCCAAAAAGACTAAACTTCTCCTTTTCTCTCCTAGCACACGGTCCACTCCCTTGGACTTCACCATCTCCTCAAATAATGCCACTCTCATTACTCCTGATCCAACAACAAAACTTTTAGGAATAACAATTGATAATAACCTCTCCTTTGATCAGCATATCAACAACACCATTAAAATAGTCAATAGAAAAATAGGAAGCCTATATAGAATTAAACCTTTCCTAACCTCTTCATCCAGAGTCAAGATTGCCCACTCCCATCTTTTGTCAACTCTTCTTTATGCCTCACCAATTTTTACTTACCTTAGGAAAGCCAACCTTAACAAACTGGCTACTTGCTACAACAACATTGCCTGTTTTGCCACTAGTAACCCTTTTAGAACTCATCACTGTATTAACCTGAAACTTCTAGGCTGGCTAGAACTACAAAACCTTCTGTTAATCCCTCATCTCACTATTGCCCATAAAATTCTATACCAACCCAATAAAACCCCTATACTCTCTAAACTTTTAATCCCTTATAACAACCTAAACTCCCTTCGCTCTTCCAGTAAACTTATGGCTACTATAACAAAGACTAATAATTCTTCTGGTGACTCTCTATTCAATAATACTGCAGGAAGGAACTGGAATCTGCTTCCTAGCGATATAACACTTACCACATCTCTGCCTCTCTTTAAACATAAAATCAAAGATTATTTCCAAAGCCACTGGCTCTGTTCCTGTACTAAACCTGACTAATCTTTTACCTCTTCTGCGCTTTCCTACTACTCTGCACTTTCCTACTACTCTGCGCTTTCCTACTACTCTGCACTTTCCTACTACTCTGCGCTTTCCTACTACTCTGCACTTTCCTACTACTCTGCGCTTTCCTACTACTTTACTTTCTCTCTCTCTTTTCTGAGTCTGCTTCAGTCTATCTCCTTTTAGAGTTGTTTTGTTTCTTCTTTCCTCTATGTTAATCTCTCTCATCCATCTTTTTTTTAACATTTCCTTCACTTTTCTTAAACTGCTTCCCTTTCTCCTCTCCTACTATAGAGTTTCTCTTTCTCCTTTTGTTACTAAGATTAGTTCTATATAATATTATAAGTCAATTTTACCATCTGTATTGTGCCTTGTTCTTGATGTTATTACAGCTAATACTGTTATTCTTAGAAATGTGATTCTTTTCATGTATATACCTGTTATTGGGTACTTTTTTTATTTGTCTTTTCATCTATGATGATTTGTCCAATTGCTTGTTTATTTTTGACTTTTTGTTAAAATTTGTGTGGAGCTTTTCTCCCCGGGCCTCTACTGAAAATGGAAATATATCCAGCTAGACTAGCCTGGTCAACAAATGTAAAATAAATAAATAAAATATATAATCCAATTCAGTAATTAACTACTCGTCATTAGATGTCATACGGGCTGCTCGTACACATTGTCCTTTAAATATGTTGTTTTTCATATGCTCAGGATGACAACTATTGTAATGTAAATAATTATTGGAAAACTTTTCTTTCCTATATATAGAAGAAGTAAGAGTATTAGCTTGATATTGGATAAACGTATCCAAATAAGGTAACCCAGTGTTATTGTGAGCGTAAGTGAATTTCAAATATTCACTACTTTCATTCAAAAATTTGATAAAAGATTCTAGGGTCGCATTGTCTGCATCCCATAAAATATAAATATCATCTAAATGTCTGGAATAATATTTCACATGTTTGTAATATTCACAAGTGAAGAGTATCGAGTCCTCCCAATGAAGCATAACAAGGTTGGCATAGATGGGAGCGCAAGCGGCTTCCATCGCTACCCCTTTAATTTGCTTAAAATGTTCACCTTCAAAATAAATATAGTTGTTATCCAACACTATGGACATCATCTCTTCCAATAATATGATTTTATCCCATTCCAGATTGGAATATTTAAAAATGCTGGCACTAAATGCTTCAAGCCCTTTTTCTTTTGGGATGCAGGAGAATAAATCTATTACGTCAATGGTAAGGAAAGTTACTTGATCAAAATTCATATCAATAGGATAATTTCTTAAGAAAACCCAAAAATCCTTCACCATGTGAGGAACTTTCTCGTATAAGAATTTTAATTTAAAGTCAATATACTTACCTATGGGGAAGGTCTTAGATTTACTACCAGAGACGATAAGTCGAAATTGTGGGTCATGGACATCCTTGTGAACCTTAGGAATACCAACAAGGGTGGCTAACCTGGGAAATTTCACTGATAAAAATTCGTATGTCTCTTTGGTTATTCTTCCTTCTACATAATATTCCTGAATATATAAATCAGTTCTTTGGTAGGCAATATTCAACTCATTAATAGAAATGGGTGTATAGTTACCAGAATAATACACTAAATCATATAACCTTTTTAATATATTCTGTACTGTCATATAGAACAACCCCACCACCCTTATCCGGTTTCATCACTCTTATATTCATATTGTCTCTGAGATCAAATAATAATTTCTCTTCTTCATATGTTAAATTGTTGGTGGAGGTAATTAATTTAAATTTTTTTGACCCATAATAAATTTCCCTAATAATGATATTTTCAAAAGTTTCAATAATAGGATGACTGGGTAGAACAAACCTACTGACTTTCTTAAAAGGTAAACTAGAATTACCTACATGAACATGATTGTCAGTTTCATGTGCACCTAAATTATTGAGATAAATATCTAAATTAACTTTCCTGATGATTTTTTTAAAATCAATTATAGTACCTGCTAAATCAAATTTAGGATTTGGGATAAATTTCATTCCCTTAGTAAATAAATCAAAATGTACGTTGTCTATACTCGTATCAGTATAATTACAAATGTTAAAATTGTTGTAAGCATATACTTTCCCCTGAATTTTAATTTCATTTAAGTATGTATTAGTGATGTCATAAACTTCTTGTGAAGTGTGGGGATTAATAGGAACTAATATGTTCTCTTTCCCATAAATTTCTGATGTCCACTCTTGTAAGGTTGTGTGTATTGTTGTCCTGCCTTCTGAAAATCCCTTTTATGAACATCTGGGCTATTAGAAAAAGTATCACCATATCCTTCCAGATGGGTGGGATAACTCCCATCATCCATCTGCTGCATGTGCAAATTTGAATCATTGATATGTTTCCTACTACGCATATTGGGACAGGTATATGCTTTGCTGTTAGTATATTGCTCACTATCTCTGTTCAATTTTTTTATCTTTCTCTTTGTAATATTAGAAACCCAGTTTTTGGCTTCCAAATATTGCTTGTTATACAAATTCTCCCACAGAATATATTAAAAAGTTATATGATTTATTGTATTATTCTGGTAACTATACACCCCTTTCTATTAATGAGTTGAATATTGCCTACCAAAGAATTGATTCATATATTCAGGAATATTATGTAGAAGGAAGAATAACCAAAGAGACATACGAGTTTTTATCAGTGAAATTTCCCAGGTTAGCCACCCTTGCTGGTATTCCTAAGGTTCACAAGGATGTCCATGACCCACCATTTCGACCTATCGTCTCTGGTAGTAAATCTAAGACCTTCCCCATAGGTAAGTATATTGACTTTAAATTAAAATTCTTATACGAGAAAGTTCCTCACATGGTGAAGGATTCTTGAGTTTTCTTAAGAAATTATCCTATTGATATGAATTTTGATCAAGTAACTTTCCTTACCATTGACGTAATAGATTTATTCTCCTGCATCCCAAAAGAAAAAGGGCTTGAAGCATTTAGTGCCAGCATTTTTAAATATTCCAATCTGGAATGGGATGAAATCATATTATTGGAAGAGATGATGTCCATGGTGTTGGATAACAACTATATTTATTTTGAAGGTGAACATTTTAAGCAAATTAAAGGGGTAGCGATGGGAGCCGCTTGCGCTCCCATCTATGCCAACCTTGTTATGCTTCATTGGGAGGACTCGATACTCTTCACTTGTGAATATTACAAACATGTGAAATATTATTCCAGATATTTAGATGATATTTATATTTTATGGGATGCAGACAATGCGACCGTAGAATCTTTTATCAAATTTTTGAATGAAAGTAGTGAATACTTGAAATTCACTTACGCTCACAATAACATTGGGTTACCTTATTTGGATACGTTTATCCAATATCAAGCTAATACTCTTACTTCTTCTATATATAGGAAAGAAACATTTGCCAATAATTATTTACATTACAATAGTTGTCATCCTGAGCATATGAAGAACAACATATTTAAAGGACAATGTGTACGAGCAGCTCGTATGACATCTAATGACGAGTTGTTAATTACTGAACTGGATTATATAAAAGAGTTATTTACACAAAGAGGTTACCCCTTAAATATGATGCAACATACTATTAAATATATTTTACAATTGAGGAACGACCGATTTCAATCACTACTGGAAAGGAAGGTTATGTTGGTTACAGATAAGACATATACATCACAAGAAAAGAATAAAACACCAGTTTTGAATGTGGGGGTATTTCAAAAGTCCTTTGTTTTACAATTCAACTTGGCAGCAAGTTATATAAAGAGATTAATATATGATTTTTGGTATTATATAACTAGAGACACCCAGCTAACCAAAATTATAGGTTCTAAACCACATTTCATATTTAAAATGGGAACTAATATAAAACAAATATTAGAATATAAGCATACATGTAGTAAGAACAACAAGCTGGCATCCGTTCGCAGCCCGAGATGTGGTACCTGCAAACAATGCAAATATATGTCAGAAGAAATTATAATACACCTAAATAATGGACATAAAAGCATTGTGTATAGGAAGACTGGGAATTGTAACACTAAGATGGTGATTTACCTGAGTTTTTGTCAGTGTTGTGACAGTTTTTATGTGGGGAGAAACGGAAAGAAATCTTAGGAAAAGAATTTACGACCACACCTACTGTATCAAAATTAAAGACAGTAACAACGCATTATACAGACATATTGAAAGGGAAGGAGATGATCACCATTTTAAATTCATAATACTAGAAGTGATAAATAATGACCCTAGGGGTGGTGATATGAAAAGCTTACTTAGTTATAAGGAAACATGGTGGCAAATTTTGTTAGATGCCACCACACCCCCAGGTCTAAATGAACATATCTCTGTCAAATCATTGTTAGCATTCGCTTAATGAATTTTATAAACAGAAAAATGTTTTTTACAAAAAAATTCTTACATATAAAAAATGTTTACATATAAAATAATAGAAATTTTATTCAGTAAATAACCAATATATTATATTAGAACATAGGTTTTATACACAATGTAATGTATTATATATACTAGATTTTTTAGATCAAGTTTGTATGGACTGGTGGAATATTTTATTTTAGTGATATTTTTGTGATGTCTATTTATTAATTATTATAGGAACTGATAGGTTTTCTTTTGAAATTATAATAGTATTAAATTTGTCAATGATTTGTTCCAAATGTGTTCTAATCAATTGCTAGGGCTACAGTCTTTTGTACCAGTAACGGATTTGTTTTGCAATACTATCACTTCAAATGTGAGCGTTCTGAATGAACTTTTTGGCGCCAGAAAAGGCTTAAATTATCTGAATTGTATTAGCACAATTAGTTCTGAAGAAGCCCAGGTTTTCTGGGTGAAAGTGCTCAACATTTGGATTTTGTTTGTACGTCGATGTTGTTTTCAGTCGTCATTTTAATAAATTAAGTTTATTGCTATCCACTTCGCTCTTTCAGTTTAATACAAGAATTTACTGGTTTAGTTACACATAAGTCATCATAGTGTGAGATCCCTTATTGGTGTACTCGCGTGGTGCTTTATTCGTTATATAGCAAAAATGGAGATGAGAAGACCACAGCATAAAATCCAATGATTTATTGTAGAACCAATTTCAAATCGAACAGACAACACCAGTAAGCGCTTTCACATCAAGCAGATGCTTCATCAGACTTCATTCACATTGCACATCATTTCCTGTTTAAATACATTCTCTAATTAACATATTAGTGAAGTAGGTGAATAATTAATCAATTACCATTTCTTAAAAACAAACACTTTGTTAAAAATATACAATGCTGCTGTGTCTTTCGGCTTTTCCCGGTTAGGGCTCGCCACAGCTGAACTCCGGTCCGCTAATGATTGGCAGTAGATTTTTACGTGCCGAGTTACCGGCCCTGACGCACAACCTTCAATGAAGGTACGCCCATTCACGCATGTCTCCACACAGAAGACGCTCTAGCTGAGAATCGAACAGGACAACGTCTTACTGTTAGGCGACAACACTACCGCAGCACCACCATATTAAGATAAAATTACTTAAATCTCTTGGCAGCCAGCAATGGTTTTATCGAAGCCCTTTCATTGAGTCCAGGTAATTTATCGGGTTGCAACTTAACTATCCAATATAATTCATTCTGTTCAGTAACATTTTTCTTGTCCCCCAACCTTAAACTATAATCTGTACAGCATATAACCATAAATTGAAATGTATGTGTTTTATTTAGCATTTTATGCTTGGCTAACGCACTTCTTTCAATATCTCCATTACGAATAGTCAAAAGATGTTCTCTAACTCTATCACGAAGGAATCTATTTGTCATACCTACATAGTACGAATGACAGTCATTGCACACTGCCAAATATATCAAATCATTAGTGACATGTAGCATTTACTCTAAATTCATATCTAACATTAGTTATAGGATGTATAAAAACATTATCTAGCTTAATACCTTACATATATTACACTTACCGCATGGTCTTGAGTAAGGTTTTGATATTCCCTTCCCTACAGAGGACTGTTTATTTGAGTTGCACAATAATCTCTTTAAGTTCTTTTTATTCTTATACCTAAAATGAGGTTTATCACCCACTATCTCTTTAATTTGTACATCAGATTCTAAAATAAATCAGTTCCGTTTCACAATGTCTCTAATCATATCAATGTTACTAGAATATTGTAGACTCAATGAAGTTCTATTTACATTATAATTACATTTTTTACTATTTCGTAAAACTCTAATATCTGACACAGTATTCTACATATATGGTTTAGCTACTGTATTTCTTAAATTTTCAACGTTTAAGATTTAAATCAATTTCTTTCAGTGTATACTTACACTCGACCAATTCATTTCTAAAAGCATCTAAATTCATATGAAATGTTGCATCATTGGTGTTTAATCTAGATATGCGGATTCCTTGCCCCTTAATTATATTTTTATAAACATAAGATGGATGCATACTATCTCGAGATAGAATGTTGTTCCTACGAGAAGATTTCCTGTGCATAGTAGTAGAAAAAAAAACATCTTGGTCTTTCATAACAACAACATCAAGAAAATCTATCATTCCTTTAGAGGCTTTAAATGAGAATTTTAAAAATGTTAGTGCTGTCATTCAAATAATCAATGAACTTCATCAAATGTTCATAAGACCTAATCCAAATTAGAAAAAGATCATCTACAAAACGTTTATACAAACAAATACTTGCATTGTAAGTATTATTCATTAAGACTACACTTTCTTCCCATTGTGCTAGCACTATATTCGCAAAACTATTCGCACAGGGTGTGCCCATTGCAACACCCACTTGTTGCAAATAGTATTCTCCATTAAATAACATTACATTATTTTCCAAAATGATTTCAAGCAACATGCACAATAAATCTATTTGTACTGCATCATAGGTACTATTATTTCTTAGATATAACTTTACCGCCTCTATGCCATAGGCATGAGGTATAACTGTAAATAAAGAGCTTATATGTAAAGTCACTAACCAACTTTCCTTCAATATATACTGATTGCCCAAAATGATGGAAGACAAATCACATAATAACTGTTTGCTGTCTCTCAATACATGTTTAGATTTATCCACAACAGGTCTGTGAAATTTCTCAACATATACTGACAATGGATGAGTGACCCTTCTTCGACCAGATACATTTGGTCTGAGTGGTGGGTTACTCAAATCTTTGTGTAACTTCGGTTGGACTTGGATCAAAGGTATGACTGGGTTGAGCACTAAAAAATAATCCAACAATGCTTTAGGTATAATACGACTCATAAAACAATCATTTAACATACTGAAAACATGACTGCATATCAAATCAATGTCTAGCAATGTTAGTTTCCTATATACCTGTACATCATTCAGCATTTTAGTCATTTCTTTCACATAGTATGTCGCATCTAATATCACAATCCCCCCTCCCTTGTCAGCTGGCCGAATACATATAGAATCATCTTCCTGCAGTGCATGTAAAGCTTTATATTCATTCACTGTCAAATTGTGAAATTTACCTTTTATGCTTTTTTCACCCTTCATAAAAATAGATGTTATATCATTTTTACAAACATTGCAAAACGTTTCTAAAGTTGCATTCAACTCTGGTACAAACGTACTAGGTTTTTTAAAAATGTCTACAGGGCCCTCAGACTTATACATGGCTTTTAAGATCACATTGCGAGCAAAGCTCTTTCTATCCAAAATAGTGTCTACATACTGCGTATTAGTGGCTGGTATAAAAGTTAGTCCACTTTGGAGTAAAGTTTCTTCACATTGTGTTAGTGAACGTTTAGATAAATTACATACTAACATATTTAAATTTGTTTCTGCTCTCACATCCGCTTTATTGTCCCATTCAGAGCTCTTTCCTGCGAGGGCAGCCTTCGCTTCCTTCCTCGACTCACTGATCGGCCTCTCCTGGGCCTGTCCAACTGACGAATGGGTAAAGGGGGGGGACAACGAATTAGCTGAATGTTGTACAGTAGTTGATATCAACTCCTTGCTTCTTACAACAGGCTCTTTTATCTGTGACTCTTTTAACACTGCTGGAGTCACCATAAAGTCATCAGAGCTATTAACGACAGATTCAACAATAGGTGGCAAAAAAAATCAACTTGGAGACGAGTTATAAATATATGGATATATTGGTGAAGTAGTTGAGAGAGGAAAGGGATAGGTTTAGATTAGAGAGTTTAGCTAGGAGAAGGTTGTGAGAGATGGTATCGAGGTCAAGTAGGAGGGTAGATACTGTACTGCCAGAGTCACAGGCTTTGTTTACAATTTTGAGGAAGGCGAGAAGAGCAGTGGTAGTGCTGTGGCCAGGTCTGAGTCCATGTTGTGTGGGAGTTAGTAGGTGACTGTCTATAAGATAGGGTAGGAGTTGTAGATGGATACATTTTTCAAGACATTTAGAGATGATGGATAGGATGATGATAGGACGGAAATTTGTGATATTGTTATTGTTGCTCCCTTTGTATAGGGGTGTGATGAAGGCCTTTTTCCAAAGTTGGGGTACATAGCTTTCTTAGATTGATCGATTGATCAGTATACAGATGGGGAAGGCAATGTTTAGAAAGTATGAGGGAATATTACTGGGGCCATTGGAGCACAGTTTCAATTTCTGGAGAAGTTTTTTATGGTAGATATGGGTATGGTATTTATAGAGAAAGGAGGAGATCGAGAGGTGGAGGTTTTTGAGGGTGAAGGGGAGGACAAGGGAGGGGATGTAGAAGTAGATTGTGTAGTGTAGTTAGAAAAGGATGAGGTTAGTTTGGTAATTGAGTTGATGAAAAAAGAGTTACATTGGGTGGCTAGATCCATGTCTAGTGCATTAGGTTTTGGACAAGGTTTTTCTTTTTTACCAGGATTAAGGAGGGTGGGGATACTATTCCAGAATTTTTTTTGATTTGTTTTATGGTTATTTGGTAGTAAGGAGAAATAAGTTTTGCGGTCTGCTATAATAAGCTTTTGACTTTGTTGCAAAGTGTTTTGTATTTGTTTTGGGTAGAGGGAGTCTTATTTTTCTGGTGGCATAGCCAGGCTTTATCTCTAAGGCGCATGGCAGCTAGTGTGTCTTAGGTTACTCAAGGGTCAATTTTGCTTTTTATTCTTTTAGTTTTTAGAGGGGCATAACTGTCTAGGAGGTTTAAGAAAATTGTATTGAAGTAAGTAACAACATGTTCCTGTGGCAGAGTTTTTAGAGGGGTCCAATTTATTGATTTTAGAGAGTTAGAAAATGTATTGGGATTGAAGTTTTTTGGGAGTGAGTAGAGATATAGTTATGAGGTAGTTGTAAGGGGGAAAGAAGGTGGTAAACAAAAGTGAGGAGGTGATCACTGAGGGAGTGGGGAAGTGTGCCACTGTTGGAGAAGTAATGTGGGTGAGAAACTGACCCAGCCCAGGATACTACCACAGGAGAAGTCTTTGGAGGTCTAGTTGTGGAGTTGATGAGCAGAGAGAAATTATAGAGGTTAATATTTAGAGAGTTTGTGGGGGACTGAACGGCAGATCAGTTAATGTTCATGTCGCCCAGAATTATGGTTTCATTGCTAATGTTTGTGGAAAGCCAGGAGAGGATATATTCGAGTACTGAGATACTGTCTCCAGGGGGAATGTATAGGGAGGCTATACATAAGTGTTTGTGTCTATTTACTTGACGTAGAACCAGAATTAATTCAGTGTTATTGAATTGGGGAATAGGTTTAGTGTAAGGAGTAACTGATAAGGAGGATGAGTATATGAGTGCTACTCCTCCACCTTTTTTGTGGGTTCTATCCTTTCTGATGATAGAGTAGTTGAGTGGTGTTATTTCTGAGCCCTTTATATGAGGTTTTAACCAAGTTTCAGAAATAGACAAGCTATCTCGTTGATTGTGGGGAAGCCAGGCATGGAGGTTGGGGATTTTGTTAGATATGCTTTGAGCATTTAGAGAGGTGAATAGGGTGGATTTGTATGTTGAACAGGAGGTATGGGGGCCTGGGTTTGGGTGTATGTTGCCAGACAGAAGGATGGTAATTACATGTTGAATTAGGCTGGAGAGGCACTTGGACTGTTTAGAATCAGAGATGAGTATTGTTAGATTTGCAAGGGTATGGCTGGTTAGTGATGGAGCAGATTACTTATAGGGATAAATAAATTTGTAGGGAAAAGGTAGATAATTATTGATGGAGAGTATTGATGACGGTAGTGTCTCCTTTGATGGTCACATCGCCGCAGTAGTCAGGAAATCCTTCTACATGGCATACCTCATTATAAAAGGGTTCTCATCCAGGAAAAAAGAGGTCATTGTTCCCCTCTACTCGACACTCATTAGACCCATTATAGAGTGCAATGCCCATTTTGGAATGTACCTCACAGAACATCTGCAGCAACTGGAAAGGCCACAGAAGTACCTCACAAAGAGGATTACTGGCCTCAAACAAATGCCCTACACTGACCGCCTCAAAAAAAACTCCAGCTTTACTCCGTAGCATATCACCTACTCTGAGGTGATCTCTGCCTAACATATAAAGCTATATCAAACCCAGAGCTGTTGGACATGCTACACCTAAAGAAATTCCAATCCCTCTGAGCTACATGCTCTAGGGACCTAAACCTTGTCACCACAAGAGACAGGACATGCTGGAGGGATATATTCCTCTCCCAGAGACTTCCCATACTCTGGAACAGGCTACCCATCTATGTCAAGCAAAGTTCTTCATTAGCACTCTTCAAGAAAAATCTTGATGAGTGGATGGGAAATAGGAAATACACCCCGGAGATCACTTTTGTGTCTCTGCTCGACAGTGACACAGGAAAATAACTTTCTTGGGTGGCGTACGCCCGATAACTTTGTTGGCTAGGCTTACTTAGTCCCTTGGGCTGATAGCCTAGTACCTACCTATGAACCTATGATCCTATAAGATATAGGTAGGGGGATATTAGGATTGAGTAGTGTGGGCAGTGAGTTGATAATATGAAAAGATGGAGAATGGTTGAAGTTGAGGGGCTGGGTGAGAGAGAGTAAATATAGGACAAGGTGAGAAGAAGTATTTGAGTTGAGAAGGTAGTAGGTTTTGAAAGCTTAGTGAAATCTGAAAGACTTTGAGGGTGCATATGATATTGAGTAGATAGAGGAGTAGATTAGGTTGAGTATTGTGGTAGAGATGGGGAGGTGAGTAGTGATAGGTAAGGGGTGGGTTATAAGAAGTTATTATGTGTTGGTGAAGGAGAGAGTGTATTGGATAGTTAGGGAGTGGGTGTGGTTCTCTAAGTATAAGTATAGAGGTGCTAGGGGTGGGTGGGAATTGGGGTTAGGGCAGGGGAGCAGAGTGAGCCCAAAGGGCGAATGGAGTGGGTAGAGCCGAGGAGAAGAGGTTGCCTACCACAAGCAATCAGTGAAATTGGAAACAGGCAGTGAATATGCAAGCCAATTAAATAATAAAAATTATGAATTCTTATAGAAATAAAAACAATGAATTTTCATTTACTATGCAAATCACTAGGTATCAGTTCATCATAATTTCCTTCTGTTGTATTTTTCTTCTCAATCTACGTCCTTTTAATGCAGGTTTGATTGATAGGTTGGCATTCAGACCAAGCGGCGTATACGCTTGAAGAACCGCTATCCAATTAATTTTGCATTGTTCTGTTTTTAACATAAATCCTCTCCATATATTTATATGTAGTACTTGTAGCACCAAAAACTTAAAATAATGTTGCAGATTATCTATTAAAAGCTTACAGAGTAGATTCTTACCATCTCTGAAATTAATATCACTAAAATGTTTCATATACATTCTCTTAGCGGCCTGTCCATTTTGCCCAGATAAAAACAGGTGAATTAAACACAGGTAGCTATATAAATAACATGTTTTGTGCTACAGTTTGCATATTTAAGACAGTAATAATGAGTAGCAGAAATGAGATGAGTAAATTCATTACTACTGCTGATGTATTTGACAGCATGAACATGTTCTGCAAGGAAAAGTACCTTGCTTATTTATCCTGAGTGATGTCATATTGTTCTTATTTCGACATAAGAATTATTTGAGATTGTTGTTTTTCTGAAAACCAAAGTACAGTTTATCACTAACTTTATTTCTCAAGGGATCTAGTACTTATGCTCGAATGCAAACATCACCGAATGTCAATTACCCAAACACAAACCACCGAATGCATACAAACATGAAAACACATTACATCGACTTAAAAATCACAGAAATTAGTAAATTGAAATCAAGTGGTCATCCTCTCTTTAATTGCCATTCCCCCTTTAAATATGAAACAATTGTACATTAAGTAGTACTAACGTACTGAAACGACATGGCTGATATGTGTAGGTTAGCGCCCGGTGTACTGGGTCAAGTCTAACTGAAACGTCTCAAAGAGGTGGTGAAATACTAGTGTTGGATGGATATGTCTACCAGTTAGAGAAAAAAACAAAAGCAGAAATATTGGAATTGCAAGTACAAGATTACAGGTAAATGCAAAGGTAGAGTCATTACCATTTCTGTAACCTTTAGTGAGGAGCTTGTGAAATCTGTTGATCACTGTCACGCAGGTGAACCACAAGAGGTGGAGAAATATTGTATTAGAAAGGAATTAAAGCAGAGGGCAGCGCTTTCTAGAAATACACTATGTGTAATTGTGGACAATGCTGTAGCGTCCACTTCCCTAGAATATGCATCGTATTTGCTAGGCGGTCTATGTTGCAAAGTGTTAAGCAGGTTTGTTCTAAAGGAAGAACTGCTTCACAATGTGGTCGAATAAATCTATTTGAGTTTGATGTAACACAATTTCCACTCAAGGACGGAGTATTTCTGAAAAATTCCTCTGAAGATGCAACCAATCACATTAAAGTATTAGTGCTGACAACAAACGCAAATTTGCATGATTTGAGTATTACGAAAATATGGTTAATGGATGGCACATACTTTAAAAGAGGCTCTGAATGTCGTCAGTTGTACACAGTTCACAGTGTTGTAAAATACAGTGCTTATTGTAGGAGTGTACCCTTGATGTATTGCTTGATGAATAAAAAGTCATTACGTGCATATAATTTAATGTGGAAATGTATTTTTGATTTCTTTACTGAGCGGAAGTTAAATGTGCAGATCTCTTTTGTATTATGTGACTTTGAGCCTGCAGCTATTCAGAGCGTGAACCGTAACATCAGTGGAGTAATCTGTAAAGGCTGTTTCTTCCATTTCGGAAGGAATATTTGGCAAAAGATTCAAGGTCTAGGGCTCCCTTCCCTGTATAACGCTGACATTCACTTTCAACAATCTGTGAAGCAGTTGGCAGCCTTAGCGTTCCTGTCAGAGGACAAAGTAATGGAAACAGTCAACGTTTTAAAGGAGTGATTCCCTGTAGTTGGCAAACCACTATTAAAGTACTTTGAAGAGTGGTATTTAATAGGAAAGCCGAGATGTTTTAAAACTAGATCTACTAGTAGTATACGATTCCCTCCACTATTTCCTGTGCACTTCTAGAATATCAGTATTTTGAATGATTTAAACTTGCCCAGAACACAGAATGCTGTTGAAGCATGGCATAGGAGGTTGCGATGTTTAGCTGAGAAACATCTGTTTAACGTATACAGTATTTTACAGGCTGTATGCCGGGAACAGAATAGGGTGGATGAAATACGTTGCAGGATGTCTGCTGCTTGCCGACCTACTCTGAAGAAAAGGAGTCTGATACGTCGACAAGAGCAGTTTCAGGTTATATTTAGAAACAGAGATGAGTACACTCCTATCAACTATGTTCAGGCTATTGCAAATCTTTTGCAGATATGACCGGGAATTTACTTACATTTCATTTTCAAATTAAAACACATGATAATAGATTCTGTATAATACAGTCATTATTTGTCACTTGTTTTTGAGTACGTGTATTGGATTTTGCATATTGGGATGTGTGTTTTGCTTGCGGTACAGGATTCACTTGGGTGTTGATGCACTTTTCCACAGTTGTGCTGTTTTTGGTGATTTTTGAGTCAATGTAATGTGTTTTCGTGTTTGTATGCATTTGGTGGTTTGTGTTCGGGTAATTGACGTTCGGTGATGTTTGCATTCGAGCATAAGTACTAGATCCTTCTCAGGATATCATCATAGGTTAAAGTTTTCCAGTTGGTCTTGACAATATCCCATATATATTTGGTGTCACTGGAATACGTTCATAACCTATTTTCCAGTTCCCTGTGCTTATTCGCATAATCCTGTCTTTTAGGCTTAACCAATGGATTGGTATCTATTTCATTAATAGGTGCTAGAGCCTTATGATGGTGGTAAAATGGTTGTGGCTTAGTTTTTTCTAAAAATATCAGCATCTACAGTCACTCTGTTTCTCTCTCTATGTTTATATCCACTCCTTAAAAAGTCTACATCCAGTTGTTGCAGGGTGGTAAATGTTCATCTCTTGCTGAAAGTCTGGATATCCTAAAAAGATGGTTGGTAATAATATTGGAGTAGACATGTGAAGGATACATACTGTCCCTATTTAGCGAATTGTTCTTTCTACACGCCTTTCTGTAAAGACTGGTGTTGATGTTGCCTTATTTATTCTTAGCTAATGTAAGATCAGAAGTCTATGACAGTGGATGAATAATGAAGAGTATATCTCAACAATTCAGTAGTACTTTCTAAATATGACACAAAGTCTTCTAGACATTCTAAATTGTTTTCCCCTGTAAAATGTATATCATCCACAAAACGACTGTAAAATTTCAGAGATGGTAGATATGTATTATCTTGATGAAAAATACATTTCTTCTCCCAATCAGCTGGAACAAGTTTTGCATAACTATTGGCGCAGGGTGTACCCTTAGCTACACCCCACCTTTGCCAATATATATTGTTGTCAAATACAAATATATTTTGTTTGTGTCTTTCGGCTTTTCCCAGTTAGGGGTCGCCACAGCGGAACTCCGGTCCGCTAATGATTGGTAGTGGATTTTTACGTACTGGGTTACCAGCCCTGACGCACAACCTTCAACAAAGGCACGCCCCATTCACGTATGCCTCCACACAGAAGACGCTCTAGCTGAGAATTGAACGGGACAACGTCTTGCTATGAGGCGACAATGCTACCGCAGCACCACCACCGCAGTCTGTGAATACAAATATATTATATTTTAATATTATATCCAAAAGTTGATATAATAAATATATTTTTACTTCTGTGAATTCCATACTGCTTTGCAAGAAATGTCTTAAGTACTGTAAACCAATCCCATTAGGTATAACTGTAAACAAATGTTTAATGTCTAGTGTGACCATATAATATTATGTATTGACCGCCCTTCCATTCATATAATTTGAAAGCTTTTCCAAAAACGTTTTAGTGTCTTTAATTATAGTATCAGCTCATTGTAGCACTGATTTGAGTTTATGTTCCACATATATAGATATTGGCTCCGTTAGCCAACCATTACCTGCTACAATTGGTCTAAATGGTGGATTACTTAAATTTTTGTGAATTGTAGGTAGGCCACTTGTAGTAGGTATAATAGACGAATCCACGGTAAAATAATCATACAGATCTTTTGTGATTAATTATGCATAAGCATAGATAGTCTTGATTTCACTTCATTGCCCATTAAATTGATTTGAGTCCTAGTGATAGGAACATAAGTCACATCTTCTTGTAACATTGGCTTCATGCTTGAGGTATAGTCAGTCATATTCATCAGAACCATGGCTCTTCCTTTGTCAAGCTTTTCTAGCTACTATATCTCTGTTAGTCATCAAGTCCTGCAAAGCTTGTTTTTCTTTCTTGGTTAAATTGTAAAAATTATGTCTGTTCATTAAGTGGTTGTGATATTTCCTTCTCACACAAACTAACAAAGGTTTCAAGAGCTGGCGGATTCGGTGGAACATAAGAGCTAGGCTTCTGAACAATATTCATTATTTGTGTATTCTCTTTCTTAATGTCTCCAAATCTTTTGGGTTTCTAATACCATGGCAGGAATGGACCCCATTTCTAAGTCAAAGTATGATTAAAGTCCATGAAATTAGTATTGTTTCAATCTTTGATGTCAGCCAAAAGTGCTCTTTGCAGCACCCGCAATGTGCCCAGTAATGATGCCTTCTGCAGTTTGTATGAGGTTACATGTATTGGTAACATATCTAAATACAATTGTAGATTCTTTTTTATATCGAACTGTTTGGGTATCTTTTTTCCCCATTGCCCTCATTTCTGCCTGCAAATCCTGATATTTTATGACTTTATGTCTCTCTGTATGCAAGACACTGTAGTCACTGGGTGTGGCTACTTTTGTCTTCTTTTCATGGACCACTATATCCATTTTTCTAGCATCTATCTTTTGAACTGTTGTAAATGGGTGATCCCATGTGATGTAAACTTCATTATTTTCTATTGTGGCTTGTGTTTCCAGTGTTTTCAGGCACTTCAGTACCATAATGTTTGCACAATCCCCAGTGAAACAGTCTTGCCATATTATTATGCCTTTCAGTAGACAGTCCTTCTGCCATTAGTATGCTACAACCAGCAACAAGGTGCGCAACTCTTTCCAATTTCATTTTACAAAACCTACATTTGTCTGTTTCTCCCACATGTTCAATGGACTTTGTAAACCAACGTGTACATAGCCCACTGTCTTGGGCCACCAATATTAACCTTTCATCTCTTGGTTTGAATTCATCTCTCCTTAACCATTCCTGCATTCGTTCCTGATCAACATGAGGTTCTTCTAGTAGTTTTCTGCACTTTCAGCTATATTTATGCATTTTTCACATTTCTTGCCTTCTCATCTGGTCCTTCACCTTATATTCTTGCTGGTCTGATTTTCATTCATGCTTGACGCCGATATGCTTCTGCTAGATCAAGCAGATAATTCATCTTAGATTTATTCTCCTCATGTTTTAAAACGTTCACTACGTTTGGGTCTTGTGAGGTCAGTAGATATGTGTGGAATCCAGGATTGAAGACCTATACATGTAATCATTTTCAAGGAGGCCAATCCCTCCTTCGGAATGGGGGATATATAATTATGGTATGCACTTATTTTTATAAATCATTTGGTGCGCATGAAGCATCCTTCTTGTTTTCCTATCTAATCTATCTAACATGTTTTGGGGCCAGTCAATCACTCCAAAACTGTAAGTTAGGACAGGAAGAGCAAACTGGTTTATAGCTTGGATTTTGTTCCTAGATATTCACACTGTTTTCAGGATTAATTTAAGTCTTCTAAAGTATTCCTTACTAAGTTTTATTTGCATTTGTTCATGTTTTATTGTTGATCCTTCATCAGTTCCCAAATATTTATATACTCCCTCTTGCTCAAGTTCTTTTATATCATATTCTTGTCCCAAACTGATGTTTTCCTGGTGCTGCAGTTTTCCTGCTTTAAAGGTCGCTTTGCACATTTATCAAGACCAAATGACATTTTTATATCATCTGAAAAACTTTTGACAACTTGCAGTTGTACTTTCAGTTCCTCATCTGATGAGCTATACAGTTTTAAATCACTGACAAAGAGAAGCATCTTTACACTTTGTTGTTTTCTAGGACCCAAATTATAACCTTGGCCTAAGCTGTTAAGTAGACAGCTTAATGGGTTAAGGGCAAGGCAAAATAGCAGCGGTAACTGAGAATCACCCTGGAATACCCCCCTTTGAATTTTTATCCCAGAGATAAAAATTTGTCCTTTATCATAACTTAATTGCAGAGTAGTCTGCCACTGTTTCATGGTCACTGGAATGTAGTCGATGAGTGCAGGATGTATGTTATACATTTTCATGCACTGTTTTATCCACGAATGTGGGATACTATCAAATGCTTTTTTGTAGTCAAGCCATTACATACTTAGATTCTTCCCCTTTTTACAGTTCTCAATATGACTTTATTTAACAACAAATGATCCCTTGTTCCATATGACTTTCTGTTATTGCCCTTTTGTTCTACGGCCAAAATGGAGTTTTCTTCTAAATGACTATAAACTCTGTCTGAGTCAGTTCCTGTGTATAGTTTATACGTTGTCGGAAGGCAAGTTATTGGCCTATAATTTTTAGGGTAGCTTGCAGGTTCACTCTTAAGTAGGAGCATTGTTTTTCCTATTAGCTAGGTTGGTGTCTGTTCAGGGTGTGCATATACATAGTTCTTACTTATAGCTAAATTTTAGTGCAAAGATGTTAATACTTTTAATCAGAAGTTAGGTACTGCATCTGGGCCTGAGGTTTTCCAATTAGAGGCTTTTTTTTACTTTGTTTCAATCTCTCTGGCTGTTACTTCATCCCATTTCATATCCTGTACCTTTAAACTTCTTATTCTTTCTTTTACTTCTTCTATCCATTTAGCATCTTTGTTATGTTCCACAGGATCTTCATAGATACTTCTCCAAAATGTATCTATTTCTTCTTTTTTGGTAGTCTTTCAAATCCTTTTATCTTGATTCCCAGCTCTCTCTAAAATGTTTTTGGGTCATCAATAAATTGCTTATTTTGTACTTTTCCTTTATATTTATCTGAGTATCTTCTAAGTTTTTCCGACTGTGCTGAGATTTGATAGATCCTGGTCTGCTCTAATACTGTGCATTGCTTTTATTACGTCTATCTTTCTTAGTATTTTGTTGATCTGTTCACTCTTCTATTTTCTTCTAACAGTGACACTTCTTGTCTTAATTGCTTTGTAGTTTTCTCTACTCGATACTTCCATGATGGCATTCGATTTCTTCCCTTCCTTTCCCTCACTACCCTGTGTTCTTGTGGTAGAACTTTATCAGTTATTAATTTAGCTGCACAGTAATATATCCTGTTTACTTCTGTTATAGTGCATGGATATCTATGGAGAGTTCTAATTCATGTGTTCATTTGCTTTATCAGACTTCTGACTTTTTTGGGTTTTATTGACCTTATGCAGTCTATTTCTTTCATTGATCTTAATATATCTTTCCATGTCTATTAAATCAAGCAACTCTTCTCTTAGCTCGCTTTCTTCTAAACTGAAGGCACATTTTTTATTTTCCATTTCCTGTGGGCATTCTATAGAAAGTTCTATAGCATCTTCCTGTGGCACATTCTCCAGTTTCATCCTGTGCCATCCATTGCTGTGTCATATGGGAAGTGACTGGCCTATCACTCCTCAACATTGACTGCGTCAGAGTTTCCACAGTCCAGCTTCAAGTGAACATTTATACTGATTTCTTGTAGAAGGCTCCAAAATATCTTCATATAACACCTGACCAATTGCTTCCCGTTCCACTGGTTTCTCCTTAATTTGGATGTCCATTGTTCTGTCCTGTAGTGGTGGTTTCTGAATTGATTTTCTACACTAAATCCTTCACTTTGCAGGTACTCCATAACCTCAGTTTCTGTTTCTTTAACCTCTCCATCACTAGTCTTCTTTCCTACTTTTCCTCTTTGTCTTCTTATTTTTGTATTGTAACGTTTTCCATATCCGGATTGCTTTGCCTGTATTTCTCTTCAAATATCTTTGGTGCTGCCCTTTTTATATTGATTAGTTTTGCTTTCTCCTTTGCTTAAATAAATATTACACCGTATTAAATCTCTTCTCCATTCCCGTGTCCATATTTCTTCTTCAGGTGTCTCCTGATCTTCCTGCTTCTCCTTACTTTGTGGACTCGCTCCACCTTGCTGTGATGTAATCTTTGTTAGACCTTCTACACCAGATCCTTCACTTCGCAGGCACTGCATGACTTCTACTTCTGTTTTTTAACTTCTGCTTTGGTGATATTTTCCACGTTCCCTCTTTGGGATATTATTTTCTTTATTGTGAAATTTTCCATATCTGGATGTCTTTGCCTGAATTTCTGTTTGAATATCTTTGCGGCTGCCTTCTTTATATTGATTAATTTGGCTTTCTCCTTTTGCTTAAATATTGCACCATATCAGATCTCTCTTTCTTTCCCGTGTCTTGTGCACCCAGCTATCTTTTGTCATTTTTAACCTGCTTCTTTCCATAATATATGCTATATAAATACAGTCTATATATCAGTGTCATCTTTGTGAGATTTTGTGAAAAACAGGGTCCACCTCGTGAAGGTACTCACCAAGACTTGAGGATGACTTCGGTTTCAGCAATAATACTCTGCTTTGCTTGCTGACTTATCGTCTCTCCATTCGGACCCTGCTGAATTATCATCTCTCCATTCGGACCCTGCTGAATTATCGTCTCTCCATTTGGACCCATGCTGAATTATCATCTCTCCATTCGGATCCTGTTGACTTATCGTCTCTCCATTCGGACCCTGCTGCATTATCATCTCTCCATTCGGACCCTGCTGAATTATCGTCTCTCCATTTGGACCCATGCTGAATTATCATCTCTCCATTCGGATCCTGTTGACTTATCGTCTCTCCATTCGGACCCTGCTGAATTATCGTCTCTCCATTTGGACCCATGCTGAATTATCATCTCTCCATTCGGATCCTCTTGACTTATCGTCTCTCCATTCAGACCCTGCTGCATTATCATCTCTCCATTCGGACCCTGCTGAATTATCGTCTCTCCATTCGGACCCTGCTGACTTATCTTCTCTCCATTCGGATCCTGTTGACTTATCGTCTCTCCATTCGGACCCTGCTGACTTATCTTCTCTCCATTCGGATCGTGTTGACTTATCGTCTCTCCATTTGGATCCTGCTGACATCATCTCTCCATTCGGACTTGTTTCCCAGTTATTGTTCTTAACGTAATGTTACATGCAAATAACTCAAACTTAGGATAACGTCACTCCGATGAGAAGGAACTACTGGTTCAAAGTTCAAAGGTCAGTCTTTTATTCAGCAAGGACCATTCCTGCTCAGTAAAAAGAATATTGCAAAGATTAACAATCAGCTCATCTAATTCATGTATTTGTTCTGCCCCCATGTGGCTCTTTCCATTCCCAGGATAGTCTCCGCTTTCTCCTCTCCCTGCTTCGCGAACACATCCTCTCTACTTGCCTCATGGCGGCAATCTGAAAAGGATTTTTTACCACCCTGCAATAACTGGATGTAGATTTTTTAAGGCGTGGATATAAACACAGAGAGATAAGCAGAGTGAATGCAGATACTAATATTGTTAGACAAACTAAGGCACAACCATTTTATCACAATCATAAGGCTCAAGCACCTATTAATGAAATAGATAATAATCCATTAGTTGAGCCTAAAAGAGATGATTGTGCAAATAAACACAGGGAACATCAAAATAGATTGATACTAACATGTTCCAGTGACACCAAATATATATCTGATATCATCAAGAGCAACTGGAAAATTTTAACCTATGATGCTACCTTGAGAAATATAGTTGGTGATAAACCGTGCTTTGGTTATCAGAGAAACAACAATCTCAAGGAACACTTATGTCAAAATAAGAACAATATGACATCACTCAGGATAAAAAGGCCCTTTGAACCTCTGAATATGCAAATTGTAGCACAAAACATGTTATTTATATAGCTACCTGTGTTCAGTACACCTGTTTTTATCTGGTTAAAATGGACAGGCAGCTAAGAGAATGTATTTAATGAAATTAATTTGAAAGATGATAAGAATCGACTCTATAAGCATTTAATAGATACTCTACAACATTATTTTAAGTTTATGGTGCTACAAGTACTACATATAAAATATACAGGGAGGAGATGTTGTGTTAGAAACAGAACAATGCAAAATGAATTGGATAGCAGCTCTTCAAGTGTATTTGCCTCCTGGTTTGAATGCCAACCTATCAATCAAATCAGCATTAAAAGGACATAGATTAAGAAGAAAAATATAATAGAGGGAAATTATAATGAATTGATACCTAGTGATTTGCGTAGTGACCGAGAATTCATTGTTTTTATTTCTTTAAGAATTCATCATTTTTATTATTTCTTCTATTAATTATTATTTTTATATATGAAGTATTTTGATTGGCTAAATATGAAGTTGTATGGATTTGACTAGAAACCTAAAATGAGCATTGCATTGGTTCTTTAAAGATGGACATGGTCCACTAAATTATCAGTGTGAAACAAACCAATAGATGCTACTATGAGATGTTTAACAGCTTGTTATTGGCTAAAGTCCACACAACATCTAATTGGTTGATGCCTATACTGTGAGCAGTTCATTGGAAGCGCATATCATATAAGTGATTGGACCACGGCAGACGTAGTTCTTACCAATCGCTGACAAAATTGTGAATAATATATATTTAACTGGCTGGATTTTGAGCAGAGTGGATCTCATTGGCAACTGTAATGAATTACTATATTGGTTCTAAGAACCTGGATATGGACCAATACAGCACAAGCAGTTCTGACTTGCATTAAACCAATAGTCGTTTTGAGAATCATAATATATATGCATTGATTGGATGCTTCAGCTTCCAGTCAAGATTATTGGCTATGAGCATAAGGATAGATTTTAATAGGTATTTTGGTGCCAAATTTATTTTATTTTCATTGGATGACAAGAATTTTAAATAGATTCTTCATTTTTTAGATGTTAGATCTGATGAAGGGTTTTTCAATAACCAGAAAGCGCATATGTTTATTTTAATAAACAAAGTTCATTTTATGATACTAGTCGTGGTGCACACTGCATTTTGTTGTTTTTTACTTTATTTAGTCTTGCTCTGCAGAGGATCTTTGACTGCTGTACCTGTCATTTTTTTATTTTTATTATGTATGTACTGTATATGTATGTATGTATGTATGTATATATATATATATATATATATATATATATATATATATATATATATATATATATCTATATAGATGTATAATATATATATAAACACACATATATTTTATAGGGGTCCCTTTAGTTGACCGAACTGATTCCCCTTCCCGACATGAAGGAAGACCAAACGATCGACAGGTAAGTTTACGAAAGGGTGATTTGCCAACAGCGGAAAGACCGACAAGGGTAATGTGTGAACGACTCGGTAAGTGTGCGACAGTGACGGAGTTAGGAGCGGTCAGGTAAGTGTGCGATATTGTGGGATTTTGGGTTAGGGTGTGGGAAAGGTGAGTGTGTGTTAGTGTCGGAGTTAGGGTTCGGGTAAGGTAAGTGTGTGATAGTGGGACTGTAGTTTAGGGACGGGTTAAGTGAGTTAGGTTAGAGTGCGGGTAGGGTGAGTGTGCGATAGTGACGGGCTTTATGATTTTGGGTGGGTTAAGTGAGTTAGGTTAGGGTGCAGGTAGGTGAAGTGCGATAGTGACAGTCTTTAGGTGTAGGGGTGGGTTAAGTGAGTTAGGGTTAGGGTGCAGGTAGGGTGAGTGTGCGATGAGTGTCGGACCTTGGGGTTAGGGGTGGGTTATGAGTTAGGGTTAGGGTGCAGGTAGGTTGAGTGTGCGATAGTGTCGGACCTTGGGGTTAGGGGTGGGTTAAGTGAGTTAGGGTTAGGGTGCAGGTAGGGTGAGTGTGCGATAGTGTCGGACCTTAGGGTTACGGGTGGGTTAGGGCTAGTGGCTATGCCATGTAGTGTAATGTGTTGTTTACGTTTAGTGTGTCGGTGTAATGGTGTTCGGTGTTTTGCGTTGTCGGTTTTGTGTGTTGTCGGTTATCTGGTCTCGTGGTTTGTGTGTCGCTAAC
>NC_056744.1:328784902-328887402 GCF_019279795.1 Protopterus annectens | reverse complement strand
TATATATATATGTGTACATACATACAGAAACGCACACACACACACACACACACACACACACACACACACACACACATACATATATATATATATGCCTACAGACACACACATATGTATAACCACAGTCATGTGGTCCACAAGTAGGTTGGAGTGTCACCATATCAATAATAATATGCTGTCCCTGCATTTGTAAAACAGGAGCTGTGTGCCTGTGTCACCGTGTTTAAATGGGCTGTTCTGTAGTGAGCTAACACAATGTATGCCCCTAATGTGAGAGGAATATGTACTTTTTGTGACTGTAGTTGTGCATCTTGAAGTCTATGTCAAATGCACACAGGGAGCTAGTATTTATTTTTATTTATTTATTTATTTATTTATTTATTTATTTTATTTAACATTTGTTGACCGGGAAAGTCCGACTAGGTTCCACAGATCCTGTTTTCAGCGGAGGCCCAGGGAGAAATGCTCCAGAAGCATGTCTTTAGAATGTGGGAGGAAACCGGAGTACCCGGAGGAAACCCACGCGAACGCAGGGAGAACATGCAAACTCCACACAGAAGGCACCCCAGCCGAGAATCGAACCGGAGAACCTCTTGCTGTGAGGCGACAGCATTAACCGCTGCACCACTGCGCCGCCCAACATTTGTTGGGCAGATGTGTGCCAACACAAATGTGCACAACATTGTTTATCATGTTTGTGAGTTGCACTACCAATTCTTATCTATTATCAGAACTGCGTTACTCCTTCCTGCATGACTGCATCTGATGTGCTGTGCACTGCGTAACTCTGTCATTTTAGGTACAGGTAGCTCCATGCATGACTAAGGTACAGAGTTCCTTGAATGTGTCATACATGCTTATAAAATTAACTTCCCATGTCACCCTTGCACAATTGTAAAGGTGTGTACAGAGCTAGACATGTCTTATGTGGGTGTCTAATGCAGTGTTGTACTTTTAGGGTGCATTTTTTCAGTGTATACACTGCTACAGTAAACTCCTGTCCTGAGGGATGTCAAGATATTGTAGGTAGACGGTGCTATTGCAGTCGCTACGTGTTACCTGGAAACTGTTTCAAGACCTGATGCTCGGCAGTACTTAGCGTGCACATTGCCAATCTCCTGTGACTGTCACCCATACTGACATTTCTCCTGACACACATAATGTTGCAGTGAATATCATATCATTTTACTGTGCTGTACTCACTCTCAAGATAAACTTCTCCCCAAGTGCTGTTTTTGTGACGTGCAGTGCACACTCCTGATTTAACAGTGCACCCTGTTGTGATGATTGTTTTTGAAATATAAAGTTACATGATAACCAGTGGTTAATTCTACCCCCTTTATGTGCATCTGATTTCACTATTTATGAGTGTAAAAACAAACAAACATACATAGCAACGTCCTGCTTTGGTGATCAGCTTTGAAATATGAGGTTAAATAGTAAGCAGATGGTTAATTCCACATGATTTTTGTTGTCAGATTTTGCCTAGTTCCTCCAAGATGTAATGAGTTTTTTATAAGTATAAACTTTAATAATGATGTTTAAGATTACCATTATAATTAAATAACTAAACCAAGTCTGTGTCATTTATTAGCTAAATGTCTTCTATTTTGAAATAAATGAAGACATATTCCTCTTTCTCTGTAGTAGGCCTGTGCTATGATTTTTAATGCTCAGAGATATGCCACTTTTGGGTTTGTGTTGATAGCTGGTCCACCCTCTAGTAGAGATTCATGTTCTACCATGTATTCTAGGTACTGTTTCAGCACACAGAATATATAGTCTTCCTTTTAGTATGGTTAATAGTGTAGCAGATTTTAGCTGTGAAATGTTTTAATTGCCTGCATATTATAATTTGATGCATGGCAGAGCTGGATTTTGTTATATTCTTGAGATACTTCTGAGAAGAAACGAGACTGTTTATCTTTGACCTCCTGCCTTTCCCCCTGCTGTGCTTTTGTTATTATAATAAGTAGTTGTGAAGTGGTCCTTTAGAAAACAGACATGTTATTGTACTGTGGAGTGCGACCTTCCCAAAGCTTCGACTTCTTAAGTACTGTTGCTCTTTATTGTACTGTTTCTACTTTGGTTTAATATTATGTATTCCAGTTACCTTTTGTTTATTTTAAGCAGTTATTATTAAAGAAAATGCAAAGACGTGATTACAAACAATGATCTCCAAAACTAGAGCCAAAATGCTCTGCCTGGGTGGTGCTTAGAAGAAGGTGCTTAGAAGAAAATTATTGTATGTAGAGGCATCAAATCTCTAATTTTACTTTACACCTTTGCTGCAAAAAGGTGGCATTCTCAGCTAGAAGCATCAAAAGGTAGAAATAAGATATGCTGCACGTGAGTAAATCCGATTAACATTTTATAGGATCTGCATATATCGCCGTTTCACATAGTACTATTTATGCACAGGTTATCTATCAAAACCAGGAGATGGTTTAGAGTTTCTGATTTATAAAGCCAGATAACAGTATAATGCAGAATATATCTAGGTGTATTCAGGTTGGGAAGTGACTTTCCAAAAGGGACACTTTTGGGATGAGTTATGACATCAACAGAGCAAGCTTTACATGTGTACTTAGCATGTTATTATGTCAGAGCACATTTTTATTGTATTTATTTGTCATTTGTTACCTGCATAAATGGACTGGCCAATAGACCCTTTTCAGCCACGTGCCCGAGGTTGCTTCTCAGCGTATGCAAATATTACTTAAAAAAAAAAAAAAAAACATAAACAGCATTCCCCACTTGGGGGGGGGGGCTGCACCCCCACCCTGCTAATTATATATACTAACTCTGAGATCACACAGTTCCCGAGGAAAGGGAATAATCTGCTACCCCTGGACTGTTGATCTTGCACACCCCTTGACTGCCTGTATAATTGAGTAAATGCAGTCAATTAAACAGATGTGTACCTGCACAAGTCTGTGTATATCTTTGTGTGTGTGTCTGCATATGTTTGAGTGTGTGTGTGTGTGTGTGTGTGTGTGTGTGTGTGTGTGTGTGTGTGTGTGTACACGTGTTTGTGTGTGTGTGTGCTTGCCTGCTCCACTTGTATTACTGCTAACTTCAAGCTTCCCCATGGACAGCTCCCCTGTGCTGCCACCCTAGAAGATTTCCACAAGGTGGTGGTAACCTGGTTTAAGCCACACGTAGGAGGGGCTCTCCCTTCCAGGAGTCTCTACCTACAGGGAGGCCTTCATTGCCCTATGGGTAGATTGATTTTCATGGTTCTTTCACAGCACAGCTCCAAGCAGAGTGGGGGCAGACTAGGAGCTGTCATACTGCAGCTTGCTGTGCTTTTTTTGTCAGCCAGTTCTTCACTTGATGTACTGGGCTTGTCACCCAGGGAAACATGATGTAGTACCATGAAGGAAAACTCCCCCACCTGTGTGGTGACTTATCTGTGTTTTTGGCCTGCCTGCTTGCCAAAACAATTCCCTCATAGCTCTGGTATCCTGGTATCACAACTGGGGCTCATGATGCAGATGCACCCCCAACAAACCCCCCCCACACACACACATACACACATCTTCCTCCCTGGTGGAGACAAGCAAGCAATGCTTCTTTATTCTTCCAGTTGGTGCCCAAACCATCAATCGAACTTTGTTTGCCTGGATCTTAACCAGAGCTTTATCCATCTATGCCAGTGGAGGTGGGAAGGGGTATATGTGTTAGTGGGTGTGTATGTGCGAATGTACACATTTATTTAGAGCACAAGTTACAGTGAGTTCCTTTGAATTTTATCATGTATGATGAGGCACTGGCTGAACTCTTTTATATCGCTGTGTATATATCTGAATTAATTGCATGTTCTATATTGCACTTCCTACTGTGTTGCAGTGTGTCATGTATTTAACTGTAACTGCACCATTTTCTGACAGGTAACTGGCCCAGGTTACATACGAAAATAATAAGAAAGAATGATCAGCACAGATACCCCATCACCTGATCAGCACAGATACCCCATCACCTGATCAGCACAGATACCCCATCACCTTTTCAGCACAGATACCACATCACCTGATCAGCACAGATAACCCATCACCCGATCAGCACAGATAACTCATCACCTGATCAGCACAGATACCACATCACCTGATCAGCACAGATAACCCATCACCTGATCAGCACAGATAACCCATCACCTGATCAGCACAGATAACCCATCACCTGATCAGCACAGATACCCCATCACCTGATCAGCACAGATAACCCATCACTTGATCAGCACAGATAACCCATCACCTGATCAGCACAGATACCACATCACCTGATCAGCACAGATAACCCATCACTTGATCAGCACAGATAACCCATCACCTGATCAGCACAGATACCACATCACCTGATCAGCACAGATAACTCATCACCTGATCAGCACAGATACCACATCACCTGATCAGCACAGATAACCCATCACCTGATCAGCACAGATGCCCCATCACCTGATCAGCACAGATGCCCCATCACCTGATCAGCACAGATGCCCCATCACCAGAAATGCATAAAATAAAACAGAGCTTGTTTGTATTTATGTTGTGTTTAAGGGCTGTTTTTTCTGTCTTTTGGCACTAATTGGATTTTGTGATGTTTACGTGGAATGCCATCATTGATATTGCATCCTTTGTTACTGCCTCTACTCCTTAGTTCATGTATTATTCATCAGTATGGAATGTCAGAGATCAGCAGTCTCCTTCTGTCATTCAGAACAGGATAGAAATGCACTAATTAGACATACTGAATCATTGAAGCATCGAGAAGCAAATTGTTGTATAATGCAGAGATTAGGTCACTTGTGATTTCTGTGTTTAGCATGGAAATGTTTGTAGATGCATTTTTTATAAAAGAATACTGGGGTTAAAAATTTGTGTTTAAGAAAGATCTGTGAGAAAAGGCCCTGCTCTCCTTTCTGTTGTCTCTTATAAAATGAAAATGTTAAGTCTCTCTTGACTACCTTTATATACATTCACCAATTTAATAGCTAATCTCTGCATACATGTTCCTACTGTCCTGATTTCCTTATGTCTGTTTGGAGGACAAAACAGGACAAAGTATTCTGGAACTGGCATTACCAAAGCCCCATATAATGGAAGTACTCGGCACCTCTGGAATTCGTTCTGTACATTATGTACCGTATCATTCCATTGGCTTTCACCTCTGCCATTTCACATTACATAGCATGAACCCCCAGCTAGTGAATCTTACTTGCCAACAGTGCCAGCCATCACAGTTCTCTCTGTTGATGAACAGTGCCTCCTCATCAGGCCTTGACTAATGCATGAGACTTCATATTATCAGTATAAAGGTGACATGGCTCTTCAAACGAAGTGTGAAACCTGACACAAAAGAATCAAACCGGACTAGTCCCAGTAACAAATGTATCCCACTGCATTATTTACTGACAGATTTCTTCTAACTAACACATTTTGCGTCCAGTCAGAC
Source organism: Protopterus annectens (assembly GCF_019279795.1). Lineage (NCBI taxonomy): Eukaryota > Metazoa > Chordata > Ceratodontiformes > Protopteridae > Protopterus > Protopterus annectens. The sequence goes on along the minus strand of NC_056744.1, from coordinate 328,881,948 downwards.
AACAACTTTGCAGTCCATTTTGGCATTTTAGGGCATGTCTCTGTTCATGTTAATTTCCTTTCCAGTGCCTTGTCACATACTGTGCCATAGGCCTTGCTAATGTCCTGTTATTTGATATCCATAAGATTTCTCTTCCCTACCTCAGTGCTGGCCAGTGAAACAGCTGAATCAAACTGGACTGGCAAAGCTTTTGCCTTCTGAAGTCATGTGCTGCATATACCGGATAGAGAATTAGTGTTTAGGAGTTGTGCCAGACTTTGTAGAATATTTTTCATTATCTTTGCTTCTCCCTAGAGCCACATTTATGCAAACAACCATCATAGGTAGGCACTAGGCTATCTGCCCAAGAGCATTTATAAGCCTAGCCAGTGTGTCAGCTTTCACCGCCCCATTGATTAATTAACTGAGCCTCTGTCAAGAAGAGCCAATTAAGTGATCCCAGGGGTGTATTTTCTGTTACCCATCCACTCATCAAGGTTTCTCTTGAAGAGTGTTAGTGAGGGGCTCTGCCTAATGTAATTAGGAATTTTGTTTCAAAGCATGGGGAGTCTCTGTGACAGGAATCTGTCCCTCCAGCATGTTCTGTTTATTGTTGTGGCGAGGTTTAGCTCACTAGAGCGAGTGGCTCGCAGTGACTTGGATTTCTTTAGGTGGAGCATGTCCATCAATTCTGAGTTGGACATGGCTTTGTAAGTCAGGCAGAGATCACCTCTGAGTAAGCGATATGCGACTGAGTACAGCTGGAGTTTTTCCAGTCGGGCTGCATAGGACATACGTTTGAGGCCAGTAATCCTCTTGGTGAGGTACATTTGTGGTCTTTCCAGCTGTTGGAAGTGTCTTGTGAGGTACATCCCAAATAGGGCATTGTACTCTATGATGGGTCTGATGAGTGACGAGTAGAAGGGCACTATAACCTCTTTATTTCTAGATGTGAACCCTTTAGTAATTAGATGGGCTATATAGAAGGATTTCCTAACTACTTTGGCAATATGATTGTCAAAGGAGAGATTACTATCTACCTGGGTCCCCAGATCTCTTATTACCTCTTCTGTATTAAGGGAGCTGCCATCTATGTAGTAATTCATAGGTGTTTTGTTTTTCCCAAATGGAATGACTGTGCATTTTTTGGCATTTAGCTTGAGACCATGACTTTGATACCAGGTGTCCGTCTCAGTAAGGCCCTTTTGGAGAATGTCCGTGTCAGCCGGAGAGTCAATTATGGCTCCCAGTTTGCAGTCATCGGTGAACTTGGTTAGCCATAGTCCTCCTGTGTCTACCTGTACTTCTGAGAAGTATATGCCGAATAGTAGGGATCCCAGGACCAAGCCTTGTGGGACACCACTTGTGACTGGTTTAGAGTCTTTCGGACCTGGAGCCCGCTATTCTTACCGTGAGAGTTCTGTCTGTAAGCCAGTTGACAACCCATCTCATGAAGTAGGGGTTTATGTTCAGGCTGGTGAGTTTTTCGATAATTCCAGAGTGGGGAATGGTGTCTAACGCCCTGGCAAGGTCAAGGTAGGCTGTGTGAACTACCTTCCCCTCATCTATGACCTTGGTGACTCTCTCAAAGAAGTCAACCAGGTTTAGTAGGCATGGTCTGCCCTTAACAAAGCTGAACTGGGTCGGGTCAAGTGTTTGGAGGTTCCCAATGTCTTTGTTAATGAGTTCCATGATGATGCGCTCCATAGCCTTGCAGACTAGGCTAGTCAGGCTTATGGGGTGATAGTTACCAGGGTCATTTGTGGCCCTTCCTTTGTGGAGCGGAATAACTATTGCTGTGCGCCATTCTATGGGCATGTAGCCTGTGGAGAGGCTGAGGTTGAACAGTGTGTTTAGGTGGGGGGTTAGTTCGTTCTGTAGTTCGTGCAAGATGTAGCCTGGGACACCATCTGGCCCCATTGACGCTGTGCTTTTGGCTTTTGAAAGGGCTGTTTTCACCTGTGCTTCTGTGATTTCTGGGACACTACACTTTTCCGGTATTGTTATGGGCCCTTTTGGGGGTGAGAGGGGCGTGAAGTTTGCACTGAATCTATCTGCCAGGATGTTGGCAATATCAGTGGGTTCAGTATATTTTGTGCTATTTTGCACTAGCTCAGAGCATATCTGTGAGTTGCCACTTAGATTCTTGACATAGCTAAAGAAGGCTTTGTGGTTATCTTTTGAATCCTTGGCTATTTTTCTTTCGAAGTTAGCCTTGGAGGATTTTATGAGGGACCTTAGTTTCTTACTGATACTGATCAGGGATGTCTTTCCTTCTTGGGATTTGCTTTTTTTCTGAACTAGTTTCCTCCTTCTATTGTATAGCCTGTTTATGGCAGGGGTCCACCAGACTGGTTTCCTTCTCTTAGGGGAGTGAGTCTTGGTTTTGCTAGGGATGGCACGATCCATGCATCCTTGTAGGTGCTCATAGAGTGCATTTGTAAAGGTTCCTGCATCTTGGACACTGTTATCCTTTAGCGTGGCGGCTGTGAAACGTACCACCTCTGCCTTAAGTAAGGTGAAGTTTGCTATAGTAAAGTTTTTCACTTTGGTTTCCTTGGTTGGAGGTGGTGGTGTGGTGTGGACATCCAGAGTGATTAGTTTATGGTCTGATCTAACGAGTGAAGGGTTGACCTCTGGTGTGGAACACCTGTCGCCCATGTTGGTGATGACCAGGTCCAATATGTTTTCACCTCTGGTAGGGGAGTTTACCAGCTGATCCAGGGCATTTGAGTTGATAAATTCCAGGAAGCACTGGTCCTGGGAGTTTGTACTTGAGTAGTTTTCCCAGTTAACGGTAGGGTAATTGAAATCGCCCAATATCAGGGTGTGCGGTAGGACCTTCATGTTTTCTAGTGTCTCCAGAAAGGCGGAGTGGTGGTCCTGGGTCATGGAGGGTGATCTGTAACAGGCCACAATTTGCATTGCAGATATGCCTGATGTTAGTTGCACATGGATGATCTCGGAGGTATCATGCTGCGCCACTAACCTGGAGGTGTAGGTATCCTTGATGAATATGGATACACCCCCCTCCTTTTGTGTTTTGGTCCATGTTCTGTGGCCGAAATGTGTGGTAAGAGTTGTAGCCCGGTGGTGCTGAGGTGCTCTGTGGAGCCTTGAACCAGGTTTCAGTTACTGCACAGATGTCGACGTTCTCCATACTGAGGAGTGCTTCGAGCAGGTGCATTTGAGATTTAAACTCCTGGCGTTGAGTAGCATAACCCTCATTTTTTATTTGTGCTGTTTACAGAGGTGGGTTTGACTTTTGAGCCTTGCCTAAAAAAAGGCAGTATGGGGACAGCAAGAGCCATGGCCAGTATTCGAAAGCCTAGGGGTGACAGGTGCAAGCTGTCTCTTGCGAAGCAACAAGGCTTGTCGAGCATGTCGTCCCAGCCTGACAGACACTGGATCCCTTTTGAATGATACCAGAAGCTTAGCCAACATTCTTTCTTGCAGCACCACTCTGTTTACTGATGAGACCTGGTAAAGCTATACTGCTGATTCACCAGCTACCAATAGCAACTCTTACTGTTCTAGGAGACAGAGCCTCTGGAACCTGGGACCCTGTGCCCTACATTACAAACACTCTTGAGTTTCTTCTCTACTGATTTAATTAATATTTTATTTGATTTCGGTCTGATGCTCCTTGGTAAGCTGTTAATTTTATAGTTCCACACATTTTACAACCTCCCCCATCTTATAATTGCAGTTTGTGGGTGACTGGAAATTGCACCTGTACGTAATGGAGTTTGAACATGTGTGTTCAGATCTAAAAGGTGTAGTGCTGGTCTTAATCTGTTGTCCTTTCTGGTGAAGAGAAATAGAGTAGAACAGAACCCTTTATGTGTGTTCTTTATCAAGAACTGATATGTATTAATACCAGCGATTATGTTATCGGATCTAACGGCACTTGTGGGATAGAATGAGGTTCTAGTTTTTTTGTAGAAATGGTGCTGTATAACCTTGACCTGTTGTTTGTTAACACCCATTTTTATGTGGTCATTTCTTGCCAGAAGGACAACTGGAATTGGAAAATGCTTCCCAGGGGTATTCTGGAAGCGGGACAGTGTACATCATTCAGAAGACTTTTGTCAGGGCTTGTCTTTCCCACCTGAAGCTAAAATAGCTGTTACTGGAAATGTACACACTTGCTATGAACTGGCTTTTTACTTCTAGGAAAATTTCTCTGAAACTGAGTCATTTTTTACTGTTACGCCTTGGTACGTAATATTTAATTAATGCCTGGTAGTTAACTGATTACCTTACTTATTTACATTGTTTTTGCAGACTCATTTTGGCTGGTATGTCTTTTTTTTATTTGTTTGTGTTTTTAATTATGATGGCGCTTGGTTGCAATTGTGTTAATAAATTGAAATTGAAATTTAATCTGTGTTGCCATATCTATAGCCTAGGACCTTTTTATGTGACTTTGTTTAGCTTGTGAAAGAAGTGTGTGTTGTTCACAGTCCATGTGTTTTTTTGTTTTTTTTTTGGGGGGGGGGGCATAGGTTATGCACTTACTAGAACGTTAAGTTCTCTGGTCTCTGTCTAGATGCTGGAACAGCAGGACTGATACCTTTAGCGCCCTCTGTTGACATCAATTAACTCCTTACAAGGTCCATCCTCCAACCCATTACCCTTCCCTGCTGTTGAATCCTCCAGGATGAGTATGCCCACTTTTTCAGACTACTAGTTCTAGGAAATATTACCTGTTATTTAAGCATCCTGTAGTTATGAATCCTTTCCAGTTTTTATAGATCACTCAGGAAGGACAATTTGGAGGGTTATGATGGCTGAGTTGTTCCAGTGTCCAGACAACTGAGAAATCTAACATTTTGGAAAATTCATAACTTGTATATTTCTCAGGTTCTGTCTGGACACTGGAGCAGCAGGACAGAGTCCCCAGCTGATATGGGTGACCTTCCTCAGTAAACTTTGGTTGTTCCGAAGTAGACCCCTTGCTGTAATGTTTAGCAAAGGGGTGTAAAGAAGACCAAATGGTCGCAGCAGTAATATCCTTGAGAGGAAGATTCCTGAGAAAGCCTGCAGATGTGACTTGAGCCCTGACAGAATGTGCTTTTGGGGAACAGGCAACCATTTTCCTGCTGTATCATAACAGAAGGATGTGCAGTCAGTAATCCTTTGTTACAGAACTGAGTAAGGAAAAACAACATATCCTCTAGTGATGCTGATATAGGGGCAGTATTCCTATCCTGCTCCATTAAGTAAACTTCTTCCACTTGCCTTTACAGATCTTTTTAGTGGAATTCTTTTGGGAAGCTTTAATTAAATCTGCCACTTCTGGAGGGAACTGAGGGTTGCTGTCCATCATGGGACCTGGAGTGGGTCTAAATCAGAACATCGAAGTATTAAAACTTCGAATGTTCTGATATCGAACACTATTCAGCGAACACTAAGAATAGCGAAGCTGCAGAACAGTGAATTCTTTCCTTGGGAAAGAATTCAGTTGGCCGTTTCTGTGGCTTCGCTATTCTTAGCGTTGTGGTGGAAAGTTACTGGTTGGGTTCAGGTAAGTGTGCGATTGTTTGTACGTTAGGATTAGGGGCGGTTTAAGTGAGTTAGGGTTAGGGCGCAGGTTAGGTGAGTGTGCGATAGTGACGGACCTTAGGGTTAGGGTTTGGGTTAAGGTAAGTGGGTAGATAGTAGTGTATCTTTAGTTTAGTGTAGCATTAGATGTAGGAATAAGTGTATGCATGTGGTTGCTGTTTGTTTGATGTGCTTATGTTGTGTGTATTTGTTTCGTAGCAGAAAATCTTTTCCATGGGAAAAAATTTGCTGTTCTGAATGTTCGATATTTTCATGTTTAGATGTTTTGGGGCCGATGAAATAGCATTCGCTATTTTCATCTTTCGATAACGTGATATAAATGCCCTGGAGCAACTGAACAGACTGAGATACTGAATGTGTACATGTGTCTTCCCACATGGCTGAGACAGCAGTACAAGGTTCTGAGGAAAGATAGGAGTCCCTTTGTTAGCTAAGGCCACAGGAGGGGAAGCCACGTCTGATGTGGCCAGAACACTGCAATGAGACTGAGCTTGGACTTGCACTCGTTCTGCAGAAATCTGGGGATGAAAGGAAGCAGAGGAAGGGCATATGGCAGACTAGGGTGCCAATTGTGGGAGACTGTACCCCTTGGTTTCTGCCCTTCTGGAGGAACTATGCTGAAAAATAAGTGGCACTTCTTGTTGGATGGCAAAGCAAGAAGATCACAACAAGATTGTCTCCTTTTCTTGACTGTACTGCTTGCCAATTTGGGGTTGAGAGACTATTCATGGGGAAGCAGAATCTGTCTGCTTAATTTGTTTGCAGTCATGTTGGATGTCCCTGGGTATGTGCATTACTGTTTGAAAGCAGTGAGAGGCCAGTGCCCATTCTCATTCTCTCATAGTGTCTCTGCACAGAGGGTAAGATCTGGGTCCCCCTGCTTGTTGATGTAACATACTATGCCATGTACTCTGACTGCATGGCAATGGCACCTCAAGGGAACACATCCTTGATACCTGCAATGCTGGCAGGACTACTGTCGTCTTAAGAAAGCTGATGTGCAGGGAGGCATCTTCTGCTGTCCATGAACCCTGCACCTTCTTGCTCATGAAGTGCTCCCTCCCCATCCAAAGGAAGATGTATCCATGGTTACTGTTGCATGGGTTGGTAGACATGGTTTTACTGAGCTTGGAGTGTCCACTGTGCAGTCTGACATGAGGGACCATCTGAATGTAAGCAGCCATTGGGCCCAGTTAGTATCCTTGCTGTTGTTGCATTTTCTTGGAAAAGTAACCATAAGCCTTTATCTACTAACACTGAAACTCTGTCTTGTGGTAGGCTTGCAAGCTGAGTCACTATATTGATGAGGCAACCTATAAACACCAGATCTTGAGATGGTTGATATGCGGACCACGATTCCTATGGACCAGACAGATATGCAGTAACTGCTACCATGTTAAGTTGTCTATCTCGCCTTCGTTCTTGCTGTTTGGATTCGGAGCTGATGCTCGGCTCTGACTCGGCCATCTTCAATAGCTCGAGAGCTGTTTACTGGCTCGAGGCTACCCATTATCCCATGATGCCAAGCGAAAGTTACCCAGATCTCATTTGCCGCTTCAGCTACGAGGTGTGTAGTTTCTGGCTCAGGCTTGTATACTTTTGGATATTTCTATAATTGTATTTGCTTAAACTTCTTAAATAAACTAGTATACTACCCCTTATAGTTTTCTTCCTTGTGGTGTTGTTTGTGGACGTCGCTTCTTTCTACAGTCCCTTTTTTTCTTAAGAACTCATTTAAATTAGAGAGTTCTCCCCTCCCCCTCCCTTAGGACAGCCATTTAACTTAGAGGCTCTCCTTCCCTTCCTTTTTTGTTACTGTAAAAAAAAAAATCTGTGTGTTTGATTAGTAGTAGAGATTTTTTGTCTGTCTGTTTTGTGGTACTTGGATTATGTCTAGTGGTAGAGTTATGTCCAAGGATATGAAAGTTTCTGGCTTCAAAAAGTGTGACTCATGCTGTCAGAAAATGTCTCTGACGGATGGGCACACTAGTTGCGTTTATTGTTTGGGCTCTGTTCACCTGCAGGACTCTTGTTCTATTTGCCACGCCTTTAGTCCAAGGGTCCTGCAGGAGTGCAAAAACAAATTAATCCTTCGGGGTTTATTGAAGCCTTAGGATTCACCAGCAAAGAGTTCCCGGCCAGTGAAATCTCCCAAATCTGCCAAACCGTCGGCTCCACCTTTGGAGCTGACTCCTGTACTGGAACAACAGAGTATGTCGGTTCTGGCTGGCACCGACAAGACAACTCCTCCGTTGGCTCCATCAGATGTTTCAGAGCCATCACAGAGCCATAAAAGTCTGAGGTCCCCTTCCTTAGAGTCCATTCACTCGGCGCCTCGATCACCATTATTACAAAGTGAACGTAGCCACCATTCTTCACACTCCTCTCGATCCTCTAGGCTTTCGGATCATGATGTGGAGAGAATAGTAAGTAGGTTGCTTAAGTCACAGGCACTAGCTAAATTACTGTCCAGCCCACCTCAACAGGTATCGGCTCCAACCGCCTCTATTTCCATTCCTCCTCCGACTCCATTGAGTTCGGAGACGGAATTCGTTTGTGTGTGGGTAGTGGAACCATCTGCCCCAATCACCATCTCTCCTTCGGCTCCAACTTCAGCTCCGATTACCTCGATTGTTCCTTCTATCGAGGAATCTGGATGCCAGGGCTCTCTCGTCGGTTCTGAGGGGGGGAGTGGCATCGTCCGACCCCGTTCTCCCCCTCGGAGCTTCGGCGCAGGTGAGCTCAGCTCCAACATCGGCCTCTGAGCCATCGCCATCGGTGCGGAGAAAGATTCCTATTTCTTCAGAACGAGAGCTTTCTCTGCCTCGAGGTCGGGATGCCTTTGAAGTCATGTGGAGTGTGCTGTCCCCCGAAACAGCTCCACTACCAGCTCCACCGGCTCCGTCCCCCATAGTGTTTGTGTCAACCTTTGTTCCTCCTCCAGACCCCAAGCGTAGGGAACCGATGCCCCAGGACACCCCACTGGGTGTTCCCTCTTATTCCGAGGCCTCCCCTGATCACTCAGAGGAGCCCCCTCAGAAGAAGAAGTGCAAGAGGAAGCACATTGACTCCCCTGAGTCTGTCACTTCAGATACAGACTTAGATGAATCGGAAGGGTCCCCGAGGTCCCCCTCTGAAGATGTTTCCTTTTTGGACATCCTTGAAATGCGTAGGCAGACTGGGAACTGGACTTCCCTAGCCACTACCGAGGATGAGTCTGTTCTCCTGGACGCATTTGGTTCCCAATCTTCCACCTCCTGGGTTTCTCCTACTTTCGACCCACTCATGTCTGTGGTGGCTCGAAAGGCTTGGTCAGCTCTAGACACTGTGGAACCAACTCCGAGGAGACCTAACAAGTTTATTACAGCCTCCCAGGATAAGCAATTCCTTTCCAAAGGTGTGCCCGTTGATGCCATGGTGGTAGCAGCAGCCACCAAGAAAGAGTTAGCAAAAATCTCTTCATCTGTTCATCCCCCTAACAAAGAGTCTCGGACGATGGACAGATACAGAAAGCGAATGTTTGCTTCAGCGACCTTCTCGATGTGGTCTCTGAACTATCTATGTCATTTTACTCGACTTCAAAGGGATCTCCTGAAAGAGCTTGGAGATGCCCTTCAAGATCCTACAGCTGAGGGAGTACAAGCCAAAGTAGCTTCCCAGCTGGCGACTCTTAATTCTATAGTCAACTCCTCCATGAGGCTGATTTCCTATGCAGCTGATGGAGTGAGTAGAGCCACTGACACAGTTGTCACCCTCAGGAGACATGTTTGGATGCGGCAATGTCAGTTTGCGGAACCCTTTCAACCATCCTTCACCAATAGTCCCTTTGATGGCTCCTTTCTCTTTGAGCCTCAGGTGAAAGACACGCTGACCAGGTGTGAGCAAGAAGGCAAGACTCTCTCTGTCATGAGAGTCCATTTTTCCACTCCTTCTAGACCTTACTTCAAGGGTCAGAAGAGTGGGAAGATGTGGTTCCAGAAATCCCAGGGATCCTTGCCTGACACACATGGTGATTTTTCCTCCAGAAGCAGAGGGGGAAACAACAATAACAGACACCGCCCTCGTAGCAGAGGGGGTCCGCAGAACCAGGGTGACAGAGAATCCTTCTCTGGCAAGCCCTTCCAGCATCCCTGAAGGGTTTCTCAGCTGCTCACCTCTGAAAACAGTCGGGTGAAGACTTTCGCTGTACCCAAAAGCCTGGCAAAATTTAACAAAAGACAGATGGGTACTATCCATTATATCCGGAGGTTACAAAATTCCTTTCCATCAATCCCCCTTACAGTCAAAAAGGGCCCTTCCAGATGTTCCACCCAATCTGAGGGAGCAAGCTGTCATAGAAGTTTCAAAACTGCTAGAAAAAAGAGCCATTCAGGAAGTCCCCGCAGACTAGCTTGTATCTGGAACTTACTCAAGATTCTTTTTGGTACCAAAAAAGACAGGGGACTGGAGACCGATTCTGGATCTCAGCAGACTAAACAAATCTGTACAAAGAGAAAAGTTTCGGGTGGTCATGCTACAGTCCATTCTACCCTTTCTGGTTCAGGACAATTGGATGTGCTCGATAGATCTTCAGGACACTTACTACCATATCAAGATGGACAGACGCTCCAGGAGATTTCTTCGCTTACGGGTAGGGGCCAGTCATTACCAGTTCAGAGCTCTGCCCTTTGGTCTCACGTCAGCCCCCAGGGTGTTCACCAAGTGTATGGCAGTAGTCACAGCTCACCTGAGGCATCAAGGATTCCAGGTGTTTCCATATTTAGATGACTGGCTCCTCACTGCTACCACCAGGTATCAACTCTTACAAGCGCGGGATTATACAATCACATCATGCACTCAACTAGGCATCACAATAAATTTCGAAAAGTCTGCCTTGTTGCCCTGTCAGTCTGTCATTTACATAGGAGCAGAATTAAACACAAGGGAGATGTTTGCAAGATTACCACTGGAAAGATTTTTCACAATTCGTCAACAAGTGTTAATCCTAATGCAGAGCAAAAGGATTCAAGTTAGATATGTCCTTGAAGCTCTGGGCTCCATGGCAGCTGCCATTCTTATAGTTCCATTAGCGTGTTTCCACATGAGAATTCTTCAGTGGCTTCTTTTCACACAGTGGTCCTTTCAGGAGCTTCCCATGCCTCACATGATCCTGATTACAGAAACATGCTGTCTTGGTGGATGGACTCCCCACTAGTGTCTCAGGGCAGACCTTTCATACAGCCTCCACCGGTAGCCACAGTGACCACGGACACCTCCCTGATAGGGTGGGGGGGCATTATCTGGGCAAGACAGTCCAAGGCACTTGGCAACCTCACGAGTACCATCTGCATATCAATGTCCTAGAAATGAGAGTCGTGCTTCAAGCATTGCAAGCACTGCAAGACTCTCTTCCTTCTGGGACCATTGCAATTCAAACAGACAACATGTCAGTGGTGTGGTACATCAATAAACAGGACGGAAGCAGGTCCTACCTCCTGTGTCGAGAGGAACTCAGACTGTGGCAATGGGCGATCTCCTCCCAACGTTTTCTGATTGCGATGCACATCCCTGGGAGATCCAACGTCATAGCGGACAGGCTCAGCAGAGCTATTCTCATGCGTTATGAGTGGTCTCTGAATCAGGAATTTGTGAATCTTATCTTCCGCAAATGGGGACAGCTTTGCTGCAGTCTGTTTGCCACTCCTCTCAACAGCAAATGCAGCAACTACTTCTCCTTTCTTCCGCTTCCAGGTCACATACCCAGAGATGCTGTAGTCCACGATTGGCCTCAGGGACTCCTTTATGCTTTTCCCCCATTTCCTCTCATACCAAGACTCATACAGAAAGCAAAGTCGTTGGGTTGCAAAATTATCCTCATTGCTCCTTATTGGCCTCGACATATATGGTTTCTGTTCCTGCACCCGTACCTTTTCGATCAGCCCTGGATTCTGGACCCGATTCCAAATCTTCTGATTCATCAATCAGGTGGGTTGCATCAATCCCTCCAAACACTCCAGCTTATAGCTTGGTTACTCCAATTCCAGCCTTAGCCAGGATTCCCGGTATCTCCCCAGCAGTCCGTGATATTATCGTTTCCTCACATAAGTCTACTACGAGAAAAACGTATGCTAGTAAATGGAAACGGTTTTCTTGCTGGGCAGAGTCTAGAAATGTGGATCCTTTCTCATCCCTAGTCCATGAAATTCTTGAGTTTCTAACACAACTTTTTCAGTCCGGTGCCGCTTCCGCTACTATTAGAGTACAGTTAGCGGCCATTTCAAATTTTCATATCGGATTGTTGAATTCTAACATCATTTCTCATAAGCTCTGTAAGGCTTTTTTGAGAGGAACATCTCTTCTTAGACCTCCAGGGAGAGATCCCCCTCCTCCTTGGGAACTTAATTTAGTCTTAACTTCCTTAATTTTGCCTCCTTTTGGACCAACAGCATCATGTTCCCTTAAGTTTCTGTCTTGGAAGACACTTTTTCTGGTTGCTATCACTTCAGCTAGGGGTGTCTCAGAACTTCAAGCACTATGTGTTCACCCTTCTTACCTGGTGTTTCACAAGGACAGAGTTTCTCTGAGGAACAATCCATCCTTTCTTCCTAAAGTTTGCTCAGAGAACAATTTAAATCAATCCATAGATCTCCCAGTGTTCTTTCCCAATCACAGCAATAAGGCAGAATACAAGCTCCACCAACTGGATGTTCATAGACAATTGCGTTTTTACCTTTATAGAACTAAAGAACTAAGGAAGTCAGACCAGTTATTTCTCTCTTATGCCTTCAACAAACAAGGCCTCTCAGTTTCCAAGGTGACCTTATCCAGATGGTTATCTAATACTATTACCTTTATTTACCAGTTATGAAATAAAGAGTTACCAGCTAAACCAAAAGGTCATTCTACCAGGGCATTAACCACCTCCATAGCTTTTCAGTCTAGGTTACCCATAGATTCAATCTGTGCAGCTGCCACCTGGGCAAACCCTCATACCTTTATATCTCATTACAAGGTGAATATGGTCTCCCGGAGCAGAGCTGACTTTGGTTCCATTGTTCTGAAAAGTCTGTTCCAATGAGCCACCCAGGATGCTAGGGACTCTGTCCCAAACAGCAAGAACGAAGGCGAGATAGACAACTTAACAAAAAGAAGTTATGTACCTACCATAACGTTCCATGTTAGTTGTCTTCATCTCACCTTCCTTCTTGCGTCCCTACCTCCTTCCCCCATCCTAGTGGACTGAGAGGAGTTCTGGTTTTCACTGGCTGAGAATTTTTTTCCCTATTGCTCTCCTGGCCAGGTTTTTTTCGTAACCTATTCTATAATTAGATATATTGAACAACCAGTTCTTAGATAACTGGTTTTCTCAACTTATGTCTGGGATTAGCTATTACAAATGAGATCTGGGTCGCTTTTGCTAGGCATTATGGGATAAGGAGTAGCCTTCAGCCAGTAAACAGCTCTCGAGCTATTGAAGATGGCTGAGTTGGAGCCGAGGATCAGCTCCGAACCCAAACAGCAAGAAGGAAGGCGAGATGAAGACAACTAACATGGAACGGTATGGTGGGTACATAACTTCTTTTTCCTTTTACAGTGCTCTCCAAGGAGGCAGCTGCCAAATGCCAGCCATAGGTTCATAGGTGTGTACTAGGCTAATGGCCCTGGGGCCTTTACAAGCCTAGCCATAGGATTACCCTGGCATAGTGCCACCCGACCTTAGTTCCCAGTGCCTCTCATCCAAGTATGGGAAGATCTGTATCCCCATGAGTCAAATATGAGCTGAGACTGGTGCCATACATTTGGTGAGCACCTGCAAGGCAATGGGGAGTCGAAATGGCAGGATGAAAAGCTGAAAATGATTACCTCCTACTTGGAAGAGAGGGTACCTCCAGATTTATAATCCATTTTTATGTGAAAATAAGCATTCTGAAGGCCCAGTGAGCACATCCAGTCTTCTGCTTGCAGACATGGTAGAAGTGACTACATCATGACCATCTGGAAAGATTCCTTCTTCATAGGATCATAAGAAGTTACTAGGCTATTGGCCTTGATACCCTTACAAGCTTATCCAAGAATTTTGCCCATGTTCCAGTAAGTCAGCACTCTATGCCACTGTCCAGCAGGGACATAGGTGGAATCCCTGGGGTGTATTTTCTGTTCCCCATCAAGTTTTCCTGGTTCCGCTTAAAAAGATTTAATGAGGTACTCTGATTTACATGGAGAGGGAGTTTATTACACAACAGGAGGAGTCTCTCGGACACAAATCTGTCCCGCCAACAAGTCCTATTGATGTCACAGACCAGGTTGAGGTTTTGCATAAGGGTTACTCGAGTGGAGCTTGACTTGCGGATATGCAGCAGTCCCATCAGGGTGGGGTCTGAGATTGCTTTGTATGCCAGATAGATGTCACCTCTGAGGAGTCTGTAGGAGACTGAGTAGAGGGACAGGGCTTTTAGCCTATCTGCTTAGGGTAGATGTTTGAGGCCCTGGATTCTCCGGGTAAGGAATATCTGTGGTCTTTCCAGCTGCTGCATGTGCTTTGTTGTGAGGTACATGCTGAAAGGGGCATTGTATTCAATAATCGGTCTTATAAGGGAAGAATACAGGGATGTTATGACCACCTTGTCCCTGGATGAGATACCCTTACTAATGAGGTGGGCCATGTAGAAAGTTTTCCATACAACGGAGGCAATATGGTGGTCAAAAGTCAGTTTGCTATCAACCTGGGTTCCCAAGTCCCTCACGACTGATTGCATGCTTAGTGCCTTATTATCACTGTGATAATTTGTGGGGACGTCATTCTCCCCAAAAGGGATGATGATGCATTTTTTTAGCATTCAGTTTGAGGTCATGTTTCTGGCACCAGTCATTTGTCTGGGTAAGACCCTCTTGGAGGATGTCCACATCACTAGGGGAATTGATGACAGCACCCAGCTTGCAGTCTTCTGCAGACTTGGTCAGCCACAGCCCACTAGATTTGGCCTGCACCTCTGAGAAGTGTATCCCAAACAGCAGAGGCCCCAAGACCAATCCCTGGGGTACATCTCTTGTTACAGGTCTACTACTTGAGGTGGCTTTCCCTATTTTGATTAGGTGGGTTCTGTCAGTAAGCCAGTTTGCTACCCATCTGGTAACATATGGATTGATGCCTAGTTGAGAGAGTTTGTCTATTATACCTGAATGGGGAATAGTATCAAAGGCCTTAGCCAGGTCAAGGTAGGTGGTGTGCACTGTCTTCCCCTCAGCTGTGGCCTTGGTGACTGTCTCAAAGAAGTCGACCAAATTTAACAGGCATCACCTCCACTTGACAAAACCAAACTGTGTCAGATCAAGTGTCTGGAGGTTGCCAATGATCTTGTTAATGAGGTTCATGATAATCCGCTCCATGGTCTTGCAGATAAGGCTAGTTAGGCTGATGGGTCTATAATTTTGGGGATCGGTGGAAGCTCCACATTTGTGCAAAGGGATGACAGTGGTTGTCCTCCACTCGTCTGAGATGAAGCTGGTACTCAGGCTTTGGTTGAATAGGGTGCCTAATGGTGCTTCAAGTTCTTGCCTGTATTCATGTAGGATTCAGCCTGGGATGTTGTCGGGTTCCATGGGGGCTGTATTTTATGCCTTTGAGAGGGCAGTGATGACTTGCTCCTTAGAGATAAGGAGAGGGGGTAGGTACTGGGGATGTCCTGTTTTACTGATGGGAGGAACAGAGAAGTGAAGTTTTCACTGAACCTGTCTGCCAGGAGGCTGGCTATATCTACAGGGTTTGTGTATGTGGTGTCCTTGACCACCAGTTCTGAGCAGATCTGGGTGCTTCCCTTGAAATTGCGGACATATGTGAAGAAAGCCTTATGACTGTCTTTAGTAGATGTGGCCAGTTTGGACTCAAAGTTTGCTTTGAAGGATTTCACTAGTGCTCTTATTTGCTTGTTCAGGCTAAGGAGAGATTGCTTCCAATTAGACACCTGCTCCTTCTTGGTCCTAGACAGCAATTTTTTTCCTTTTATTATAGAGATTATTTATTGTAGATGTCCACCAAACAGGTTTACTCTTCCTTGAAGAGGAGGATTTTGTCCTGTTTGGTATTCCTGATTCTATGCAGCTATATAAATGCTCATATAGTAATTTGATGTAAGTTTAGACATATGTGCCAGTTTCTGTGGAGGTGGGGGGGGGGCTGTGAAACTGTTTATACCTTCCCTCAGGAGGCTGTAATCAGCTTTGGAGAAGTTTTCATGTTTGACCTTAGCAAGGGGGGGGGGGGGGGTAGTGACTATTTTGTGGTCGGATCTTACCAGGGATGATGCCACTGTAGGGATGCTGCAGTGGTTACCCATGTTGGTTAATACCAAGTCCAAGATATTTTCCCCTCTTGTGAGGGCTGTCAACCAACTGGTCCAAGGCATTTGCATTGACAAAATCAAGTAATCTCTGGGCATTTGTGTTTTGGCATGAGTATTTCTTCCAATCTATGGTTGGATAGTTAAAGTCACCCAGGATCAGGGTAAAGGGTTGAATCTTGATAGATTCGAAGAGGTCCAGATAGGTGGAGTGGGCATCTTGAGTCAGAGTTGGAGGCCTATAGCTAGCTATGATTTGAATAGGGGTCTTGTCAATTGTTAACTGCACTTGGAGTGTTTCCTGTGCATCATACTGTTTGACCAGCCTAGAGGTATTTATGTCTTTTATATATATTGCAATTCCACCTCCTTTTGTTTTGCTGCCCACGGCTTGGGGTCTGAATGAATGATAGGATGAGTAACCTGGTATGGCTGGGTTGCTCTCCGCAGCTTTGAACCAGGTTTCTGTGACTGCACAAATGTCAGCTTCTTCCAGGGTTAAGAATGCTTGCAATGAGTGCAGTTTCATGTTTAGACTCCTAGTATTTTGCAGCATGACCTTTAATTTACATTTTGATTAAATTGGTAGTTATGCATGTGTTGATCCGAATGAGATCTAGTATTGTCCTGAGGTCCTTGGTCTTTTTGGGCAATAAAAATGACCATGTGAAAATCTAGATCCTCTCTGGTCTGGTAGGAACTCCTAGATTTCTCTTTTATTTATTTATTTTATTTATTTATTGCAGTTGGTTTACCAGGATAGTCCATTGGGCCACGAAGAACCCGTTTTCAATGGAGTCCTGGGGAGAAAAGCTCCAAAAAAGAATAAATGTACATTAACATTTGACAATAATTTCTAGGTACATTGTAGTAAAAGAACATAAGCAAAATATAAAAGTTTGTTACAATTTGATAGTATCAGCCTTGGTATATGCTATAGAATCAACAAACACAAACATAGAAGAAGATTAATAAGCAAACATAGAAGATGAAAACAGTAGGTTATGGTATTAAAGGGCATGTAGTAGAGTTGGTTATATAGTAGAGTAGGTTATGAGGGGTGGGTGCATGAGCACTCCCATAGAGATGCTAGGTGTGAGAAAAGAGATTTCTTGAAGGTAGAGTGATTAGTGGTTATTCAGTAGGGCTGTCATCCCCTTGAGTGACGCACCTGTTTGTGGGACTCCATCAGCTAATGAGAGGTTTGGGCAGGTGGTGTAGTAGAAAAGGGAATGAAGTAAATTCTGGGTATGACATGATTCTCCTTACTCATGAGTCTGATGTGATGGCCGTCCATTCTAGTATGTTTAAGGAGAAGCACCCCCGACTGCCTGCAGGGGGGCAGTTGGGCAATCCTTCAGGGATTGCAGGAACAAAATCCCCAAAAGGAACTCCTACCCCCTGTTTGTCTGGAACACTTCTGCCTCTGGGCTAATGCCCAGAGTAAATGTCCCATCTACCACAAGAACCTCTGCCTGGATGCTGTTTTTGCTGGGTCTGTTGGGACCTATAAGACCAGAAATTCATCACCCATTTGTGGTTACTCTGAAAAGTTCTCTGGGGGTGACTAACTTGATCCCAACAATTGTGAGCACCTTGTTCTCTTGCTCACAGTTTTTGACCTGTTGCCCAAATAGAGCTGAGCTGTTAAACTGAAATTAATGAATGCTGCCTTGAAATAATCTGAGAAGTCTGTCAGATGTGACCAGGCCTTTCTCTTCATGACTAGGTCTGATACTGCCACTTTAGCCGCTCCATCTGTCACATTGTAGATCAGATGCCAGGAGTGGGAAGAATCGTACTCATGGTTGCCACCTGTGACACTCTACTTGCGAATGTAGTTCACTTGATGGCAACTGTTTCATGGTTTCTGACACCTTCTGAGCAATATCCCTTTAAAATTTCACTGTATACTTCATATAGTTCAGAGCTCTGATAAAGAATGTACCAGATGCATAGACACACTTCCACAATCTGTCCATCATCTGGGACTCCTGTAAGGGTTGGATGGATGAGCATCCTCAGAGATATCCTCATTGGTAGCAGCAGCCACTGCAGTGGAGTCAACAAAGGGCCCTTTACTCCAAAACAGTCAGTCCATAGTTGAATTATGTCAGTTAGTCCAAAACAGCCAGTCCATAGTTGAATTATGTCAGGCTTTATGGGAATCGGTGCAGCCATGTCTGTCTTTTTCCATACTTTGGAACAGACAAAATACACAAGTTTACTTGGGGGGGGGGGTACCATCCATGCATTTGGAGGAGAAGAATTGTAGGCCTTCTGTAAAGTTTGTACTTCAGGAGAGGTGGGTTCTGCTGGCCGTGTCTCATCATTAACAATATTTTGCTAAATGAAGGATCGTTCAGAGGGGATATGGGGGGATACCTCTCCTTCATACAAATCTGTATGTGGAGTGAGAAACTTCACAAGTAGGTCAGTCTGCTTCCTTCCTCTTGCAATTCCTCTTTGGGGGGGGGGGGGACTAAGCTGTCTGTCCTCATCAGAACTGCCTGAGAAAGAAGAAATCCCAGATCCAGCCAGATCTGGCCTATGCATCCTCTTGTTCTTAGGGAGCATAGAGGCAGTCCTGCCCAAATGTCCAGATTTGATGATGTTTCAGGGTGGGTTCAGTACCATTGTAACATTGTAACAATAGGCATGAAGGAACTAGGAGTAGTAGCCTTCTGCACGGTGTAATCTAGCTCCCGGGGGGGGGGGGGGGTAACTGTCTGATTTGGAGTAGCCAGCCTAGGGGTCTTAGTGGGAGAGAACTTCTCTGGTAAGGAAGGTTCCTCTGGCTTTCTCTTTTCCAAAGAAATGTGTGCCAACGAGCCTGATGGCTCTGAGTCAAGGGACATACTCCCCTTAATCACAAGCTTGTTGCAGAAGTCCGCTAGAGTCTTGACACTGAACTCTTTAAAAATTTAGCAGTTGCTATTAAGGTGAGCTGCTCCAAGACAAACTCGGAATAAGTCATGAGGTCATTTTGCTGGCAGCTTATGCCCACATTTTTACATTTTCTGAACCCTTTAAACAAGGGAAAGAAACAACAGACTAGGCCTGACTAAGAGACTGGGTAGGAAGGAGTAATTGAAGCAGGGTGGACAGAGATAAAAAAGGAAAAGTACTGACAATACAAAGATTCTTAAGCTAAACTCTAATACCGGTGTAACAAAAATAGCTTATCTGCACTCTGTAACTCCCTGAAAGTGTCCCAAAGTGATCAAAATTCTCTGAACTAGCACTTGATCTATGAAGAGATGTGACAATGAGATCAGAAGGTATTATGGATAGGAAAGAGCTTTTGCATGTGAGGAGTTCTTTGCCATCACTAGAGAGCGCCAAAGACACCAGTCCTGGTATTCTAGTGTCTAAATAGGACCCAGGAAATCCTCCAGATTAGTCAAATGTTTGCAGCTGTCACAGACAAAATTTTTGGTGGTGAGTAACAGACTGTTTTCTGCATGCATAAGAAAGTTAATACACTTCCTGAGCATACAAAGTGCTATATAGGTGTCAACAAAAGGCAAACAGGCAAGCTGACTTTCCATTTCTACCCAGTGATTTAAGAGATTTAATTTAAAATAGACAGAAAAAATATACGTAACTAAATGAGATTGTTTATGGGACTAGTGTAACTATGTGGATTTGCTTATGGAAGGATACACTGACTAGCGCAGACCAAATATAAGTAGCTAACTGAGGTAATTTTAGGAGGAAAACGCACTTAATAAGTAGAATGGGAATTAAAGAAGATTTTGAAGGGATACAGTGACTACATAGGAAGATTAGGAATGGGGTAGACTAATAACACAGAAAAAAGTATATGTAATGAAATTGTAAGGAATAACGGGATTACATTTTTGGGAAGTTCATGACTTATGCCACTTTGTGCCAGCTGTGGGTGCTTGATGGCTGAGTTTGCAGCTGTGGACTGTGGCTGGTGCGGAGAAGACGTGGGCTGCCTACAGCACGTCAGTAATCCAAGTGTTTGCGGCATCTCGTCGAGCAGCTGTGGGCACTTGTAGGTATCACTAGTAACACTGACTCACAAGGATGAACTCTGAGAACAGATGTGAATGAGGATACCTGGGTCTGTATCGTGCAGATCACGGCAGCATGGCACTAAGTACAAGGATGACCTCTGAGAACAGATGTGAATGAGGATACCTGGGTCTGTATCGTGCAGATCACGGCAGCATGGCACTAAGTACAAGGATGAACTCTGAGAACAGATGTGAATGAGGATACCTGGGTCTGTATCGTGCAGATCACGGCAGCATGGCACTAAGTACAAGGATGAACTCTGAGAACAGATGTGAATGAGGATACCTGGGTCTGTATCGTGCAGATCGCGGCAGCATGGCACTAAGTACAAGGATGAACTCTGAGAACAGATGTGAATGAGGATACCTGGGTCTGCATCGTGCAGATCACGGCAGCATGGCACTAAGTACAAGGATGACCTCTGAGAACAGATGTGAATGAGGATACCTGGGTCTGTATCGTGCAGATCACTGCAGCATGGCACTAAGTACAAGGATGAACTCTGAGAACAGATGTGAATGAGGATACCTGGGTCTGTATCGTGCAGATCACTGCAGCATGGCACTAAGTACAAGGATGACCTCTGAGAACAGATGTGAATGAGGATACCTGGGTCTGCATCGTGCAGATCACTGCAGCATGGCACTAAGTACAAGGATGAACTCTGAGAACAGATGTGAATGAGGATACCTGGGTCTGTATCGTGCAGATCGCGGCAGCATGGCACTAAGTACAAGGATGAACTCTGAGAACAGATGTGAATGAGGATACCTGGGTCTGTATCGTGCAGATCGCGGCAGCATGGCACTAAGTACAAGGATGACCTCTGAGAACAGATGTGAATGAGGATACCTGGGTCTGTATCGTGCAGATCGCGGCAGCATGGCACTAAGTACAAGGATGAACTCTGAGAACAGATGTGAATGAGGATACCTGGGTCTGTATCGTGCAGATCACGGCAGCATGGCACTAAGTACAAGGATGAACTCTGAGAACAGATGTGAATGAGGATACCTGGGTCTGTATCGTGCAGATCACTGCAGCATGGCACTAAGTACAAGGATGAACTCTGAGAACAGATGTGAATGAGGATACCTGGGTCTGTATCGTGCAGATCACGGCAGCATGGCACTAAGTACAAGGATGACCTCTGAGAACAGATGTGAATGAGGATACCTGGGTCTGTATCGTGCAGATCGCAGCATGGCACTAAGTACAAGGATGAACTCTGAGAACAGATGTGAATGAGGATACCTGGGTCTGTATCGTGCAGATCGCGGCAGCATGGCACTAAGTACAAGGATGAACTCTGAGAACAGATGTGAATGAGGATACCTGGGTCTGTATCGTGCAGATCACGGCAGCATGGCACTAAGTACAAGGATGAACTCTGAGAACAGATGTGAATGAGGATACCTGGGTCTGTATCGTGCAGATCACGGCAGCATGGCACTAAGTACAAGGATGAACTCTGAGAACAGATGTGAATGAGGATACCTGGGTCTGTATCGTGCAGATCGCGGCAGCATGGCACTAAGTACAAGGATGAACTCTGAGAACAGATGTGAATGAGGATACCTGGGTCTGTATCGTGCAGATCACGGCAGCATGGCACTAAGTACAAGGATGAACTCTGAGAACAGATGTGAATGAGGATACCTGGGTCTGTATCGTGCAGATCGCGGCAGCATGGCACTAAGTACAAGGATGAACTCTGAGAACAGATGTGAATGAGGATACCTGGGTCTGTATCGTGCAGATCGCGGCAGCATGGCACTAAGTACAAGGATGAACTCTGAGAACAGATGTGAATGAGGATACCTGGGTCTGTATCGTGCAGATCGCGGCAGCATGGCACTAAGTACAAGGATGAACTCTGAGAACAGATGTGAATGAGGATACCTGGGTCTGTATCGTGCAGATCACGGCAGCATGGCACTAAGTACAAGGATGAACTCTGAGAACAGATGTGAATGAGGATACCTGGGTCTGTATCGTGCAGATCGCGGCAGCATGGCACTAAGTACAAGGATGAACTCTGAGAACAGATGTGAATGAGGATACCTGGGTCTGTATCGTGCAGATCGCGGCAGCATGGCACTAAGTACAAGGATGAACTCTGAGAACAGATGTGAATGAGGATACCTGGGTCTGTATCGTGCAGATCACGGCAGCATGGCACTAAGTACAAGGATGAACTCTGAGAACAGATGTGAATGAGGATACCTGGGTCTGTATCGTGCAGATCGCGGCAGCATGGCACTAAGTACAAGGATGAACTCTGAGAACAGATGTGAATGAGGATACCTGGGTCTGTATCGTGCAGATCGCGGCAGCATGGCACTAAGTACAAGGATGAACTCTGAGAACAGATGTGAATGAGGATACCTGGGTCTGTATCGTGCAGATCGCGGCAGCATGGCACTAAGTACAAGGATGAACTCTGAGAACAGATGTGAATGAGGATACCTGGGTCTGTATCGTGCAGATGCAGATCGCGGCAGCATGGCACTAAGTACAAGGATGAACTCTGAGAACAGATGTGAATGAGGATACCTGGGTCTGTATCGTGCAGATCACGGCAGCATGGCACTAAGTACAAGGATGACCTCTGAGAACAGATGTGAATGAGGATACCTGGGTCTGTATCGTGCAGATCGCGGCAGCATGGCACTAAGTACAAGGATGAACTCTGAGAACAGATGTGAATGAGGATACCTGGGTCTGTATCGTGCAGATCACGGCAGCATGGCACTAAGTACAAGGATGAACTCTGAGAACAGATGTGAATGAGGATACCTGGGTCTGTATCGTGCAGATCACGGCAGCATGGCACTAAGTACAAGGATGAACTCTGAGAACAGATGTGAATGAGGATACCTGGGTCTGTATCGTGCAGATCACGGCAGCATGGCACTAAGTACAAGGATGAACTCTGAGAACAGATGTGAATGAGGATACCTGGGTCTGCATCGTGCAGATCACTGCAGCATGGCACTAAGTACAAGGATGAACTCTGAGAACAGATGTGAATGAGGATACCTGGGTCTGTATCGTGCAGATCGCGGCAGCATGGCACTAAGTACAAGGATGACCTCTGAGAACAGATGTGAATGAGGATACCTGGGTCTGTATCGTGCAGATCACGGCAGCATGGCACTAAGTACAAGGATGAACTCTGAGAACAGATGTGAATGAGGATACCTGGGTCTGTATCGTGCAGATCACGGCAGCATGGCACTAAGTACAAGGATGACCTCTGAGAACAGATGTGAATGAGGATACCTGGGTCTGTATCGCGGCAGCATGGCACTAAGTACAAGGATGAACTCTGAGAACAGATGTGAATGAGGATACCTGGGTCTGTATCGCAGATCACGGCAGCATGGCACTAAGTACAAGGATGAACTCTGAGAACAGATGTGAATGAGGATACCTGGGTCTGTATCGTGCAGATCACGGCAGCATGGCACTAAGTACAAGGATGACCTCTGAGAACAGATGTGAATGAGGATACCTGGGTCTGTATCGTGCAGATCACGGCAGCATGGCACTAAGTACAAGGATGAACTCTGAGAACAGATGTGAATGAGGATACCTGGGTCTGTATCGTGCAGATCACGGCAGCATGGCACTAAGTACAAGGATGACCTCTGAGAACAGATGTGAATGAGGATACCTGGGTCTGTATCGTGCAGATCGCGGCAGCATGGCACTAAGTACAAGGATGAACTCTGAGAACAGATGTGAATGAGGATACCTGGGTCTGTATCGTGCAGATCACGGCAGCATGGCACTAAGTACAAGGATGAACTCTGAGAACAGATGTGAATGAGGATACCTGGGTCTGTATCGTGCAGATCGCGGCAGCATGGCACTAAGTACAAGGATGAACTCTGAGAACAGATGTGAATGAGGATACCTGGGTCTGTATCGTGCAGATCACGGCAGCATGGCACTAAGTACAGCAGTGAACAAAACCTCACTAAAAAGCCTGTTTACATTCTCAGGGAAACATTAATAAAAGGCTTCCTAGAGCACACCAGACATAACAACACACTTGGAGTCTCCTAATAGTAAGCACACATCTGGAACTAGCCTGGCCTACTTTCTCCTGCCATCAGAAAACAAGTAATCTAATTTTAAAGAAGGTCACTAAAGTTGTAACATGTACTGCACAATTAATTAGATTACTCCAGAAATGCAATGGAAAATAAACAGAGCAATTTACAGAAGTTTCAAAGCAATCTGAGTCGCTTGTGCACTTTAAACCAGTATAAATCAATCAATCAATCACTTAGCCTGGACAGATACATCTGTGAAGTGCAGCAGTCAGATTCATTTTGTGCTGCTCACAAATCATTAGCAAGGACACATTTTCAGTATGTGACTGCCACAGCTGCTGCCTTCCTGACCTGCTGGTACCTGTTCTTTTTCTATTCTTTTATTGGTCCAGCACTTGTTCACCTTTGAGAACTGGACTTTCCTAGAGGGCCTACATGGTTTACAGAAAGATAGTGACAGTGCAGATTATATATAGGCATCTTGTACTGCTTGAAACACTACCTTCAAAAGTATGAGAACATTGTTGGGCCTTACAGAGAATATAGGGACTGCTGGAACTCAAAATAACACTACCTTCAAAAGTATGAGAACGTTGTGCCTTACAGAGAATATAGGGACTGCTGGAACACTGAATACATAGGGCTAATAATCTCAGATGCTGGACTTTGCTATTACATTGACATCTCCTTGAAGATCTGTTTTTAAGGTAAGTGCGTTATATAGCTGGGCTTTACTTGCATCTGCAGAGTAGTTAACCATCAGCCATGGATACAGTACCTTTAACCTCAGGACTGACATTTTGGTCTTCTCTGTGGTTTCATCATCAGCACCAGTCTCTTCCTTCGTGTATCGTATCCTAGTTTGAACATGCACTGGACATGCCCCACTTTTTTTCCTACTGTGCATTCTGAACCCAGATAGCACTGCACCCTGTTCACTTACCTCAAAGTACAGCCTAAACCTGATTAATGCTGACACTAGTCATTGGCGAAGCAGCGGTATAACTTTACCAGGTCTCATTTGCAAATGGAGTTACGCTGCAAGAAAGTATGTTGACGACAGTGATGGTTCCTTGCATAAATGTGGCTGTAGGGAGGAGCCACATAATTACAGGCATGTTAATCTCTGTTCTGGTCCAGGCCTCTAGGCCCTGCAGTGAATTATGTTCTCCTCAGCCCTTTCTCTCCCTTCTTCTGTTCATTGTTTCCTTTGTTTGCATTCCTCTTCCTAACGTTTATGCTCTCCCTGTACATGCAGGAATAGTGCCTCCCCTCTCCTCCTCCCACATTTGTTTAAAGGGACTCCTGTTTTAAATATATTACTATGTTCCACCTTTAGGAAAGTCCTCCTTCATCCAAGGTAATATAGCAGGCATTGTACCTATAACCATATAATAAATATGCAGTAGATATGGAGCTTAGGCTTGTGACGCCAGTTCAGCAGACTTATCATACAACCACTGCATAATGTTGCTGAATTCCACTGTAATTTTAATTACAGCAGATGCAGCCTGGCTTTCATGGTCTTTCATGACTAGGAAGCAGAAGGTCACTAGTTCAAGTCCTACTACAGCCAACATCTTTCTGCTTTGAAGTTTTGCATCTCTAATAGCACAGAGAAGCCACCTGTTAAGTTAGATGCATGCACTTTACTTTCTTTTTTGGGTCGATTTGCTGAATTCTTTGTCTGGTTTTTGGATGTGCACCTGAGCTACAGAGTGGTGAAGCTGCACTTGCGATGCCTGGTGCTGCTATTTCAGAGTTTCCTTTTAGTATCCACACAGTGGGAGGCAGGAATGAGAGGCTTGTGCTGTAGTGTGCAGTGAGATGCTTACTGTTGCATAAGCTTAGTGAAGTGCTTTCTCTCTGAAATGACCTATTTTAGCAGGACCTGAGACGTACTATAACTTCTGAGCTGAGTCATGTTATTCCATGTTTATGTTTCAGGGTCTGCTGTGAAGTCTTGCAATGGCCACTACAGTAGCCTGTTCGTTTCCCAGCCACAGGCATCAATGTGGACTCCTCTTGTGCTTTACTGTGAATAATGTACCATTGCAGTAACGTGTACTTTATTTTTTTTGTATTTATTCTGTACTGCTAAGTGTATTTTTTTAATTTAGTCTTACATTTCTGTTTCATATTCTGTAACTATAAAAGCTGCTTGCATGTTGCCTCTCGTTTCTGCTTCCAAATAAAATCAAGTGATATGTTACTTAAGCTGGGCTTTAAGTCTTCAAGTTATGAAAAGTGTTTATCAGATGTGACATGGAATTGATCAATATGCATACATTCCATGGGCACTACATCATGTATGTTTCACATTCAGACTATCAGAAACACAAATCCCTGAATTTCAAAATATCAAACTTAAAAGACAAAAACACACAATGCTGAAAAGCACACAGAATAAGACTAATGTTTTATGCAGAGCGGCAAGCCCCCTGCACCCTCACATTAACTGCTACTTATAGATACCAACTCCGAAATTGTGTAGTAATACCTGTACCTGTAACTGTACCATAGTGTTAAAACATGCACACACACACACACACACACACACACACACACACACACACACATATGCACACACGCACACACATGCACACATATGCACAGACACAAACATCTAAGGGGAAAGGAACTTTTATAATCTCTGTGACTTTAAATCTGTAGTAGTTCTGTATACAATGCTTTCCTTTGTCATGCTCTAGCGTAATTCTCTCAACTGTTGTGTTATCTGTCCAGATTCCTGTCTTCTGTCTTGGACCAGACTTTAAAAAAGCTGTAAGCCCTTCCTGAGTCTGGGGTCAGGGAAGAGTTTGTCAACACCCTTACTATAGCTTCAATATGTGTGTGTTTCTAGTAGTGTGTGGGTGAGTGTATTAGTTATAGTTTATTGATGAGTGTGCCTGTAGTTTTGTGTGTGTGTGTGTGTGTGTGTGTGTGTGTGTGTGTGTGTGTGTGTGTGTGTGTGTGTGTGCGCATGTTGCATGTGTGTGTGTCTGTGTGTATGTGTGTGTGTGTGTGTGTGTGTGTGTGTGCGTGTGTGTGTCTGTGTGTGTGCATGTGTGTGTGTGCATGTGTACGTGCGTGTGTGTGTTGTGTGTGTCTGTGTGAATGTGTGTGTGTGTTTATGTGTGTGTGTGCGTGCGTGTGTGCATGCGTGTTGTGTGCTTGTGCGTGTGTGTGCATGTGTGCATGCGTGTTTGTGTGTGTGCGTGTGTGTGTGCGTGTGTGTGTGTTTGTGTGTGTGTACGCGCACGCATGTGTGTGTATTAATAGCAATGTCTCTTACTAGCAGTGTGTGGGTGATTGTTTTTCTAAAAGGCTATAGGAAAGTATGTTAATAGCAATATATGGGTGGTTATGCTAATGGTAATGTATGAATGAGTGCTCTTACAGCAGTGTGCATGTGTATTGACTGCAGTGTGTTAGTGAGCATGTTGACAGCAGTGTGTGAGTGAGAGTGTTGATATCAGTGTGTGAATGAGCATGTCAGTAGCAGTGTATGGGTGAGTATGTTATAGCAGTGTATGGGTGTCCGTGTTGATAGTTTATGAGTGAACACGTTTATAAGAGTGTATGAGTGAGCATGTCGTTAGCAGTGTATGAGAGTGTCAATAGCTGTATGTGTGACCTTGTCGGTAGCAGTGTATGAGTGAGCGTGTCGATAGTAGTGTGTGAGTGAGCATGTCAATAGCAGTGTGTGAGTGAACGTGTTTATAGCATATGAGTGAGCGTGTCGATAGTAGTGTGTGAGTGAGCATGTTGATAGCAATGTACGATTGAGAGTGTCGATAGCAGTATATGAGTGAGTGTGTTGACACCAGTGTGTGAGTCAACTTACTTATAGCAGTGTATGGATGAGTGTGTTGAATGCAGTATATGACTGAGTATGCTTATAGAAGAGTGTTAATGAGCATGTCGAAAACAGTGTATGACTGAGTGTGTCAACAGCAGTGTAGGGGTGAGAGTGTCGATAGCAGTGTGTGTGAGCGTGTCGATAGCAGTGTATGAGTGATTTTGTCAATAGCAGTGTATGAGTGATTGTGTCAATAGCAGTGTATGAGTGAGTGTGTCAATAGCAGTGTATGAGTGAGTGTGTTGATAGCAATGTATGATTGAGAGTGTCAATAGTAGTGTGTGAATGAGTGTGTCGATAGTGTATGAGTGAACATGTTTATAGTAGCGTATGGGTGAGCATGTCAATAGCAGTATATGTGTGAGTGTGCTTATAGAAGTGTATGAGTGAACATGTCGATAACAGTGTATGACTGTGTCAACAGCATGAGTGATTGTGTGAATAGCAGTGTATGAGTGAGTGTGTCAATAGCAGTGTATGAGTGAGTGTATCAATAGTAGCGTATGAGTGAGTGTGTCAATAGCAGCGTATGAGTGATTTTGTCAATAGCAGTGTATGAGTGAGTGTGTCGATAGCAGCGTATGAGTGAGTGTGTCAATAGCAGTGTATGAGTGATTGTGTCAATAGCAGTGTATGAGTGAGTGTGTCAATAGCAGTGTATGAGTGAGTGTGTTGATAGCAGTGTGTGAATGAGTGTGTCGATAGCAGTGTGTGAGTGAGTGTGTCACTAGCAGTGTATGAGTGAGTGTGTCAGTAGCAGTGTATGAGTGAGTGTGTCGATAGCAGTGTGTGAGTGGTTGTGTCGATAGCAGTGTGTAAGTGATTGTGTCACTAGCAGTGTATGAGTGATTGTGTCAATAGCAATGTGTGAGTGAGTGTGTCAATAGCAGTGTGTGAGTGAGTGTGTCGATAGCAGTGTGTGAGTGATTGTGTCACTAGCAGTATATGACTGTGTGTCAATAGCAATGTATGAGTGTGTCGCTTGCAGTGTGCAAGTGTGTTGATAGCAGTTTGTGAGTGATTGTGTCAATAGCAGTGTATGAGTGAGTGTGTCAATAGCAGTGTATGAGTGAGTGTGTCAATAGCAGTGTATGAGTGATTGTGTCTATAACAGTGTATGAGTGAGTGTGTCAATAGCTGTGTGAGTGAGTGTGTCGATAGCAGTATGTGAGTGATTGTATCACTAGCAGTGTATGAGTGAGTGTGTCAATAGCAGCGTATGAGTGAGTGTGTCGATAGCAGTGTTGAGTGAGCATGTAGATAGTACGTGAGTGAATGTGTTTATAGCAGTGTATGAGTGAGAGTGTCAATAGTAGTGTGTGAGTGAGCATATCGATAGCAGTGTTTAAGTGTATTTATGGCAGTGTATGAGTGAGAGTGTCGATAGTGTATGAATGAGCATATTTACAGCAACAATAATACGTTGCTGTATCAAAAGGAATAGCCTGTAGTTAAGTTACACTTTTAAGCAGGCTTATTTTGCACAAAAAAAAATCAAAAATTATTCCAGCAAATTTTTCCACAGACCTTCTTGTGTCTGTTTGTACCACACACCAAAATAATCCAAAATGAAACAGTACTGAAAAAGATTTCAGTACCAAAACAAGTAGGTATTTTCCTCATCTTCCACAAGTTTGCCCTTCAGCATGCAGGTTAACAGCCCTTTATTGTTTCTTCAGAGGTATAGTACAAAACCTCTTCGTTTCACAGGGGCCTTTTGGCTACCCTTGCAACTGTCTGGAGACTCCTGTCTAAGTCTGCTAATCATGACATACACCTCAACCTGCAGGTGCAAAGGCCCTTGAAAAGTAGGTACATCCAGCCAAAAATCTGGACATCTAATCAGCATAAAATGTGACTATCAAGTAGCACATGACTCTTTGCACATGCTGTAGAAATTCGGGATACGACCCAGAAACACACTTAAAAACAAGAGTGTGACAAAAATAAATATCAAGTAGCACATGACTCTTCGCACGTCCTGTAGGAGGAGTGTGAGATACGACCCAGAAACACACTTAAAAACAAGAGTGTGACAAAAATAAATATCAGGTAGCACATGACTCTTCACACGTCCTGTAGGAGTGCGGGATATGACCCAGAAACACACTTAAAAACAAGAGTGTGACAAAAATAAATATCAAGTAGCACATGACTTTTCCCACGTCCTGTAGGAATGCGGGATATGACCTAGAAACACACTTAAAAACAAGAATGTGACAAAAATAAATATCAAGTAGCACATGACTCATCCCACGTCCTGTAGGAGTGTGGGATACGACCCAGAAACACACTTAAAAACAAAAGTGTGACAGAAATAAATATCAAGTAGCACATGACTCTTCGCACATCCTGTAGGAGTGTGGGATACGACCCAGAAACACATTTAAAAACAAGTGTGTGACAAAAATAATGGAAATGTGAAAGCACGTTATCAAAGAGACCATGTAAACCTGCACGCTTTAATGAACTGTACTGCAGAATTGTACCACTCAAGGTCATTTATTTTTGCTTCAGAAAAGGGTAGATGTAAGACGTGTCCTCCTCCTTTAAATTATTGATGCCGCTAGTATGTTGATCAACATAAGTGATGAGGGGGCTTCAGAACGTTTTGTGAAGAGGTAAATCAAGCCTGAAAATAGAGACCTACCTCCAAAAATAAGGACATCCTAAATCAGACCTGAAAATGGGAACTGTCCTCCAAAACAGGGACAGTTGAGAGGTCTGATCCAGGAATTTGGTGTTAACAGGAGTGTTAATCCTGATATAGACTGCTGATTCTCAGCGTCTTCCTGCCTTTTCTCTTGTTCCATGTTAACGTGCAACAGTAGCAGTGTGTTTTCATGGTTCAGTCACTGTCTCCATATTCATTATCTTACATGGTATCCCCAGCACAGAACTCCCAGTTCAAACCACTCTAAGTATGCTAAAAGCCTAGAACAGCTTATCCACATTTAGGTGACTGTGAACAGGATACTGGTGGATATTGGGATTAAAAGTGACTGGGGATTTTGTTTTTTTGCCTATAGAACCACTGCAAAGGAACATGGTGAATTACTGTCACACACATTATGCCTAATAGGTAATGTTTTAGGGTGGTAATGGCCTATTTTATTGCAAGGGATTCCCCTTCAGTGGCAGAGTAGTGTGTCTAAGTATTACTGAGTTTACAACTGGTGCAACGTCTGAGATGTTCATCCTGCCTGTATTCTGAAATAAGTCTTCAGCTGTGCCTAATTGAGACATTTGTATATACCAAGAACTTCTAGGAAAAAACTGGTACCATTAGTATTGGTTCTGTATTAGGTCCAAACACAATGTATCTTTCAGTTGCTGAAAGGCTTGTTCTGCTTCAGCAATTTTCTAGGGGGGCCTTACCTTTGCAGGATCAGTCGAGGGCAAACAGTAGAAACAAAAATAGTTATTTAGCCAGTGCTAAAAAAGCATTAACCAGTTTCTCTGGTTATTCGACAGGCTTATTTATTTATTATTTATTTATTTATTTATTTCCAGTTTGATAACCGGGGAAGTCCACTGGGCCCGAAAGCCCGTTTTCAGTGGAGGCCCGGGGAGAAAAACTCCAATGATAATACATTACACAAAAAAACACAGCAGAACAGATCTAAACTAATACACACAAAAACACACTCTGTTCTAATAGCATAATACTTTAACAATTTCCAAACAAGAATGAGGTGCATTGGGCACTATGCATAAGAAAAAGATATATTAGTGCAACTGTGAATGTTAGTAAAGTAGGAAAGGAAAGGAAATTATAGATAGAGTTTGAATGCAAGAGCAGGGATGCATGGGAGAAACGAATAAGAAGAAAAGAAATTAAAGGAGAGGTGTCAGAAGAGGATAGAAAAAGAACAGATAACTAATGTTCAAATTGTGGTTGAGTCCAGGAGACCACCTTGAGAAAAAGTCAAAAGATTTAAGGTGAGAGTAAGCATAGCACTTGAAGGAAAATAAAGGGTTTATTCAGGAGGAAGGAGGAGATAATGAAGAAGAGAGGGAGCTAGGAGAGAGTCAGAAGAAGGGGAACCAGGGGGGTGGGATGGAACTAGGATAAATAGAGATCTAGGTAGGAAGTATACAATTACATTTCCAATTTTGGAAAAGGTGAGAATGAAGAAGAGATTTAAAGTGTTCATAGTTTGTAGTGGCTCTTAGAAGGGAAGGAAGTGAGTTCCATTTTTATTTTCATGATTGCTTAGCAATCAGTATGTTATATAATGTATGGGTGGGAGTGTTGATAGCAGTGTGTGGGTGAATATATTAAAAGGAGTCTGTTCTTCTTCTTTCGGCTTTTCCCGCTTAGGGGTCACCACAGCGGATCATCTGTCTGCTCATGATTGGCAGAGGAGTTTTATGGTGTCGAGTTGCCAGCCCGGTGCCCAACCTTCCACAGAAGGCACACCCTCAAACCTAGGGCTAATTTAGAGTGTCCAATCCATCTACTGCATGTCTTTGGGATGTGGGAGGAAACCGGAGCACCCGGAGGAAACCCATGTAACAACAGGGAGGACATGCAGACTCTGCACATAAGGCACCCCAGCCAAGAATCGAACTGGAGAACCTCTTGCTGTGAGGCGGCAAAGCTAACCGCTGTACCACCATGGCCACCCATATTCACAGTAGTCTGTTAATAGCTGTTTATGGGTGAGTATACTGATAGCGGTGTGTGGGTGAGTATATTAACAGGAGTCTGTTAATAGCTGGTTATGGGTGACTACACCGATAGCACTGTGTGGGTGAGTATATTAACAGGAGTCTATTAATAGCTGTTTATGGGTGGGTATACCGATAGCACTGTGTGGGTGAGTATATTAACAGGAGTCTGTTAATAGCTGTTTATGGGTGAGTGCAAGACAGTAGTGAATGGATGAGTATGTTGATAGAAGTGAATATGGGTAAGTGAGTTGCTGCAGTGTTTGAGTGAGTGTTTTGTATTATTGAGAGAGTGTAGTTGAACATGTTAATACCTGTGTATGAGAGACTGTGTTTGTAGATACACATGGGTGAATTTACTTATATCAGTATTTGAGTGAGTGTGTTAACACCAGTGTGGTATTAACAGTGTACTTATATCAGTATTTGTGAGTGTGTTAACACCAGTGTGGTATTAACAGTGTACTTATATCAGTATTTGAGTGAGTGTGTTAACACCAGTGTGGTATTAACAGTGTACTTATATCAGTATTTCTGTGAGTGTGTTAACACCAGTGTGGTATTAACAGTGTACTTATATCAGTATTTGTGTGAGTGTGTTAACATCAGTGTGGTATTAACAGTGTACTTATATCAGTATTAGTGTGAGTGTGTTAACATCAGTGTGGTATTAACAGTGTACTTATATCAGTATTAGTGTGAGTGCGTTAACACCAGTGTGGTATCAACAATGCATGTTTGAACATGTCAGCAGCAGTGTAAAGGTGTGCTTGTTGATAATGTTTGATTAGGTGTGTACATACTGTATGAGCGTCTGCGTTAGTGTATGCATGTGTGTTGATAGCAGTGTATTAGTGACCATGTTGATAGCAGTGTGTGGGTGATTATGCTGATAGCTGTGTTTGGGTGATTATGTTGATAGCAGTGTATTAGTGACCATGTTGAGAGCATTGTATTAGTGACCATGTTGATAGCAGTGTATTAGTGATCATGTTGATAGCATTGTATTAGTGACCATGTTGATAGCAGTGTTTGGGTGATTATGTTGATAGCAGTGTATTAGTGACCATATTGATAGCAGTGTATTCATGACCATGTTGATAGCAGTGTATTAGTGACCATATTAATAACAGTGTTTGGGTGATTATGTTGATAGCAGTGTATTAGTGACCAGGTTGATAACAGTGTATTAGTGACCATGTTGATAGCAGTGTTTGGCTGATTATGTTGATAGCATTGTATTAGTGGCCATGTTGATAGCAGTGTATTTGTGACCAAGTTGATAGCAGTGTTTGGGTGATTATGTTGATAGTGTATTAGTGACTATGTTGATAGCAGTGTATTCGTGAACATGTTTATAGCAGTGTTTGGGTGATTATATTGATAGCATTGTATTAGTGACCATGTTGATGGCAGTGTATTAGTGATCATGTTGATAGCAGTGTTTGGATGATTATGTTGATAGCAGTGTATTAGTGACCATGTTGATAGCATTGTATTAGTGACCATGTTTATAGCAGTTTTTGGGTGATTATGTTGATAGCATTGTATTAGTGACCATGTTGATAGCAGTGCATTAGTGACCATGTTGATAGCAGTGTTTGGGTGATTATGTTGATAGCATTGTATTAATGACCATGTTGATAGCATTGTATTACTGACCATGTTGATAGTGTGTTAGTGAACATGTTGATAGCAGTGTTTGGATTATTATGTTGATAGCATTGTATTAGTGACCATGTTGATAGCATTGTATTAGTGACCATGTTGATAGCATTGTATTAGTGACCATGTTGATAGCAGTGTTTGGGTGATTATGTTGATAGCATTGTATTAGTGACCATATTGATAGCATTGTATTAGTGACCATGTTGATATCATTATATTAGTAACCGTGTTGATAGCAGGTTGTATGCAGGATCATAGCATCATAGGATGTTACTAGGCTATTGGCCCTGAAGCCATTATAAGCCTAGCAAGAGTTTAGCCCATGTTTAGACAAGTCAGCACTCAAAGCCCCTGTCCAACAGGGACACATGTGGAATCCCAGGGGTGTATTTTCTGTTTCCCATCCAGTTATCCAGGTTGTGCTTAAAAAGGGATAATGAGGTACTCTGCTTGATGTGGAGAGGGAGTCTGTTCCACAGATGGTGCAAGCTTGGTATTAGGCCAACTCGGTTCCAAGTCCCCATCAGTGATGAATGAAAGAAGATCAACAACACAGATGGAACGTTATGGTAAGACATAACTTCTTTTTTTTGTGTATAAATTAAGCAACCTTGTCACATACTTCCACTGATTCTAAATTACTCCGTTTTTTTGAACTGTTGTTTCTTGATTGAAGTGAAGATTGAGCATAAAACTATCCAGAGTTGTTCTATACCCACACTTGT
Source organism: Protopterus annectens (assembly GCF_019279795.1). Classification (NCBI taxonomy): domain Eukaryota; kingdom Metazoa; phylum Chordata; order Ceratodontiformes; family Protopteridae; genus Protopterus; species Protopterus annectens. The sequence continues at coordinate 328,847,045 of NC_056744.1, read as the reverse complement.
CAGTGTGATCCAGAGTTTTTCATGAGGTATGCAGTTAAATACATTGCTGTAATCAATGAAACACATGTAGATGTCCTCTTGATGGTACAGATCAGGTTGAGGTTACACATGCGGGTTACTCGACTGAAGCTTGACTTACGGATATGCAGCAGTCCCATCAAGGTGGGGTCTGAGATTGCTTTGTATGCCAGATAGAGGTCACCTCTGAGGAGTCTGTATGAAACTGAGTAGAGGGACATAGCTTTTAGCCTATCTGTTTAGGGTAGATGTTTGAGGCCCTGGATTCTCCTGGTGAGGAACCTCTGTGGTCTCTCCAGCTGCTGCATGTGCTTTGCGAGGTACATGCCGAATGGGGCGTTGTACTCAATAATTGGCCTTATAAGGGAAGAGTACAGGGATATTATGACCTCTTTGTCTCTGGATGAGATACCCTTACTTATGAGGTGGGCCATGTAGAAAGCTTTCCATACAACAGAAGCAACATGGTAGTCAAAAGTAAGGTTGCTATCAACCTGGGTGCCCAAATCCTTCATGACTGATTGTGTGCTTAGGACATTGTTATTAATGTGATAATATGTGGGGATATCACTCTCCCCAAAGGGGATGATGATGCATTTTTTGGCATTCAGCTTGAGGCCATGTTTCTGATACCAGTCATTTGTTTGGGTGAGACCCTCGCCATAACCCACTAATTTTGTCCTGTACCTCAGAGAAGTATATCACAAATAACAGAAGCCCCAAGACTGATCCCTGGGGTATGTTACTCCTTACGGGTCTACTGCTAGATGTGGCTTCCCCTATTTTGATTAGGTGGGTTCTATCAATGAGCCAGTTTGGTACCCATCTGGTAACATACAGACTGATGCCTAGTTGAGAGAGTTTCTCTTTTATGCCCAAGTGGGGAATAGTGTCAAAAGGCTTTGGCCAGGTCAAGGTAGGTGGTGTGCACCGTCTTCCACTCGTCCATGGCTTTGATAACTGTCTCAAAAAAGTCGACCAGATTTAGCAGACATGACGTCCCCTTGACAAAGCCAAACTGTGTGAGGTCGAGTGTTTAGAGGTTGCCAGTGTCCCTGTTAGAGGTCCATGATAATCCGTTCCATGGCCTTGCAGATCAGGCTAGTTAGGCTGATGGGTCTATAATTTCCTGGATTGTGGATGTTCCAGCTTAGTGTAAAGGGATGACAGTGGCTGTCTTCCACTTGGCTGGGGTACTCAGGCTTTGGTCGAATAGGGTGCTTAATCGCGCTGCAAGTTCCTGACTGAGTTCATGTAGGATACAGCCTGGGATGTTATCGGGTTCCATGGACATTGTATTTTTTGCTTTTGAGAGGGCAGGGATGACCTGTTCCCTAGAGATAAGGGGAGGGGGGGCAGGTACTGGGGATGTCCTGATTTACTGATGGGGGACAAAGGGGTGAAGTTTTCGCTGGATCTGTCAGCCAGTAGGTTGGCTAAATCTATGGCAGGAGACTGTTAACAACAGAGCATGAGTAACTATGTTGATAACACTGTGTGTGTGAGTGTGTTATAATAATGCATAGGTGAGTGTGTTGATAGTTGTGTATGAGTGAGTATGTTAGTAACAGTGTATGTGATGGTCTGTTGATAGCCATATATGGGTAAGTACGATGCTAGCATTATATTGGGTGAATGTGTATGGGTGAGAACGTTGATAACTGAGTGCGCTGTACCAGTGTATGGGTGAGTGTGTTATAACAGTGTGTGTGTGATTGTGTTAATAGCTGTATATGGGTGAGTATGTTATAACAGTGTGTGGGTGATTGCGTCAATAGCCGTGTATGACTGAATGTGTTATAACAGTGTGTGGGTGAGTGTGTACTGTGTGAGTGATTACATTATGAGCAGTATGTGGGTGAGTATGCCAATATCAGGATATTGGTGAGTGTGTTGATAGCTCTGTATAGATGAATGTTTTTTTCAGCAGTATGTGAGCGACTGTTTATAGCAATTTAAGTGTGTTAACAGCAGTATATGGGTAAGTGTGTTAACATAAGTGTGTGGGTGTGTGTGTTAATAGCGTTCTACAGCGGAGGGTGCTTATAGCACATTATTAGTGAGTGGTATGGGTGTGTTAATAGCAATGTTTGGATAAATGTGTTAGCAGCTATGTACAGGTGAGTACATTTATAGCAGTGTATGTGTAAGTATGTTAATACAGTGTGTGGATAAGTGTGTTGATAGCAGCGTACAAGTGAGTGTGTTGGTAGCCGTGTATAAGTGAGTGTTGATAGCAGCATATAGGCAAGTGAATTTACTGTAGTGCATGGGCGAATGCATTGATAGTGTTGTAAAAGTGAGTATGTATATGGATGAGTGTGTTTTGAGGAGTGTATTTGTCACTGTGTTATCACATGTGCATGTGTGAGTGTGTCAGCAGCACTGTATGACTCGTGAATGATCAGTACTTACAGGTACTTATTTAACTGTGATGTTAAGTTTTACATTGAGACCTTTTGAGAAATACCAACATTCCTTCTATCAGCATGTGGTAGAAATTAGAATGAAGGTTTCCAAGCTCTATTCATTTTTTGTGGAGGTATAGGCTATTTATTTGTTAGTTTGTACAGATGAATAAAATTGACCAGTGAAGCTGAATAGAAATCCAATGAATAACCAGTTGCAATAACAGCAGAATAAATGGATATTATGCAACATAAAACACTGTAGTAACATATATACAATGTATATATTTGTATATATATATATATATATATATATATATATATATATATATATAGTTATATCAGAGTAAATGGATATTATGTAACATAAAAAACTGTAGTAACATACATACAATGTATATATTTGTATATATATGTATATATGGTTATATCAGAGTAAATGGATATTATGTAACATAAAACAGTGTAGTAACATACGCAGAATGTATATATTTGTATATATATATATATATATATATATATATATATATATATAGATATATATAGATATATATGGTTATATCAGAGTAAATGCATATTATGTAACATAAAACATTGCAGTAACATACATACAATGTATATATATATATATGTATATATGGTTATATCAGAGTAAATGGATATTATGCAACATAAAACACTGTAGTAACACACATGTAATGTATATATTTGTATATATAGTTATATCAGAGTAAATGCATATTATATAACATTAAACACTGTAGCAACATACATACAATGTATATATATATATATATATATATATATATATATATATATAATATATGGTTATATCATGGTCAACAACCCAGTGACAGACAAAAAAATTTATTTTTTATTTATTTTACATTTGTTTGGTGTCATGCTGGCACTTTGGCACCTTTAAAATCCACTGCCAATCATTAGTTGACTGGAGTGCCGCTGTGGTGACCCCTAACTGGGAAAAGCCAAAAGACATTATTTTTTTTTCCGGGATGGTCCGACAGGGACAGTGCCCACTTTCAGTGGTGGCCCGGGGAGAAAAGCTCCAGCCTAAGCTTACATACAAAGTCATCACGTCAAGTAATAGAAATTTTAGACAAAAGAAATGAGTGTTAACACATTTACAGGATGGAAATTTAAAAGCAAAACTATACACATTGTATCACATAGAACAAGACTTTAAACACCTGAATATACACAAATATATGGTTGAATTTATATATGTGGAGGAACATAACATTAGTTAGGATATTAAGTAGGGAGAATCACTTAGACAGAGGAGTGCATAGTTATTAATACTTCCATGGTGAGAGTTGCTGCTAGGAATGTAACTACTTATAGAGAAGTAGTGTTGTTAGAAGGGATATGTTAACAGAGTTAGTACGTACAGCCAAATTGTATAAGTAATGCTAAGTTAATAATTAACCTGGAGTATTACATGTGCAAAGCCAGGATTCAAATAAGTGTCTTTTGAGAGATATTTTGAAATGATTAAGATTGCTTATGGATCTAATACTATGTGGAAGGGTATTCCAATTTTTGGCAACAAAGCTTACAGTAAAGAGAGTTGCCTGCTGTATTGGATACTTTGGTTACTTGGAGTAAGTCTTTGTTCAATGATCGAAGCATCTGAATGTTAGAGTAGGGTTGTAGAATATTCTTTAGGGAAGGTACATTGTCAGGATTGTGCATTATTTTGTGAGCCATTATTAACTGGTTATAGTTCATAATATGAGGTAGTTCCAACCAACAAAGATGTTTTAGGCATTGACAGTGATGGGTTGAATGTGTGGAATCTGTTGCAAATTTGTCAGTCTTATTAGAACATGATTAATTGACTTAGTTCTGACTTTTTGAGGTTGGTAAGTATGGGGGTGCATATAAGAGTGAGAAGAGAAGGTGGGTTCTAGCTATGGGTATTCTTGCAGCGTCTGTTAAGAATGTTTTTGTTTCGATACATTGTTCCCATTTTCTTGTGAACCTTTTTGATTGTGTTAGAAATGTGCATGTCAAATTTTAGTCTGTTGTCGATTATGACGCCTAATAGTTTAGTTTGGGAATCTGGGAAAATCCTAGTATTATTAATGGCAGTGATATAAAAGCTGGGAGGTTAGTAGGTTTAGATGGATGAAAGATCATAAGTTTAATTTTATTAGGGTTGAGAATGAGTTGTGAGTTTGCTAGCCATGTTTCAATATCAGAGAAGGCTTTTTGCATGACTTTAAGAAGTTGAGTTATTGTGGATGCTACACATATGAGGGTTAACTCATCTGTGTGCTGTATGATAGATGCTTGAGAGGAGGCAGTATTAAGATCATTTATGAATGTGCTGAAGAGGAGGGTCCCTAGGATTGAACCCTGAGGGACTTCAAGTGTAACAGGAAGGAGTGGGGATAGATCTTGCTTCCATTTCACAGATTGCTGGTGGCTAGATAGATAACTTTGAAACCAGTTAACAGCATCATCGATTATTCAGCGTGGACAGTAACTTAGGATGGAAAACTGTATTGAATGCTTTAGACATGTCCAAAAAGACTGAAGACACTATTCTGCCCTCATCTCTGAATTTATTTATAGTATTAGTGAAACTTAGAAGACCTGTAGTAGTGCTATGATGTGGTCAGAATCCATGCTGTGATGATGAGAGGAGGTTGAAAGTGAATACATCTTTCCAGAATTTTAGAAAGTGGTGAAAGTATAGCAATGGGCCAGTAGTTTGTTAGTTCTGTTGAATTATCCCCTTTGTGTAATGCTGTAATATATGCAGTTTTCCAAATAGCTGGGATGTACTGTTCTGTTTATTTATTTATTTATTTATTTGCAGTTGGTTTACGAGGATAGTAGATTGGGCCATTTGAACCCGTTTTCAATGGAGTCCTGGGGAGAAAAGCTCCAATAACAATCTTGGTTACAATAGTGTAAAGATGATATTTATACAAAGGTTGTAGTTTTGAGCAAAACATTTACAATTGATACAGCAAACATTACAAATAATGCAGACCAGTGATGAGGTTGAAATTGAAACAGACTGACAATGGAACATTGCATTGTAGCAGCTGAGAGGCATTTCTTATTAGGAATATACAGATAACCATTACAGTCTGATGCATTATTTACAAATAGCATAGAAGTAACAGGAATATAAATATATGGAGAGTTGATAGAAGGAGAAAGTTTTTGATGAGAATAGAGATTGAGAGAGAGAGAGAAGGAAAACTGAAGCATGGAATGAAGGGAGCAGGAGTTTGCCATCATTAGTTATGTGGGGAGAGAGCAGGAGCATTCCCATTGGGATATTAGATGTGAGTGAAGAGATTTTTTGAAAGAGTAATGGTTAGAAGTGATACAAATGGAAGGTGGTAGGGAGTTCCAGAGACGTGCTAGACCATAAGATAGAAGATTTTTGCCTGGTGGATGGGATGGTTTGTACACTTCTATTAGATTTTGATTATTGGACCTTAATACTCGATCAGGTAGGTGCATCTTAAAGGTAGAAGAGAGGGAGGGACAGAGGGAGGAGTTGAAAATTAGCTTGTGTGCAAGAGTTAGTTGAGTATAGATGAGATGATTTGGAAGTTCTAGCCATTTTAGTTTTTGGAGAGAGGAACAGTGATGGGAGGAGGACTTATGGCTGGTAGCAAATTTGGCAATTTTGTTGTAGCAGGAGGAAAGTTGTGTTTTTAGAGAGGATTGTAGGCTAGTGAGAAGAGGCGTTCCATAGAGAAGAGAGGGGATAAGAAAGGAAGTAGAGAGAGTTACTTTAGTGGCAGGTGTAAGGTAATGATTTTGTCGGTAGAGCATGCCTAGTTTTTGATGTTTTTTTTTTTATATTTAGTTGTAAATGGGAGTGGAATTTAAGCTGCTTATCGATTTGGACCCCAAGTAATTTGGTCTCTGATACCAGTTCCAGAGGTATATTGTTTTGGCTAGTAATAGTGAAAGAGTTTAAGTTGAATGAGGTAGCTTTAGAGGGAGTAAATACCATTAGTTTGGTTTTAGTGGCATTTAATGCAAGGTGGTTTCTTTTCATCCATAGCTCAGTGGTTGAAAAAGCTTCTTGAGTAAGTTTTAGGAGTGTAGGGGTAGATATGGCAGAGCAGATGATAGTTGAATCATCTGCATATTGAATGATATTTGAGAAAGGAATAGAGTTCCGGAAATCATTTATAAATATATTAAAAAGAAGAGGACCTAATATGGATCCTTGGGGAACTCCGGTTGGGGTATTAAGAAATGAGGAGGTGGCCTTTTTCCATTTTACTGTTTGATATCGGTTAGATAAGTAGCTGGAGAACCAGTTCAAGGAAGGAGGGGATAGGTTAAGTTTAGAGAGTTTAGTTAAAAGCAGGCTATGTGAGATAGTATCGAAGGCTTTAGAAAGGTCAAGTAGTAGGGTGGAAACAATAAGGCCAGAGTCCCGGGCTTTGTTAATAGTTTCAAGGAAGGCGAGGAGGGCAGTCATAGTACTGTGATTTGGCCTGAATCCATATTGTGTGGGTGTTAGTAGGGTGGAAACAATAAGGCCAGAGTCCCGGGCTTTATTAATAGTTTCAAGGAAGGCGAGGAGGGCAGTCATAGTACTGTGATGTGGCCTGAATCCATGTTGTGTGGGTGTTAGTAGCTGATTATCTAAGAGGTGTAGAAGGAGTTGTTGTTTTATGCATTTTTCTAAGAGTTTAGAGATGGGAGACAGGATAGCAATGGGACGGAAGTTGGTAAAATTTTTATTGTTGCCTCCTTTATGTAAAGGTATAATGAAGGCCTTTTTCCAAATTTTGGGTACTATGCTTTCCTGGATTGAACGGTTAATTAGAATGCTAATGGGGTAGGCAACTGCTTCAGCAGCTAGGCTAAGAAAATAAGCAGGGATATTATCAGGAGCATTGGAGCATGGCTTCAATTTCTGGAGGAGTTTTTTTATAGTAGAAGTGGGTATAGGTTTTAATGAAAAGAGAGGACACTGGGAAGGGGGGGTATTTGTGGGTGATGATGGAGAGGGGGGAGTGAGAGGTGGAGAAGGGGTGAAGGATAGGGAGTTAGTGGAGGAGAGTGAAGGAGTGGTGGAAGTGCAGGGAAGAGTGGTGGTAGAGGAGGAAGGTGGTGATGTGGAGAGAGTGGTGGTATTAGAGAAAGATGAAGTAAGTTTAGAAATAGAGTCAATGAAAAAAGAGTTAAATTGGGTGGCTAAGTCAGAGTCAGGAGCATTAGGGTCAGGGGAGGGTGTGTCTAGTTTGCCGGGGTTAAGGAGAGTGGGGATACCTTTACAGAATTTCTGAGGGTTTGTTTTGTTGTTGTTTTGTAGTATAGAGAAATAGTTTTGTCGGTCGGAAATGATGAGCTTTTTTACTTTATTTCGAAGTATTTTGTATTCATGAAGGGTGAGGGGAGACCTGTTTTTTAGGTAATGAGCCCAGGCTTTATCTCTGTGCCGCATAGTAGCTCATGTGTTTTTAGTAAGCCAAGCGGCTGTTTTAGTTTTTATTCTCTTTGTCCTTATGGGAGCATGGTAGTCTAGAACTTTTAAGAATGAGGTGTTGAAGTGAGCAACTGCGTTGTCGAGAGGTAATGTTTTTAGACAGTTCCAGTTTATAGCTTTTAGAGAGTTAGTGAAGGATGTTGCGTTAACGTTTTTTTGGTTACGAATGGTAGTATAGTTATGGGAATGATGTAAGGATAAAGGGAGTCGATATGTAAAGATGGGAAGATGGTCACTAAGAGGATCAGAAAGAGTACCACTGTCAGAGAAGTACTGAGGATGTGAGACTAGAATCCAGTCCAAAATACTGCCACTGGAGAGGTTTTTTGAGGGGTGTGTTATAGAGTTAATTAGTTGTGCAGAATTGTAGAGGTGGATGTTAAGTGGGTTTGTTGGAGATTGACTGGAAGCCCAGTTAATATTCACATCTCCTAAGATTATTGTTTCGTTACTGATGTTGGTGGAGAGCCAGGAGAGGATGTGTTCAAGTGTAGAAATATTATCCCCTGGGGGATATAGAGGGAGGCTATACATATGTGCTTGTGTTTGTTAATTTGAAGTATTGCTAGGAGTAGTTCAGCGTTATTAAAGAGTGGAGTAGGCTTATTATAGGGAGTGACTAATAAGGAGGATGAGTATAGGAGAGCTACTCCTCCCCCTTTTTTGTGGGATCTATCTTTTCTAATGATAGAGTAATTTGGTGGTGTAATTTCAGAGTCTTTTATATGGGGTTTTAGCCATGTTTCTGAGATGGATAGGATGTCAGGTTTGTTATGAATTAGCCAGGCATGGAGGTTTGGGATTTTATTAACTATACTTAGTAAGTAATATGGACTTGTCTGTAGTGGAAGAGTTGGGTGGGCCAGGGTTGGGATGGATGTCACCTGATAGTAGACTGCAGATCAGATATGAGATTGGGTTAGAGAGGTAATAGCACAGTTTGGAGTGTAGGTTGGATTCGGGTGAAATTTTTAAGGGTTTGTTAGTTAAAAGTGGGGTTGAAGGTTTATGTGTGGTGATAAGTTTGTATGGAAAAAGTAGGATGTTTGTTATAGGTTAAAGGTGGGGTGAGATTGGGGTGCAGGAATGTGGTAGAGAGTAGGTAAGATGGTTAGTTACATGGAAGGAGTATGAATGGTATGGAGTGTGGGGCTGGGTGAGGTAGTAAAGATAGGATAGGTTGAGAAGTAGAAATAGTAGATAGGAGATTTGTGAGTGTATAGAGTGCATGATGGTATAGGCTTCTTAGGGTTACTATTTTTGTATAGTGTTAGTGGTCAAGAGAGGATATATCTAGAGTAGCTAGTATGTTCCTAATGGAGGGGGAGGGGTGAAGAGTTAAGTGATGGATTAGTGTGGGTATAGTAGGGAGTGGTTGTGGAGAGGATGATGAGGCCTAATTGGATCGATGGGATCCAATAGGTGAGGAGGGTTGCATAATTTGAGCGGGAAAAGGGAATGGGTGTTACTGTTATAGAGCGGTTTATAAGTATTGACACAGGGAAGGCAATAACATCTGCTGTTAATTTTAGATATTCTGCTGGCAAGTTATCTTCTGTCAGTGAAGTGGATTTCAACTTCTAAAAAAAAATTAAACTGCTACTCTTCACACCTTCCAGTAAATCTCCCCACATAGACTTTACTATAACATCCAAAAATGGCACACCTATATCACAAGATCCTACAACCAAACTACTAGGCATTACCATTGACAATAACCTTAACTTTGACACCCATATAAACAACACAGTGAAAACGATTAACAAAAAAATAGGCTCTCTTTACAGAATCAAACCTTTCCTCACTCCAGAATCTAGAAAAACTATAGCCCACTCGCACCTTATCACACCACTTCTCTATGCCTCTCCCATATTTACTAACTTATCAAAAAAGAATATTTTGAAATTAGAAAACTCCTACCACAACATAGCCAAATTTGCCACAGGCAACCCTTTTAGAACCCACCACTGTATTAATCTAAAACAACTAGGCTGGCTAGAACTTCAGCAGCAATTAAAAATGAATCAACTAGGCATTGCCCATCAAATATTCATCAACCTGACAAAACACCTATACTATCTACTCTTATTTACCCCTATCATAACCTACAGTCTCTAAGATCTGCACACAAACTCCATGTAAATATTGACAAAGCAAACAACAAGGCTGGAGATTCCCTATTCTCTAACACTGTTGGAAAAGATTGGAACAGACTTCCCTCTGAACTTAGTTACATGGAAGGAGTGTGAATGGTATGGGGTGTGGGGTTATTCCCTCAAAAAGAAACTCAAGCTCTACCTTAAAAAAAAATGGATGTGCCCTTGTACTAATCCTGACTAACCTTTATTTCTTGACCCCTGACGAAGTTCCACATCCTTAGAACCCTAAATCCACTTCATTTTTGCATCCACGGATCTATATATCCTTCCTACTATCTATCAAAAAAAAAAACCTGCCTCTTCTTACTTTCCTGCATCCTCATTCACTGTACATAATAATAGCATTATATGTAAGTCACATATAACAATAATCTGTTGTTTATTTTTCTAAGTACTGCATTTTAATATTCATAACTATGTCTCCAGTCTTAATGTTTTTATATGAATATTACATATGTATTTCTTTATGTAATTGTATTTTATTTTCATTTTTTTTTTTTAATGTTGGAGCTTATCTCCCCGGGCCTCTACTGAAAATGGACATATATCCAGCTAGACTAGCCCGGTCAACACATGTAAAATAAAAAATAAAAATAAATTTAATAGTTTTGCAATAGTTTGTTTTGGGACTATCTGAAATGAGAATGCATCTACAATATTGCTTGGATTGTTGGGTGTTGGCGTTGTGGGACACTTGCTATTCTTAGTCAGTGCTAAAACACTTTCAGTGAAGAATATGTTAAATTGTTCAGCAATATTGTTTGTGTTATCAGGTAAGTTGGGGGGGGGGGGTTGTGGTTTGGCCAGGATGAAGTATGTTATTGATTGTGTTACAGAATTTTTGTGGATTCATTCTGTATTTTCATTGTAAATTAGAATAGTAGTGTTGTTTGTCTAATTGAATTTGATGTTTGGCACTGTTTCTAAGTTGCCTGTAAATTAAATGGTTTTGGAGGGATTTATTTTTAGCCCAAGTTTCCCATGCTTTGGCCCTTTGTTTTAGGAGGGTATGAGTTTCATGGGTTAACCATGGTGTGTAGCTGGCTTTGACACAAACTATTCTTGGAGGTGACAGTCTGTTTAGAACAGTAAGGAAGGTGTCATTGAACTGTTGCCCAGCAGCATCTAAGGGCAGTTGTTTAAGAGGAATCCAGTCTGTTTTTCAAGAACATTAAGTAGAATCTGTAAGTTAACATGTTTCTTATTGACTGGCAAAAAAATAGAGACAATACAAATGAGTGATGAATAAAATGAGAGAATCGCAAAACATTAATAACTTCTCTCCAGCTATACATAAACCCCAACTGCAAATCCAGATCCAGCATAATCTGAATAATGGCATCACTAAGGAAGAGGTTTTAGTATTGTAGTGTGCAGAGTTAGGATTAGGGGCAGGGGATAAGGGTAGCAGTAAGGGTAGGATTAGCACACATGAGTAAGTTGATGCAGGGGGGCATAGCCCCCTATTCACCTTACTCATGTGTGCTAACCCTAAACCTATACATTATTTTACTAAAAACATTTTCTTACCAATATTAATAATCTATCTTAGTTTTCTTTATAGACAAAAGCAAACATTAACAACTGAAATAGTATTGTCTAACATACACAGGAAGCACTTTTCCTTGTATGACGTGACAGCTCTGCCCTTGCTAAGAACTAGAATTTTAGCTTAATTACTTTTGTGTAACTCTGCCTAAACAAGTAATTTGCTAATGTATTCCTTGCTGGCTTTCTTAGAAGTAGAGGTGTATTGTTTGTGTCTTTTGGCTTTTCCCGGTTAGGGGTCGCCACAGCGGAGCTCCGGTCCGCTAATGATTGGCAGTAGATTTTTTACGTGCTGAGTTTGCCAGCCCTGACGCACAACCTTCAACGAAGGTACGCCCATTCACACATGTTTCCAGACAGAAGACGCTCTAGTTGATAATCGAATGGCACAACGTCTTGCTGTGAGGCGACAATGCTACCGCAGCACCACCACCGCAGTTTTTAGAAGTAGAGGTGTATAATATTTGTTAATATCAGCAGCAAGGGGCTCCAGAATGGAGAACCCAGAATTAGAAAAGCCCTTCGAGAGCATTAAACTGAATGAGATTGTTTTGAAGCAATATTTCACATTTGTGAGCCCTGGCTTTGGCAAATGTATTGTGTTTACTGCCTTTCAACCTTAGTTTATCTCAGGTAATCTGACCTTTTGATAATTTATTAGTTTTGTCAGGTCCTGTTTCAATGCAACCTAGCTACTTTAAGTACATATAACCTAAAGTGAGGTTATTGGAGTTGAGTATATTATTTAAGGAGGTATAGGGGCAAGGGTGTGGGGGCTTTGCCCAGTCACTAGTAGAACAGAATGTTCACGAAAAATGTCTCAGTAAGACCACAAGGGTGCAAGTTTATTCTGTATTTTATGTTTAATAAAAAAAAATTACCAGCAAGCTTACATGCTTTCTTTCAAGTGACATGTATGGAATATAAAAGAACAAACACAAACACCACAAATAGCGGGTCTATATTGCTTTGTCAAAGTTTCAAAACTTCGAAACTGATATGGTCGGCACCATATAATCGAAGTTTTGAAACATTGAACATTTTAATGGAAATTTCCGTAAGGGAAGATTTCCCTTTACTGCACTGTAGTGCGATCTCGGAGTTGGTATATTTAAGAAGCAGGGGGGATGGGGGCACAGCCCCCCATGTAGGGGGTGCAGGGGGCCTTGACCCCTGCTTGAAACGTTTAGGTAAGCTATTTTCTTGTTTTTTTTTTTTTTTACATATTCGACATTTCAAAACATCAGTGATATGGTTCGAGCATATGAGATTCGATGTTTTGAAGCTTCGATTATGTGATGTAGATGCCAAACAGCAATACTCTGTGAACAGTGAAAACAACTGTAATCTTAAAAACCACAACATAGTTAAGCCCTTTAGTCCTCTTTAATATGAGCTTCATCAGAATGTTGTTGTTGTTTGTCTTTCGGCTTTTCCCGGTAAGTGGTCGCCACAGCAGAACTCTGGTCCGCTAATGATTGGCAGTAGATTTTTATGAAACGCCGAGGTGCCAGCTGAACGCCCAACCTTCAACGAAGGCACGCCCATTTACACACGTATGTCTTTCGAACGCTACCCAAATGTGGGGAGGACATGCAGACTCCACACAGAAGGCACTCCCAAGCCAAGCCGAGAATCAAACTGGAGAACCTCTTGCTGTGAGGTAACAACGCTGAGCTTCATCAGAATAACTGAATAAAAAAAAAAAACATTCATTATTTAAAAGCTCAAACTCATGATGTCATCTCATTTTCTACCAATGAAAATGAACCATTAATAAAGTAAAGGCAATAAGGTAGTAGAACTTTACACTATTTAAAATCAAATAGTATTGTAAATGATCAAGTCCGGTATTTACATGTATGGAATATGCATGTACCCTTGTGGCCTTATTGAGCCATTTTTCATTAACATTTTTTGGTTTTACAGGCTCGGACCAAAAACCTACACTGAGCTACCAGAGAATAGAACAGAATGTGTATTCCAGCTTATTCACTGAATTTGTCTCTAATAATCCCACCTCACTGAAATAGGACCTTCTGAAATGTACTTCAAGGTTCTAGACTGTTGTTAGAAGAAAACAAGCTTCCATAATTTGCTTACATCTGCCATTATGACTGTTAGTTTCAGCTCAGACTCTCATAAGGATACCCAGCATACCAAGCTGTTTGTGCTTCTTCATAGGTTCATAGGTGTATACTAGGCCAATGGTCCTGGAGCCTTTACAAGCTTAGCCCATAGAAATGCCCTGGCATCATGTCGCCGTTAGTTCCCGGTGCCTCTATCAAGTAGAGCCACTGGAGTGATCCCTGGGGTAACTTTCTATTTCCTATCCACTCATCATGATTTATCTTTAAAAGGGCCAGTGAGATACTCTGCTCGACATGTATGGGAAGTCTGTTCCAGAGCATGGGCAGTCTGTGGGTTATGAACCTGTCCCTCTAGCATGTTCTGTTGATTGTGGTAATGAGGTTGAGGTCCCTGGAGAGTGTGGTGCAGAGGAATTGGGATTTCCTTAGGTGTAACATTTCTAACAGGGCTGGGTCAGACATGGCTTTGTAAGTCAAGCAGAGATCGCCTCTTAATAGACGATATGAGACCGAGAAAAGCTGGAGTTTTTGAGTTTGTCCATGTAGGGCATGTGTTTAAGGAATAGGATCCTCTTTGTGACGTATTTTTGTGGCCTTTCCAGCTGTTGCAGGTGTTTAGTGAGGTAAATGCTAAATGGGGCATTATACTCGAAGACTGGCCTAATGAGGGAAGAGTAAAGAGAGATGATGACCTCTTTCTTCCTGGATGCAGGTAATGAGATGTGCCACATAGAAGGACTTTCTGACCACAATGGCAGTGTGGTGGTCGAAGGAGAGGTTGCTGTAAACCTGTGTCCCCAGATCTCTTATAACGACTTCAGTGTTCATTGAGCTACCATCAATGTGGTAATTAGTGGGAACTGAGTTTTTCCGAAAGGGAATGACAACGCATTTTTTTGCCATTAAGCTTAAGGCCATGGTTTCGACACCAGTCGTTGGTCTCAGTGAGGCCTTTCTGTAGGATGTCTTCATCACTTGGGGAATTAATAATGGCTCCTAGCTTGCAATCATCTGCGAACTTGGTCAGCCAGAGTCCCTCTGTGTTGGCCTGGACTTCTGAGAAGTAGATGCCAAACAGGAGAGGACTGAGGACTGATCCGTGTGGGACTTCACTCGTGACTGGTCGGTAGTCTGACTTGGAGTCTGCTACTTTCACAGTGTGGGTTCTATCTGTGAGCCATCTTGCAACCCACCTAGTGCTATAGGGGTTGATACCTAGTTTGGTGAGTCCACCAATAATTCCTGAGTGGGGAATGGTATCAAAGGCCTTGGCCATATCGAAGTAGGCTGTATGAACTGCCTTGCCCTCATCCACATCTCTGGTGACTGACTCAAAGAAGTCAACCAGGTTGAGCAGGCATGATCTACCCTTCACAAAACCAAATTGCGTGGTATCCAGAGTTTGGAAATTCCCTATATCCTTGTTATTTAGGTCCATGATGATGCACTCCATAGCCTTACATATCAGACTCGTCAGGCTAATAGGGTGATAATTCCCAGAATCTGTAGCTGCTCCCCCTTTATGGAGAGGGATGACTGTAGCAGTGTGCCATTCTGTAGGGACAAAGCCTGAGGTGAGGTTGTGATTGAACAGGGCACACAGGTGCGGTGCCATTTCACTTTGTAATTCATGTAGAACACAGCCAGTGATATTGTCGGGTCCCATGGAAGCTGTATTCTTGGCCTTGGACAATGCAGCTTTAACCTGTGCTGCAGTAATGCTGGGTGCCTGGCATTCTTCTGGTATTGTGATTGGTCCTTTAATGGGGGAGAGAGAGGTAAAGTTGGCACTGAATCTCTCAGCCAGTATGTTGGCAATATCTGTTGGCTCAGTGTAGAAGGTACCATTGTGCAGTAACTCAGAGCAAATCTGGGTATTGCCATGGAGATTTTTGATATAACTGTAGAAGGCTTTGTGGTTGTTTTTAGTGTCTGCCGCAATTCTGCCTTCATAGCTAGGTTTAGAGGTTTTGATGAGGGATCTCTACTTTTTGTTGAGGGTAATAAGGGAGTTTTTCCAGTCTTGGGACTTCACCTTTTTCTGCAACAGTTTCTTCCTTCTGTTGTAGAGTTTGTTAATGGCAGGGGACCACCAGATTGGCTTCCTTTTTTTGGAGGAGAGCGTCTTGGTTCTGTTGGGTATCGCTAGTTCCATACATTTATGTACATGTTTGTACAGTGCATTGGTGTATGATTCAGTGGTCATGCACCTATCTTCCATTTACATGGGTGCCGTGAAGTTAGCCACCTCTGTTTTTAGGAGCCCAAAGTCAGCTTTGAAAATGTTTTTCATGGTGGTTACCTTTGCTGGTGGTGTGGGTGAGATGTAGATTACTATGGTAATTAGTTTGTGGTCGGATCTTACCAGGGAGGAAGATATACAAGTTTCACCCACCTGCAGGACATCCTCTGAAATACATAAAGCTTTCATTAGCAGAGAAGCAGTGTGTTAGCCTTTAGTCTTGCTTCTGTACTATTCAACGTTTGTAAGAAGTCGTGGAGTTGCAGAACAACTCGCAGTCTTCATGACTTTTGCTACCTTTGTACCTCCTCCACACCACTTCTCTGCTAATGAAAGCTTTATGAATTTCAGAGGATGTCCTGCAGGTGGGTGAAACTTGTGATGCTTCTAGTCATAAAGGGAGAAAAACATTTATATAGAAACAAAAGAATATTTCAGAGAGATTTTACTGCTAGAGTAGAGTCACTTTGTGCGGTGACCAGTGTACCATCAGTAACCAAATTCCAAAACTAATTCAACTGTTATGTTTGGAAGTTCTGTACTTTATTTTTCCACTTAGCTATTTTTGTCTTGGAGGGAAAAACTGTAGATATCTGGCAGTGGTCACTGAGGAGTGTGCAATGGCCGCAGTTGAAAAGCACCTTTCAGATGTTTAGTACAGACCCAGTCAGGGATGGTGTGCTTTTAGGCATGGTATACGTAACAGACAGATTAGTCAAAGAGGTGTCTGGCACTGATTCAGAGGAGTTTTGTGGAAGATATTCCTCCCAACATAGGTTAAGGACATCCACTAAAGTGCTGTTGATAAGGTATAATGTTACCAATGAGATGTTTGAGGGAAGAGCACAAAAGGTGACGACTGATAAACAAGTGCTATTGTCATGTTCAGTTTATTGAGAATTAGGTGCTGACAAATCATGCAGTTCAGGGCATCATTGTGACGACCCTGTCATTATCCTAGTTATTCTGAGGTGCTAACGTTTTGGGGTGTGTTATATTTGTCAGGATCGATCATGTAAGAGGCAGGCACAAAGTAACAAATAATACACGACGAAAGGGTCCAGGAAAGGTGCTGCTTCAGCATTTCTTGGGGTATGTACTGCTGGTGTAAGCTCTTGTCATCTCCCCGGGATTGAAAAGCCAGAGTATTCCTGTATACAGCCACATTCCTGCAACTGGTTCCACAAGTCACTTGTCTGTATTTTTTAGGAATAAAGTCTGTAACTGATAACACCAACCATGTTCATTTGTAATGTTCACTGTTTTTGTTCTGACATTGTACCTGCTGATCTGTGCTGTTTTAGCCAAGCACCTCTTTTTGCTCCATTTAATGACATCAATTGTCGTACAGTGGCCCTTTTATGAAACATCTCATGAAAAGACAGTCAATTAACATAGTAAATTGCAAAGATGCTGACCTGTTTTTTCTGCAGTGCATCTCTTTTACACATGCTTTAACTTTTCTTTCCAGAGATTTCCTGCCTCGAGGATCAGGCATAGTAACGAGACGGCCCCTGGTTCTTCAGCTTATCACTTCCACATCAGGTAAGTCTCATTTTATTTAAATATTATAGGTACTATATGATTAGTTTTAGTGTGGCACAGACACATTTTCTGTGTGAGATAATTGCTTTGGATGTATGTGGTTTTGAAATGCCTCTGTAAATAAGAGTCTCTGTAAATAAGAGCCTTACATCATGATAGAGCCATGTGTCCACTATGACAAGTTCCTGACAGTCTACGACATGAGAGAAAAAGTGGGATTATATTATTATTAATACAGCAATAAACCCACTTCAGTCCAAGGGTACTTTTGGATTTATTAAGAGTCACTGTACTCTTCCTTTGGTGGCTGATATCACTGGAGTTGGTAATTATAACACAACAGCAACAGTTACTAACACACAACTAATACGCAGATTCACTTAAGCAGCTGTGATGTTAACTGCACCTCTTTAAATGGCTCCTCATATTCTCCTTATGCCCAAGGCAGACACCAGCTCTATGTTTGTGGGTGACCCATGGTGGCTCTGCACCTTCATTATCCTTTACAAAACTTCTCTCATCCTTCCAGCCTGAAATTCATGCTGGACAAACTGACAGTCTTGCCTCCCCCTCCTCCTGCTGGTTCTGCAGTTTTGAATTTTATCTTTTGGAAGACACTTTTCTTAAACCTTGGAGTTTCTTGCTGGAAACCATATCTGGTCTTTGTATAAGGAATAGATGTGTCTTAGAGCCATTCCACGTTTCTTTCCAAAACAGAGTTCAGAAACTAGTCCATTCATCTTTTCCTGGGAGAAAACCAGAGAGGAAAGAGCCCTTCACATGCTAGATAAGCATTACCAGCTCAAGTTCTACCTGAACAAAATGCATAAGTTCCAAAAACCAGAACAGCTGCTTGTATCCTTTGCTCCAGGGAAAGAAGGGCTGGCAGTTGCAAGAAAGAGGTACTTGGGAACATATTTCCTGGGAGTCCAGTGGGTTGGCAGACTTTCAGGTTTCCCTGCGGGATGCACTGTTGGAGATTCTGGGTGGGCGGATTGGTGTGACGAGGGAAATTATTTTTCTGAGCTATGATACAGAATTAGAATTGCCTAGACATGATACGGCCTTGTTGTCTCTAATTATGGTGGCTGCCAAAAAAGCCATTACTAGAAAATGGAAATCAAAATCTAAACAAACTGTACTCGAGTAATAACAGAGATAAAATAACTGCAATTAAGATCTTTAGAAAAGGACAGATGCAAACTACATAGGAAAAAATGGGAATTGAGTGAAAAATACATACAGGAGAAGAATGAGGTTTAAAAAACGCATGAATTAAATGAGCTATGAAATGTTTGACTGAAAATGACTGGCTAGATTATAAGTGATGTATAATGTTTGCAACTGGGAGTGTGTCAGTATGGTTTGTGAAGTAAAATGCTTGTGACTAGGATTGTGTCGTTGTGGTTCATTTTCATTTATATAAATGTATGATTGCTTATGTCATAAGTGATGGTTTAATAAAGATGTTTCTTGTTTGAAAAAAGGGCAGGAATTGAATAATTTATATAATGTTGCTGAAGTTATATGATAAATAGCAATATATGTGAAGTATGTTTGTTAATGTTTATTTAATGCAATTTGATTACTTTTGTATAAATGTAAATTTGCTTCTGTCACAAGTGATAATTCAGAAAAGGTGTTAAAAAATATCTGTGACATTATTTTTTGCTATCATGCAAAGAACCACCCTTATGGAAATGCTACTTTCAGGGGCCACTTCTCCAGAGATATTAACTGCTTTTAGTCTGTCTCACTACTGCAGACATTTGTGCCGTGGCTACTTGATATTAACTGCTTTTAGTCTGTCTCACTACTGGAGACGTTTGTGCCATGGCTACTTGATATTAGCTGCCTTTAGTGTGTCTCTCTACTGCAGACATTTGTTCCATGGCTACTTGATATTAACTGCTTTTAGTCTGTCTCACTACTGCAGACTTTTGTGCCGTGGCTACTTGATATTAACTGCTTTTAGTCTGTCTCACTACTGGAGACATTTGTGCCATGGCTACTTGATATTAGCTGCCTTTAGTGTGTCTCTCTACTGCAGACATTTGTTCCATGGCTACTTGATATTAACTGCTTTTACTCTGCTTCACTACTGCACACGTTTGTGCCATGGCTACTTGATAGTAGCTGCCTTGAGCCTGTCTCACTACTGCAGACATTTGTGCCATGGCTACTTGATATTAACTGTTTTTAGTCTGTCTCACTATTGCAGACATTTGTGCCATGGCTACTTGATATTAACTGCCTTTAGTCTGTCTCACTACTGCAGACATTTGTGCCATGGATAATTGATAGTAACTACTTTTAGTCTGTCTCACTACTGCAGACATTTGTGCCATGGCTACTTGATATTAACTGCCTTTAGTCTGTCTCACTACTGCAGACATTTGTGCCATGGCTACTTGATATTAACTGCCTTTAGTTTGTCTCATTATTCCAGACATTTGTGCCATGGCTACTTGATATTAACTGCTTTTAGTCTGTCTCACTACTGCAGACTTTTGTGCCATGGCTACTTGATATTAACTGCTTTTAGTCTGTCTCACTACTGCAGACATTTGTACTATGGCTACTTGATATTAACTGCCTTTAGTCTGTCTCACAACTGCAGATGTTTCTGCCATGGTTACGTGATATGAACTGCTTTTAGTATGTCTTACTACTGCAGATGTTTGTGCCATGGCTACTTGATATTAACTGCTTTTAGTCTGTCTCATTACTGCAGACGTTTGTGCCATGGCGACTTGATATTAACCGCTTTTAGTCTGTCTCACTACAGCAGACATTTGTGCCATGGTGACTTGATATTAACTGCCTTTAGTGTGTCTCACTACTGCAAATGTTTGTGCCATGGCGACTTGATATTAACTGCCTTTAGTGTGTCTCACTACTGCAGACGTTTGTGCCATGGCGACTTGATATTAACTGTCTTTAATGTGTCTCACTACTGCAGATGTTTGTGCCATGGCTACTTGATATTAACTGCCTTTAGTGTGTCTCACTACTGCAGATGTTTGTGCCATGGCTACTTGACATTAACTGCCTTTAGTGTGTCTCACTACTGCATACGTTTGTGCCATGGCGACTTGATATTAACTGCTTTTAGTCTGTCTCATTACTGCAGATGTTTTTGCCATGGCAACTTGATATTAACTGCCTTTAGTGTGTCTCATTACTGCAGACGTTTGTGCCATGGCTACTTGACATTAACTGCCTTTAGTGTGTCTCACTACTGCATACGTTTGTGCCATGGCTACTTGACATTAACTGCCTTTAGTGTGTCTCACTACTGCATACGTTTGTGCCATGGCTACTTGATATTAACTGCCTTTCATCTGTCTCATTACTGCAAATGTTTGTGCCTTGGCTACTTGATATTAACTGCCTTTAGTCTGTCTCACTACTGCACACATTTGTGGCATGGCTACTTGATATTAACTGCTTTTAGTCTGTCTTACAACTGCAGACGTTTGTGCCATGGCTACTTGATATTAACTGCTTTTAGTCTGTCGTACAACTGCAGACGTTTGTGCCATGGCTACTTGATATTAACTACTTTTAGTCTGTCTCACTACTGCAGACTTTTGTGCCGTGGCTACTTGATATTAACTGCTTTTAGTCTGTCTCACTACTGGAGACATTTGTGCCATGGCTACTTGATATTACCTGCCTTTAGTGTGTCTCTCTACTGCAGACATTTGTTCCATGGCTACTTGATATTAACTGCCTTTAGTCTGTCTCATTACTGCAGATGTTTGTGCCATGGCTACTTGATATTAACTACTTTTAGTCTGTCTCACTACTGCTGATGTTTGTGCCATGGCTACTTGATATTAACTGCTTTTAGTCTGTCTCACTGCTGCAGACATTTGTGGCATGGCTACTTGATATTAACTGCCTTTCATCTGTCTCATTACTGCAAATGTTTGTGTCATGGCAACTTGATATTAACCGCTTTTAGTCTGTCTCACTATTGCAAACATTTCTGCCATTTCTACTTGATATTAACTGCTTTTAGTCTGCCTCACTACTGCAGATGGTTTTGCCATGGCTAATTGATATTAACTGCCTTTAGCCTGTCTTACTACTGCAGACGTTTGTGCCATGGCTACTTGATATTAACTACCTTTAGTCTGTCTCACTACTGCAGACGTTTGTGCCATGGCTACCTGATATTAACTACTTTTAGTCTGTCTCACTACTGCTGATGTTTGTGCCATGGCTACTTGATATTAACTGCTTTTAGTCTGTCTCATTACTGCAGACGTTTGTGCCATGGCTACTTGATATTAACTACTTTTAGTCTGTCTCACTACTGCACACATTTGTGCCATGGTTACTTGATATTAACTACTTTTAGTCTGTCTCACTACTGCTGATGTTTGTGCCATGGCTACCTGATATTAACTGCCTTTAGTCTGTCTCACTACTGCAGACAGTTGTGTCATGGCAACTTGATATTAACCGCTTTTAGTCTGTCTCACTATTGTAGACATTTGTGCCATTTCTACTTGATATTAACTGCTTTTAGTCTGCCTCACTACTGCAGACGTTTTTGCCATGGCTAATTGATATTAACTGCCTTTAGCCTGTCTTACTACTGCAGACGTTTGTGCCATGGCTACCTGATATTAACTACCTTTAGTCTGTCTCACTACTGCAGATGTTTGTGCCATGGCTACCTGATATTAACTACTTTTAGTCTGTCTCACTACTGCTGATGTTTGTGCCATGGCTACTTGATATTAACTGCCTTTAGTTTGTCTCACTGCTGCAGACATTTGTGCCATGGCTACTTGATATAAACTGCCTTTCGTCTGTCTCATTACTGCAAATGTTTGTGCCTTGACTACTTGATATTAACTGCTTTTAGTCTGTCTCACTACAGCAGACATTTGTGCCATGGCTACTTGATATTAACTGATTTTAGTCTGTCTCACTACAGCAGATGTCTATGCCATGGCTACTTGATATTAACTGCTTTTAGTCTGTCTCACTACTGCAGACGTTTGTACCATGGCTACTTGATATTAACTGCTTTTAGTCTGTCTTACTACTGCAGATGTTTGTGCCATGGCTACTTGATATTAACTGCTTTTAGTCTGTCTTACAACTGCAGATGTTTGTGCCATGGCTACTTGATATTAACTACTTTTAGTCTGTCTCACTACTGCAGACGTTTGTGCCATGGTTACTTGACATTAACTGCCTTTAGTGTGTCTCACTACTGCAGATGTTTGTGCCATGGCTACTTGATATTAACTGCTTTTAGTCTGCCTCACTACTATAGACATTTGTGCCATGGCTACTTGATATTAACTGCCTTTAGTTTGTCTCATTATGCCAGACATTTGTGCCATGGCTACTTCATATTAACTGCTTTTAGTCTGTCAGACTACTGCAGACTTTCGTGCCATGGCTAATTGATATTAACTGCTTTTAGTCTGTCTCACTACTGCAGACATTTGTACTATGGCTACTTGATATTAACTGCCTTTAGTCTGTCTCACAACTACAGATGTTTCTGCCATGGTTACGTGATATGAACTGCTTTTAGTTTGTCTCACTACTGCAGATGTTTGTGCCATGGCTACTTGATATTAACTGCCTTTAGTGTGTCTCACTACTGCAGACGTTTGTGCCATGGCTACTTGATATTAACTGCCTTTAGTGTGTCTCACTACTGCATACGTTTGTGCTATAGCTACTTGATATTAACTGCTTTTAGTCTGTCTCATTACTGCAGACATTTGTGCCATGGCTACTTGATATTAACTGCCTTTAGTCTGTCTCACTACTGCAGACAGTTGTGTCATGGCAACTTGATATTAACCGCTTTTAGTCTGTCTCACTACTGCAGACATTTGTGCCATTTCTACTTGATATTAACTGCTTTTAGTCTGTCTCACTACTGCAGACATTTGTGCCATGGCTACTTGATATTAACTGGTTTTAGTCTGTCTCACTACTGCAGACATTTGTGCCATGGCTACTTGATATTAACCACTTTTAGTCTGTCTCAATACTGCAGACATTTGTGCCATAGCTACTTGATATTAACTGCCTTTAGTCTTACTCGCAACTGCACACATTTGTGCCATGGCTACTTGATATTAACTACTTTTAGTCTGTTTCACTACTGCTGATGTTTGTGCCATGGCTACTTGATATTAACTGCCTTTAGTGTGTCTCTCTACTGCAGACATTTGTGCCATGTCTACTTGATATTAACTGCCTTTAGCCTGTCTTACTACTGCAGACGTTTTTGCCATGGCTAATTGATATTAACTGCCTTTAGCCTGTCTTACTACTGCAGACGTTTGTGCCATGGCTAGTTGATATTAACTACCTTTAGTCTGTCTCACTGCTGCAGACATTTGTGCCATGGCTACTTGATATTAACTGCTTTTAGTCTGTCTCACTACTGCAGACATTTGTGCCATGGCTACTTGATATTAACCACTTTTAGTCTGCCTCAATACTGCAGACATTTGTGCCATAGCTACTTGATATTAACTGCCTTTAGTCTTACTCGTAACTGCAAACATTTGTGCCATGGCTACTTGATATTAACTATTTTAGTCTGTTTCACTACTGCTGATGTTTGTGCCATGGCCACTTGATATTAACTGCCTTTAGTGTGTCTCTCTACTGCAGACATTTGTGCCATGGCTACTTGATATTAACTGCCTTTCGTCTGTCTCATTACTGCAGATGTTTGTGCCTTGGCTACTTGATATTAACTGCTTTTAGTCTGTCTCACTACTGCAGACGTTTGTGCCATGGCTACTTGATATTAACTGCTTTTAGTCTGTCTCACTACAGCAGATGTTTATGCCATGGCTACTTGATATTAACTGCTTTTAGTCTGTCTCACTACTGCAGATGTTTGTACCATGGCTACTTGATATTAACTGCTTTTAGTCTGTCTCACTACTGCAGATGTTTGTGCCATGGCTACTTGATATTAACTGCTTTTAGTCTGTCTTACAACTGCAGACGTTTGTGCCATGGCTACTTGATATTAACTACTTTTAGTCTGTCTTACTACTGCAGACATTTGTGCCGTGGCTACTTGATATTAACTGCTTTTAGTCTGACTCACTACTGCAGACATTTGTGCCATAGCTACTTGATATTAACTGCCTTTAGTCATACTTGCAACTGCAGACATTTGTGCCATGGCTACTTGATATTAACTACTTTTAGTCTGTGGCTACTTGATATTAACTGCCTTTAGTCTGTCTCACTACTGCAGACATTTGTGCCATGGCTACTTGATATTAACTGCTTTTAGTCTGACTCACTACTGCAGACATTTGTGCCATGGCTACTTGATATTAACTGCCTTTCGTCTGTCTCATTACTGCAGACATTTGTGCCATGGCTACTTGATATTAACTGCTTTTAGTCTGTCTCACTACAGCATACCTTTGTACCATGGCTACTTGATATTAACTGCTTTTAGTCTGTCTCACTACAGCAGAAGTTTATGCCATGGCTACTTGATATTAACTGCTTTTAGTCTGTCTCACTACTGCAGATGTTTATACCATGGCTACCTGATATTAACTACTTTTATTCTGTCTCACTACTGCAGATGTTTGTCCCATGGCTACTTGATATTAACTGCTTTTAGTCTGTCTTACAACTGCAGACGTTTGTGCCATGGCTACTTGATATTAACTACTTTTAGTCTGTCTCACTACTGCAGACTTTTGTGCCCTGGCTACTTGATATTAACTGCTTTTAGTCTGTCTCACTACTGGAGACATTTGTGCCATGGCTACTTGATATTAACTGCCTTTAGTGTGTCTCTCTACTGCAGACATTTGTTCCATGGATACTTGATATTAACTGCCTTTAGTCTGTCTCATTACTACAGATGTTTGTGCCATGGCTACTTGATATTAACTGCTTTTAGTCTGTCTCACTACTGCAGACGTTTGGCCATGGCTACTTGATATTTACTGCCTTTAGTCTGTCTCAGTACTGCAGACGTTTGTGCCCTGGCTACTTGATATTAGCTGCCTTTAGCCTGTCTCACTACTGCAGACGTTTGTGCCATGGCTACTTGATATTAACTGCTTTTAGTCTGTCTCACTACGGCAGACATTTGTGCCATTGCTACTTGATATTAACTGCCTTTAATCTGTCTCACTACTGCAGACATTTTTGCCATGGCTACTTGATATTAACTGCCTTTAGTCTGTCTCACTACTGCAGACGTTTGTACTATAGCTACTTGATATTAACTGCCTTTAGCCTGTCTCACTACTGCAGACGTTTGTACCATGGCTACTTGACATTAACTGCCTTTAGTGTGTCTCACTACTGCAGACGTTTGTGCCATGGCTACTTGATATTAACTGCTTTTAGTCTGCCTCACTACTGTAGACATTTGTGCCATGGATACTTGATATTAACCGCTTTTAGTCTGTCTCACTACTGCAGACATTTGTGCCATGGCTACTTGATATTAACTGCCTTTAATCTGTCTCACTATTGCAGTCGTTGGTGCCATGGCTACTTTATATTAACTGCCTTTAGTCTGTCTCACTATTGCAAATGTTTGTGCCATGGCTACTTGATATTAACTGCCTTTAGTCTGTCTCACTACTGCAGACATTTGTGCCATAGCTATTTGATATTAACTGCTTTTAGTCTTACTCGCAACTGCAGACATTTGTGCCATGGCTACTTGATATTAACTACTTTTAGTCTGTCTCACTACTGCTGATGTTTGTGCCATGGCTACTTGATATTAACTGCCTTTAGTCTGTCTCACTACTGCAGACATTTGTGCCATGGCTACTTGATATTAACTGCCTTTCGTCTGTCTCATTACTGCAGATGTTTGTTCCTTGGCTACTTGATATTAACTGCTTTTAGTCTGTCTCACTACAGCAGACGTTTGTGCCATGGCTACTTGATATTAACTGCTTTTAGTCTGTCTCACTACAGCAGACGTTTGTGCCATGGCTACTTGATATAAACTGCTTTTAGTCTGTCTCACTACAGCAGACGTTTATGCCATGGCTACTTGATATTAACTGCTTTTAGTCTGTCTCACTACTGCAGACGTTTGTACCATGGCTACTTGATATTAACTGCTTTTAGTCTGTCTCACTACTGCAGATGTTTGTGCCATGGCTACTTGATATTAACTGCTTTTAGTCTGTCTTACAACTGCAGACGTTTGTGCCATGGCTACTTGATATTAACTGCTTTTAGTCTGTCTCACTACTGCAGACTTTTGTGCCATGGCTACTTGATATTAACTGCTTTTAGTCTGTCTCACTACTGGAGACATTTGTGCCATGGCTACTTGATATTAACTGCCTTTAGTGTGTCTCTACTGCAGACATTTGTTCCATGGCTACTTGATATTAACTGCCTTTAGTCTGTCTCATTACTGCAAATGTTTGTGCCATGGCAACTTGATATTAACTGCTTTTAGTCTGTCTCACTACTGCAGACGTTTGGCCATGGCTACTTGATATTTACTGCCTTTAGTCTGTCTCAGTACTGCAGACGTTTGTGCCATGGCTACTTGATATTAGCTGCCTTTAGCCTGTCTCACTACTGCAGACGTTTGTGCCATGGCTACTTGATATTAACTGCTTTTAGTCTGTCTCACTACTGCAGACATTTGTGTCATTGCTACTTGATATTAACTGCCTTTAATCTGTCTCACTACTGCAGACATTTTTGCCATGGCTACTTGATATTAACTGCCTTTAGTCTGTCTCACTACTGCAGAAGTTTGTACTATAGCTACTTGATATTAACTGCTTTTAGTCTGTCTCACTACTGCAGATGTTTGTGCCATGGCTACTTGATATTAACTGCTTTTAGTCTGTCTTACAACTGCAGACGTTTGTGCCATGGCTACTTGATATTAACTGCTTTTAGTCTGTCTCACTACTGCAGACTTTTGTGCCATGGCTACTTGATATTAACTGCTTTTAGTCTGTCTCACTACTGGAGACATTTGTGCCATGGCTACTTGATATTAACTGCCTTTAGTGTGTCTCTCTACTGCAGACATTTGTTCCATGGCTACTTGATATTAACTGCCTTTAGTCTGTCTCATTACTGCAAATGTTTGTGCCATGGCAACTTGATATTAACTGCTTTTAGTCTGTCTCACTACTGCAGACGTTTGGCCATGGCTACTTGATATTTGCTGCCTTTAGTCTGTCTCAGTACTGCAGACGTTTGTGCCATGGCTACTTGATATTAGCTGCCTTTAGCCTGTCTCACTACTGCAGACGTTTGTGCCATGGCTACTTGATATTAACTGCTTTTAGTCTGTCTCACTACTGCAGACATTTGTGTCATTGCTACTTGATATTAACTGCCTTTAATCTGTCTCACTACTGCAGACATTTTTGCCATGGCTACTTGATATTAACTGCCTTTAGTCTGTCTCACTACTGCAGAAGTTTGTACTATAGCTACTTGATATTAACTGCCTTTAGTCTGTCTCACTACTGCAGATGTTTGTGCCATGGTTACGTGATATGAACTGCTTTTAGCATGTCTCACTACTGCAGATGTTTGTGCCATGGCTACTTGACATTAACTGCCTTTAGTGTGTCTCACTACTGCAGACATTTGTGCCATGGCTACTTGATATTAACTGCTTTTAGTCTGCCTCACTACTGTAGACATTTGTGCCATGGATTCTTGATATTAACCGCTTTTAGTCTGTCTCACTACTGCAGACATTTGCGCCACGGCTACTTGATATTAACTGACTTTAATCTGTCTCACTATTGCAGTTGTTTGTGCCATTGCTGCTTGATATTAACTGCCTTTAGTCTGTCTCACTACTGCAGACATTTGTGCCATAGCTGTTTGATATTAACTGCCTTTAGTCTTACTCGCAACTGCAGACATTTGTGCCATGGCTACTTGATATTAACTGCCTTTAGTCTGTCTCACTACTGCAGACGTTTGTACTACAGCTACTTGATATTAACTGCTTTTAGTCTGTCTCACTATTGCAGACATTTGTGCCATGGCTACTTGATATTAACTGCCTTTAGTCTGTCTCACTACTGCAGATGTTTGTCCCATGGTTACTTGATATTAACTGCCTTTAGTCTGTCTCACCACTGCAGACATTTGTGTCATGGCTAATTGATAGTAACTACCTTTAGTCTGTCTCACTACTGCAGACATTTGTGCCATGACTACTTGATATTAACTGCCTTTAGTCTGTCTCACTACTGCAGACATTTGTGCCATGGCTACTTGATATTAACTGCTTTTAGTCTGTCTCACTACTGCAGACGTTTGTACTATGGCTACTTGATATTAACTGCCTTTAGTCTGTCTCACTACTGCAGATGTTTGTCCCATGGTTACTTGATATTAACTGCCTTTAGTCTGTCTCACCACTGCAGACATTTGTGTCATGGCTAATTGATAGTAACTACTTTTAGTCTGTCTCACTACTGCAGACATTTGTGCCGTGGCTACTTCATATTAACTGCTTTTAATCTGTCAGACTACTGCAGACTTTTGTGCCATGGCTTCTTGATATTAACTACTTTTAATCTGTCTCACTGTTGCAGTCGTTTATGCCATGGCTACTTGATATTAACTGCCTTTAGTCTGTCTCACTATTGCAAATGTTTGTGCCATGACTACTTCCCTCCCGGGTATAATATCTTCAGGGCTGACCGTGTAAAGAAACGGGGTGGAGGTATAGCTGTTATGTTCAGGAATACTCTGAATATCATTAAGAACCCAACACAACCTCCTATAATCTCTAACTTAGAACTTATTGCCCTAAAGCTATGCTTAAACACTCAAAAATGCATCAACCTCATTGTTATTTATATCCCACCAGGGAATAACATAGAAAATCTTGAGCAAACACTGTCCTGGCTAGCCACTAGTTACCCACAAGAAACCATAGTACTTGGGGATGTCAATATAGACTGGTCCTCTGTTCTTCCCATACAACCCCACAACCTATTAACGTACATGGCTTTTCCCAAAATATACCTTGTCCAACCAGACTGGGCAATACCACCATCGATTGGATCCTTACCAATAAAGATTCAATTAACTATACCACTGGGACCCTTCCCAATGACCTCAGCGACCACCTAATTACCTATATTATTAAACATAAATGCCCAACTTCCAACCCCTTATATAGATTAATTAGAAACAAAAAGAACTTTGTCCCACAATTATTCCTTGCAGACCTAAAATCCTGCAACTGGTCTATTTTAAAATCTCTACCCTAGAAGAGAGTGTTTCCCACTTCAACGATACATTCCTTAGGATACTAGAAACACATGCCCCAAACAGACTAATCAGAACCAAAATGCGATAGCACCCTGGTTAACTAGAGAAACCAAAACAAAATGAAACTCAGAGACCAGGCCTGGGACAAATGGAGAGCCACGAAAACCCCAAGACCGCATAAAATTTCAACAGCTAAGAAACACCACCAAATCAGCCACTACCCAGGACAAAAAACAATACTTCTGCCACCTCCAGAATAAACACCAGAACAATCCAAAGAAGTTCTGGGCAGGATTTAACAATCTCCTTCGCCCAGGTAAAACTACCACTCCAATCCCTGAGAAGCACATCGGGAAAGATGCAGAGGTAGTAGCCAACACCTTTAACTCCTTCTTCACCGATACTATCCAATCCCTTGCTAGCCAACTAACCTCCACTGCTCCACCTTCCTCTCAATCTCATGAAGCGGCCCTCATCTCCTTTAACCTAAACCCTGTCTCTTCCTCCTATATTTGTTCCCTCTTAAAAAAACTTAAACCAACCACCCTGGCTGATCACCTCCCAGCGGAATATCTACAAATAGCATCTGAAGTCATCGCCTACCCTATATCCATCCTGATCAACCGAACTATTACTGAAGCCACTATTCCCTCTTCCTGGAAGATTTCTTATATCATTCCTCTTCATAAAGGAGGTACCTCCACTGAAATATCTAACTACAGACCAATAGCAATCCTGTCTCCAATAGCGAAAATCATGGAAAGATGTGTTCACAAACAACTCCTTCACTACTTAACCCTTAATCGACTCTTATCTAACTCCCAACATGGTTTCCGCCCTACCATAGTACTACCACTGCCCTCCTTTCCTTTATTGACTCCATTAATAACAATCGTAACAACAAACTAATATCCTCCGCCCTCTTTCTTGACCTATCAAAGCGTTCGACATGGTCAATCACCAACTCCTACTTAATACCTAGAAAGTCTATATCTTAGCACCCCTGCACTAAGCTGGTTTAAGGCATACCTCACTGGTAGGCAACAAGCTGTCCTATGGCAAGATAAACTATCAGGCCTGCTCTCAAACACCATTGGTGTTCCTCAGGGTTCCATTCTTGGTCCTCTTCTCTTTTCCATCTTCATAAATAACCTGCACTCAGTCATCCCGAAATCCACCTGCATACAATATGCTGATGACTCCACCCTGATCTGCTCCGCTGTCTCCTGTTCAGAACTCCAAACTACTACTCAACTCTGTTTTACTTTAGTTGAGAAATGGTTCACTGACTTGAAACTCCTACTTAACCCAACAAAAACTAAATTACTCCTATTCTTCCCCAATGCCAATACACCCCTTGGCAATGAACTCCCAAATACTAACA
This sequence comes from Protopterus annectens, assembly GCF_019279795.1. Lineage (NCBI taxonomy): Eukaryota > Metazoa > Chordata > Ceratodontiformes > Protopteridae > Protopterus > Protopterus annectens. The sequence goes on along the minus strand of NC_056744.1, from coordinate 328,815,875 downwards.
TTACACCTTTTCACATTAAATCCATAAACGGAACCATCATAGCCCCTGTTGCCAGTACCAAATTACTAGGTGTTACCATTGACTACAAGCTAAAATTTGACATCCACATTACCCAAACCATAAAATCGGTTAACAAAAAACTTGGATCCATGTACAGAATAAAACACTTTTTAACCCCCTTGACCAAACTAACTATTGCCCTTGCATCTCCTCTCCACCTTACTATATGCTTCCCCAGTCTTTTCCTTCCTCAATAAACGTGAACTTAACATGCTCTCTCTTGCTTATAACCATATTGCTAGATTTATAACAGGTTCCACATATCGCACCCACCACTGCCTTAACCTCAGGAAACTCGGTTGGTTGGAACTACCCAATCTTCTCATACTTAATCAACTCACTGAAGCCTTTAAAATAATCCACTATCCGACAGAACTCCCTCATTGTGTAGTATTTTAACCCCTACTCCAACCTTAACTCCCTTAGATCAGCCAATCACGTCCAGATCTTAACTACTAAAGCTAAGAACTGGTGGTGATGCCCTGTATGCCAACTCCATTGGAAAGCCCTGGAACTCCCTGCCTAACACCCTTAGACTCATGACCTCACATCAACAGTTCAAAACAACCTCAAAAGCCATCTTAAGCTACAATGGTTATGCCCATGCACAGAACCCGACTAACTTATCAAATCTCCTGTACCCATAATTTGCCCTGATAAGTTAGTTCCTAGACCATTATTCTCATTGTGTTTATCCTACAACACTAGTTTGTTTAACCTGTAGCTTTGCTACTTGTGCTTATATTAAGTCAATGTTATTTTCTATTCTTATATTGTAAATGTAACTTGCTCTCCTTATGTATTGCTTTTATGTTGGAGCTTTTCTCCCCGGGCCTCTACTGAAAAGGGATATGTATCCAGCTGGACTAGCCCGGTCAACAAATGTAAAATAAAATAAAATAAAATAAAATAAATAATAAAATAAATAAATATTAACTGCCTTTAGTCTGTCTCACTACTGCAGACATTTGTGCCATAGCTATTTGATATTAACTGCCTTTAGTCTTACTCGCAACTGCAGACATTTGTGCCATGGCTACTTGATATTAACTACTTTTAGTCTGTCTCACTACTGCTGATGTTTGTGGCATGGCTACTTGATATTAACTGCCTTTAGTCTGTCTCACTACTGCAGACATTTTTGTCATGGCTACTTGATATTAACTGCCTTTAGTCTGTCTCACAACTGCAGATGTTTCTGCCATGGTTACGTGATATGAACTGCTTTTAGTATGTCTTACTACTGCAGATGTTTGTGCCATGGCTACTTGATATTAACTGCTTTTAGTCTGTCTCACTACTGCAGATGTTTGTGCCATGGCTACTTGATATTAACTGCCTTTAGTGTGTCTCACTACTGCAGACGTTTGTGCCATGGCTACTTGATATTAACTGCCTTTAGTGTATCTCACTACTGCATACGTTTGTGCCATGGCTACTTGATATTAACTGCTTTTAGTCTGTCTCATTACTGCAGACGTTTGTGCCATGGCTACTTGATATTAACTGCCTTTAGTCTGTCTCACTACTGCAGACAGTTGTGTCATGGCAACTTGATATTAACTGCTTTTAGTCTGTCTCACTACTGCAGACGTTTGTACCATGGCTACTTGATATTAACTGCTTTTAGTCTGTCTCACTACTGCAGATGTTTGTGCCATGGCTACTTGATATTAACTGATTTTAGTCTGTCTTACAACTGCAGACGTTTGTGCCATGGCTACTTGATATTAACTACTTTTAGTCTGTCTCACTACTGCTGATGTTTGTGCCATGGCTACTTGACATTAACTGCCTTTAGTCTGTCTCACTACTGCAGACATTTGTGCCATGGCTACTTGATATTAACTGCCTTTCGTCTGTCTCATTACTGCAAATGTTTGTGCCTTGGCTACTTGATATTAACTGCTTTTAGTCTGTCTCACTACAGCAGACGTTTTTGCCATGGCTACTTGATATTAACTGCTTTTAGTCTGTCTCACTACAGCAGACGTTTATGCCATGGCTACTTGATATTAACTGCTTTTAGTCTGTCTCACTACTGCAGACGTTTGTACCATGGCTACTTGATATTAACTGCTTTTAGTCTGTCTCACTACTGCAGATGTTTGTGCCATGGCTACTTGATATTAACTGCTTTTAGTCTGTCTCACTACTGCAGACTTTTGTGCCATGGCTACTTGATATTAACTGCTTTTAGTCTGTCTCACTACTGGAGACATTTGTGCCATGGCTACTTGATATTAACTGCCTTTAGTGTGTCTCTCCACTGCAGACATTTGTTCCATGGCTACTTGATATTAACTGCCTTTAGTCTGTCTCATTACTGCAAATGTTTGTGCCATGGCAACTTGATATTAACTGCTTTTAGTCTGTCTCACTACTGCAGACGTTTGGCCATGGCTACTTGATATTTATTGCCTTTAGTCTGTCTCAGTACTGCAGACGTTTGTGCCATGGCTACTTGATATTAGCTGCCTTTAGCCTGTCTCACTACTGCAGACGTTTGTGCCATGGCTACTTGATATTAACTGCTTTTAGTCTGTCTCACTACTGCAGACATTTGTGTCATTGCTACTTGATATTAACTGCCTTTAATCTGTCTCACTACTGCAGACATTTTTGCCATGGCTACTTGATATTAACTGCCTTTAGTCTGTCTCACTACTGCAGAAGTTTGTACTATAGCTACTTGATATTAACTGCCTTTAGTCTGTCTCACTACTGCAGATGTTTGTGCCATGGTTACGTGATATGAACTGCTTTTAGCATGTCTCACTACTGCAGATATTTGTGCCATGGCTACTTGACATTAACTGCCTTTACTGTGTCTCACTACTGCAGACATTTGTGCCATGGCTACTTGATATTAACTGCTTTTAGTCTGCCTCACTACTGTAGACATTTGTGCCATGGATTCTTGATATTAACCGCTTTTAGTCTGTCTCACTACTGCAGACATTTGCGCCACGGCTACTTGATATTAACTGACTTTAATCTGTCTCACTATTGCAGTTGTTTGTGCCATGGCTACTTGATATTAACTGCCTTTAGTCTGTCTCACTACTGCAGACATTTGTGCCATAGCTGTTTGATATTAACTGCCTTTAGTCTTACTCGCAACTGCAGACATTTGTGCCATGCCTACTTGATATTAACTACTTTTAGTCTGTCTCACTACTGCTGATGTTTGTGCCATGGCTACTTGATATTAACTGCCTTTAGTCTGTCTCACTACTGCAGACATTTTTGCCATGGCTACTTGATATTAACTGCCTTTAGTCTGTCTCACTACTGCAGACGTTTGTACTACAGCTACTTGATATTAACTGCTTTTAGTCTGTCTCACTATTGCAGACATTTGTGCCATGGCTACTTGATATTAACTGCCTTTAGTCTGTCTCACTACTGCAGATGTTTGTCCCATGGTTACTTGATATTAACTGCCTTTATTTTTTTTATTTTTATTTTATTTTACATTTTACATTTGTTAACCGGGCTAGTCTAGCTGGATATATGTCCATTTTCAGTAGAGGCCCGAGGAGAAAAGCTCCACACATACTAAATTTCAACGTGACAATTTACAGAATAAAAAATTAAGTACAAAATGAATATACATTTAGTAACATGAAACAAACAAAAAGAAATACATGAAATACCTAAGGAACATACTATAAAATAGTTGTTCAGTAAAAGCATTACACAAAGTCAGGATTAGCAACATGGTTTCAAAAAAAAGTTGAAGAGAAGTAGAACAGGAGATAAGAAGGGAATACAAAGGAGGAAGAGGGAAAGAAGCAATAGTCTAGAGAGGAGAAGGGTAAGAATGTGTATGAGAGGACAGGGGAGAGAAAAAGGAGGAGTAGGTTAGAGCATTAGAGGAGAGCAACAGGGCAATAAGAAGAAGGAATAAGTATAATTACTAAGTAAAGTGTAAAGTTCTAGTGGAGGAGGGGAAAGAAGAGATTAGTCAGGAGTCCTACAGGAACAGAGCCAGTGATTTTGGAAATACAGTTTGATTTTTTGTTTGAACAGAGGTAAGGAGGAGGTTAAAGTGATATCAGTGGGTAGCTGATTCCATATCCTTCCTATAGTATTAGTGAACAGAGAGTCACCAGCTAGGTTATGGGACTTTACAGATTTGGTCATGAGTTTGGAAGAAGACCGAAGGGAGGTAAGATTATTGTAAGGGATTAAAAGTTGAGAAAGTATAGGGGTATTATAAGGTTGGTAAAGTATCTTGTGAGCAATGGTAAGTTGTGAGATCAAAAGACAGTTTTGTAGCTCAAGCCAGCCTAGGAGTTTTAGGTTGTGACAGTGGTGTGTTTTGAAAGGGTTGCTGGTGGCAAATCGGGCAATGCTATTGTAACAAGTTGCTAGTTTATTTAGGTTGGCCTTCTTAAGGTTAGTGAAGATAGGTGAGGCATAGAAGAGAGTAGATATAAGATGGGAGTGGGCAATAGTAGCTCTGGTAGAAGGTGTGAGAAAAGGTTTGATACGGTATAATGATCCTATTTTTTTATTAACAGTTTTGATGGTGTTATTGATGTGTTGATCAAAAGTCAGATTGTTGTCGATGGTAATTCCTAGCAGTTTAGTTGTTGTGTCAGGAGAAATAACAGTAGTGTCATTAGACAAAATGTTGAAGTTTAATGGGGAGGCTCGAGTGGTAGGAGTGAAAAGGAGAAGTTTTGTTTTTTTAGCATTGAGGAGGAGGTATCGTCTAGTAAACCAAGTTTCTACAGTGTTGAAGGTAGTTTGAGTTAGAGACAGTAGTTCTGTGGGGGTAGATGCTGAGCAAATGATTGTCGAGTCATCAGCATATTGGATGCAGGTAGCTTGAGGGATGACTGTGTTGAGATTGTTTATGTAAAGGGAGAAGAGAAGTGGACCTAGAATAGAGCCCTGTGGGACTCCAATAGAAACAGGCAATAGAGAAGAGATATGATTGTCCCAAAGAACGGCTTGATGTCTGTTGTTAAGATAGGAGGTAAACCATTTTAAAGCCAGGTTATCAAATGAGAGGGATTTAAGGATGTTAATAAGGGAAGAGTGGTTCACCATGTCAAAAGCTTTGGAGAGGTCAATAAATAGAGCAGAGGAGAATATATTGGAGTTTCGATAGTTGTTGATAGTATCCATGAAAGAAAGGAGGGCAGTGGTGGTGCTATGGTGGGGCCTAAAGCCATGTTGACAGTTGGCAATTATGTTGTGAGAAGAGAGATATTGTATGAGTTGCTGATGAATGCATTTCTCTATAATCTTAGCAAGAGGAGAGAGAAGAGCAATAGGTCTAAAGTTAGTAAAGTCAATAGAGTTTCCACCTTTGTGTAGTGGGATGATATGAGAGATTTTCCATATATCTGGTATGGTTTCTTCTTGGATAGTCCTATTAATGAGTAAAGATATAGGGTATGCAATCTGTTTAGCAGCCTTTTGAAGAAAGAGAGTGGGGAGTTTGTCAGCAGAGGGGGTGCAGGGTTTCAGTTTAAGAATAAGCTTATAGATGAAGGAGGTAGAGATAGGATGAAGAGTAAAGTTTTGGGATGAATCCATAAGATTATTTGGAGGGTAAAAGTTATTGGTGTTCAGTTGTCTAGCAAGAGATTGAATGGTTTCAATAAAAAAGGTGTTGAAGGCGTTAGCAGTATGGCTAGGGTTGTCTGGGTTTGTGTTTATTGGGGAGGGAGTTTTAGCTGAACCAGGAGAAAGGAGTTTGTTGATTGAAGACCAGAATTGTTTGGGTTTATATAATTGGGTTGTTTGAAGATCACAGTAATAGTTCTTTTTGTCAGAGATTATAGCTTTTTTTGTAAGATTTCTAAAGTTTGCAAAAATGATGAAAATCAGAGGTGGTTCTATGGTGTCTCCATTTGGCCCAAATTGTATTTTTACTGTGAATTAATTTCTTTGTTTCCTTTGAGAGCCATGGGGCTGTATTAGACTTCATTCTAATAGAGCGTGTAGGGGCATGTTTATCCAAAATGGAAAGGAAGGTTGAGTTAAAGAATGATACTGCTTCATTAAGAGGAAGTGATTTCAAGAGTTTCCAGTTACATGTTTCGAGATCATTTTGAAACAAATCACTGTTAAAGTTTTTGGTAGAGCGTATTATTCTAATGTTAGGGAGGTTTAGATAGTCGGTCTTTACTCTAGAGATATAGGTTAGGCAGTGGTCACTGAGGTCATCAGGCATAGTTCCTACTTTGTAAGAGACATTAACTTTGTTTATAAGTATCCAGTCTAAGATACTCTGTTTCTTACTTGGTTTATTAAACCTAGTTGTGGTGGTAATGGATTGAGTAAAACCATGTAGGTTTATATGACAGGAGGGATTGTCGCTACTAATAGTATTCCAGTCTATATTAAAGTCACCCAGAATTATAGTTTCTTGGGGGAAGTTTGTGGAAGTCCAGCTGAGGAAGTCTTCTAAGATTGGTATGTTGTTGCCTGGAGGTATGTACATACAGATGATGTAAAGAGCTTTTTGAGCATTTAACTGAAGTTTAGTGATGATGGCTTCAACACTAGGATCTTGAGTTGGGCAGGCTGGGAGGGTGGAGATGCTAAGATGGTTCTTAAATAGAATTGCCACACCACCACCTTTACGTTTAGTACGATCAAGCCTATGTATATTATAGCCTTGGGGTATAATTTCAGTGTCTTTGGTGGCTGGCTTTAGCCAGGTCTCTGAGAGGCACAGAATGTCAAAGTGGTGAATGTCTAACAGGGCATGTAAATAGGGTACTTTGTTATTTACACTTGATATTTAGATGACCTATGAGAAGGGTGTTATTGAGGTTAGGCTTAGATACTTGAGGGGAGGGATTTGATGGGCCTGGGTTGGGGTGAATATCACCGTCTTGTAGGGTCGGAGTATTAGGTCTGGGTGTGAGGTTGCTTTTAAGAAGGGTTAGTTGTTTCATTTTTTTATCAGAGGGAAAGGTGTAGGTAAGATGATAGTGCCTATGGAATTTGGGAAGGTGATAGCTAGGGGAGGATGTGGAATTTAAGAAGGAGGTAAGAGAGGTGTGGAAGATAGCTGTATGTTTATTTATAAGGTCTGGCTGGTAAATAAGTGGGTGTTCAAAGAAGGTAAGAAGAATAAAGAGAGGTAGAGAATAATGATAAGAATATTACCATGGTGGGTACGTATGGAGCCATTTGTAGAAGTGGTGAGGTATGGGAAGTTATAAAGTAATTGAGCAAGAGAGGGTGAGAGAGGTGAAGTTTTAGGTAAAGTGCAAAGAGGAAAGAAGGAAAGAAGTAATAGGTAGATATGAAGGGGTATGAAAAGAGAATACAAAGTGTAGGTGTAGAGACTAAAAGTGTATAAAAAGAAAGTAAGGTGTAGAAGAGGAGAGAAGTTTGTGATAGGAGAGTAGGTAGGTTTTAGGAGTAGAGGAAGAAGAGGGGGTGGAAGAGTGTGTATGGAAGGGAGGGGTCGAGTTTTTGGCGGGAAAGAACAGGAAGGGATGTCAGAGTAAGGGGGTGTGGCTAGGGAAGTATAAGGTTAGGACCCCTGGGGGTGGGTGGGAATTGGGGTTAGGGAGGGGAGCGGAGTGAGCCCGCAGGGCGAACGGAGCGGGATACACAGAAGAGAGAGAGGAAGGTCTGTCTCACCACTGCAGACATTTGTGTCATGGCTAATTGATAGTAACTACCTTTAGTCTGTCTCACTACTGCAGACATTTGTGCCATGGCTACTTGATATTAACTGCCTTTAGTCTGTCTCACTACTGCAGACATTTGTGCCATGGCTACTTGATATTAACTGCTTTTACTCTGTCTCACTACTGCAGACGTTTGTACTATGGCTACTTGATATTAACTGCCTTTAGTCTGTCTCACTACTGCAGATGTTTGTCCCATGGTTACTTGATATTAACTGCCTTTAGTCTGTCTCACCACTGCAGACATTTGTGTCATGGCTAATTGATAGTAACTACTTTTAGTCTGTCTCACTACTGCAGACATTTGTGCCATGGCTACTTCATATTAACTGCTTTTAATCTGTCAGACTACTGCAGACTTTTGTGCCATGGCTACTTGATATTAACTACTTTTAATCTGTCTCACTGTTGCAGTCGTTTGTGCCATGGCTACTTGATATTAACTGCCTTTAGTCTGTCTCACTATTGCAAATGTTTGTGCCATGGCTACTTGATATTAACTGCCTTTAGTCTGTCTCACTACTGCAGACATTTGTGCCATAGCTATTTGATATTAACTGCCTTTAGTTTTACTCGCAACTGCAGACATTTGTGCCATGGCTACTTGATGTTAACTACTTTTAGTCTGTCTCACTACTGCTGATGTTTGTGACATGGCTACTTGATATTAACTGCCTTTAGTCTGTCTCACTACTGCAGACATTTTTGCCATGGCTACTTGTTATTAACTGCCTTTAGTCTGTCTCACAACTGCAGATGTTTCTGCTTTTAGTATGTCTTACTACTGCAGATGTTTGTGCCATGGCTACTTGATATTAACTGCTTTTAGTCTGTCTCACTACTGCAGATGTTTGTGCCATGGCTACTTGATATTAACTGCCTTTAGTGTGTCTCACTACTGCAGACGTTTGTGCCATGGCTACTTGATATTAACTGCCTTTAGTGTGTCTCACTACTGCATACATTTGTGCCATGGCTACTTGATATTAACTGCTTTTAGTCTGTCTCATTACTGCAGACGTTTGTGCCATGGCTACTTGATATTAACTGCCTTTAGTCTGTCTCACTACTGCAGACAGTTGTGTCATGGCAACTTGATATTAACCGCTTTTAGTCTGTCTCACTACTGCAGACGTTTGTGCCATTTCTACTTGATATTAACTGCTTTTAGTCTGCCTCACTACTGCAGATGTTTTTGCCATGGCTAATTGATATTAACTGCGTTTAGCCTGTCTTACTACTGCAGACGTTTGTGCCATGGCTACTTGATATTAATTACCTTTAGTCTATCTCACTACTGCAGACGTTTGTGCCATGGCTACTTGATAGTAACTGCTTTTAGTCTGTCTCACTACTGCAGACATTTGTGCCATGGCTACTTGATATTAACCACTTTTAGTCTGTCTCAATACTGCAGACATTTGTGCCATAGCTACTTGATATTAACTGCCTTTAGTCTTACTCGCAACTGCACACATTTGTGCCATGGCTACTTGATATTAACTACTTTTAGTCTGTTTCACTACTGCTAATGTTTGTGCCATGGCTACTTGATATTAACTGCCTTTAGTCTGTCTCACTACTGCAGACTTTTGTGCCGTGGCTACTTGATATTAACTGCTTTTAGTCTGACTCACTACTGCAGACATTTGTGCCATAGCTACTTGATATTAACTGCCTTTAGTCTTATTCGCAACTGCAGACATTTGTGCCATGGCTACTTGATATTAACTACTTTTAGTCTGTCTCACTACTGCTGATGTTTGTGCCATGGCTACTTGATATTAACTGCCTTTAGTCTGTCTCACTACTGCAGACATTTGTTCCATAGCTACTTGATATTAACTGCTTTTAGTCTGTCTCACTACTGCAGACATTTGTTCCATGGTCACTTGATATTAACTGTCTTTAGTCTGTCTCATTACTGCAGATGTTTGTGCCTTGGCTACTTGATATTAACTGCTTTTATTCTGTCTCACTACAGCAGACGTTTGTGCCATGGCTACTTGATATTAACTGCTTTTAGTCTGTCTCACTACAGCAGACGTTTATGCCATGGCTACTTGATATTAACTGCTTTTAGTCTGTCTCACTACTGCAGGCGTTTGTACCATGGCTACTTGATATTAACTGCTTTTAGTCTGCAGACATTTGTGCCATGGCTACTTGATATTAACTGCCTTTCGTCTGTCTCATTACTGCAGATGTTTGTGCCTTGGCTACTTGATATTAACTGCTTTTAGTCTTTCTCACTACAGCAGACGTTTGTGCCATGGCTACTTGATATTAACTGCTTTTAGTCTGCCTCACTACAGCAGACGTTTGTACCATGGCTGCTTGATATTAACTGCTTTTAGACTGTCTCACTACTGCAGACGTTTGTACTATGGCTACTTGATATTAACTGCTTTTAGTCTGTCTCACTACTGCAGATGTTTGTGCCATGGCTACTTGATATTAACTGCTTTTAGTCTGTCTCACTACTGCAGACTTTTGTGCCGTGGCTACTTGATATTAACTGCTTTTAGTCTGACTCACTACTGCAGACATTTGTGCCATAGCTACTTGATATTAACTGCCTTTAGTCTTACTCGCAACTGCAGACATTTGTGCCATGGCTACTTGATATTAACTACTTTTAGTTTGTCTCACTACTGCTGATGTTTGTGCCATGGCTACTTGATATTAACTGCCTTTAGTCTGTCTCACTACTGCAGACATTTGTGCCATGGCTACTTGATATTAACTGCCTTTCGTCTGTCTCATTACTGCAGATGTTTGTGCCTTGGCTACTTGATATTAACTGCTTTAGTCTGTCTCACTACAGCAGACATTTGTGCCATGGCTACTTGATATTAACTGCTTTTAGTCTGTCTCACTACAGCAGATGTTTATGCCATGGCTACTTGATATTAACTGCTTTTAGTCTGTCTCACTACTGCAGACGTTTGTACCATGGCTACTTGATATTAACTGCTTTTAGTCTGTCTCAATACTGCAGATGTTTGTGCCATGGCTACTTGATATTAACTGCTTTTAGTCTGTCTTACAACTGCAGACGTTTGTGCCATGGCTACTTGATATTAACTGCTTTTAGTCTGTCTCACTACTGCAGACGTTTGTGCCATGACTACTTGATATTAACTGCCTTTAGTGTGTCTCTCTACTGCAGACATTTGTTCCATGGCTACTTGATATTAACTGCCTTTAGTCTGTCTCATTACTGCAAATGTTTGTGCCATGGCAACTTGATATTAACTGCTTTTAGTCTGTCTCACTACTGCAGATGTTTGTGCCATGGTTACGTGATATGAACTGCTTTTAGCATGTCTCACTACTGCAGATGTTTGTGCCATGGCTACTTGACATTAACTGCCTTTAGTGTGTCCCACTACTGCAGACATTTGTGCCATGGCTACTTGATATTAACTGCTTTTAGTCTGCCTCACTACTGTAGACATTTGTGCCATGGATTCTTGATATTAACCGCTTTTAGTCTGTCTCACTACTGCAGACATTTGCGCCATGGCTACTTGATATTAACTGACTTTAATCTGTCTCACTATTGCAGTTGTTGGTGCCATGGCTACTTGATATTAACTGCCTTTAGTCTGTCTCCCTACTGCAGACATTTGTGCCATTGCTACTTGATATTAGCTGCCTTTAGTCTTACTCAGAACTGCAGACATTTGTGCCATGGCTACTTGATATTAACTACTTTTAGTCTGTCTCACTACTGCTGATGTTTGTGCCATGGCTACTTGATATTAACTGCCTTTAGTCTGTCTCACTACTGCAGACATTTCTGCCATGGCTACTTGATATTAACTGCCTTTCGTCTGTCTCATTACTGCAGATGTTTGTGCCATGGCTACTTGATATTAACTGCTTTTAGTCTTTCTCACTACAGCAGACGTTTGTGCCATGGCTACTTGATATTAACTGCTTTTAGTCTGTCTCACTACTGCAGACGTTTGTACCATGGCTACTTGATATTAACTGCTTTTAGTCTGTCTCACTACTGCAGATGTTTGTGCCATGACTACTTGATATTAACTGCTTTTAGTCTGTCTCACTACTGCAGACGTTTGTACCATGGCTACTTGATATTAACTGCTTTTAGTCTGTCTCACTACTGCAGATGTTTGTGCCATGGCTACTTGATATTAGCTGCTTTTAGTCTGTCTCACTACTGCAGACATTTGTGCCATAGCTACTTGATATTAACTGCCTTTAGTCTGTCTCAGTACTGCAGATGTTTGTGCCATGGCTACTTGATATTAACTGCCTGTAGTCTGTCTCACTACTGCAGACGTTCGTGCCATGGCTACATAATATTAACTGCCTTTAGTCTGTCTCACTACTGTAGACATTTGTGCCATGGCTAATTGATGTTAACTGCTTTTAGTCTGTCTCACTACTGCAGACGTTTGTGCCATGGCTACGTGATATTAACTGCCTTTAGCCTGTCTCACTACTGCAGATGTTTATCCCATGGCTACTTGATATTTACTGCCTTTAGTCTGTCTCAGTACTGCAGATATATCTGCCATTGCTACTTGATATAAACTGCCTTTATTCTGTCTCACTGCTGCAGATGTTTGTGCTATGGCTATTTGATATTAACTGCCTTTAGTCTTTCTCACTACTGCAGATGTTTGTGCCATGGCTACTTGATATTAACTGCCTTTAGTGTGTCTTACTACTGCAGATGTTTGTGCCATGGCTAATGGCTAGTTGATCAGTGTTTTGAATATCCACTTAGCATGACAGTATGGACCATGATTGTAGAAGTCCACCTTATTTTGGTATGTTGGAACTTTTGGACTCATCCTTATGAGTCTTTCCTTTTGGGTGTTTTGCAGCATTTTCCACTGGGAGGTGGGGTTACTGCTTGTCCACTGGGAGGTGGGGTTACTGCTTGAGATTCATCTAGATTGTATATCTACTGTGGAGGTCACTGATGTTAGGTGTAACAAGTTATGTTGTTACTGTATCAGTTAATCTACGAGGGAACAATCCTTAGCGAGTCACAAATACCCTAACACTGTATCCCTGTGCTTGGAAAGCCACTTCATCCAATGGCTGCAGTTATAGCTCCTTAGAGGTCATGCGACTATGTATTAAGTTATTCTCATAAACTAGCCAGATGTCAAATCGTGATTGTTTTTTACTTGATTTGCAGTTAATGTGCTCATTCATTGTTTGTGGCGAACTTGTGGGTTCAGGGTGCTATGCGCTTCTAGTTTGGCATGTTCAGTGGACCTGATTCTGCTCTTTCTCCATAGGTTCATAGGTAAGTACTAGGCTAGCAGCCCTAGGGCCTATAAAAGCCTAGCCAAAAGAGGTTCCTTGGCTTTTGCCACCCAAGAAAATTAGGTACTTTTCCGTTATCGGGGCAACACATTTGTAAAGTGGCAGACAGTAGTTGAAATGTTTGCACGGGTGCTGGAGTACCTTGAAAGCTGGTGTGAAAAGCAATTCTTCTTCCAAACTGTACAGATTATCCGACAATTCTCAGAATTTTACCTCATGTGTTTGGCTCATTTCTCATGTTGTGATTTCTCTGGTGGATGCTTCTCAGAATCCTTGCAGAGCTGTTATCCCTGAAACGCTTCCCTTTCTGATTCTTGAAACAGCTGTTGTGTGTGAAGCATTTTTTTTTTTTTAAAGCATCACCTCCTGCTTTGAAAGGGTCAGTGTCACAAAGTTAATATCTTTTTATGAAGTAACGGCAATGTTTGCCATAAAACTACAACATTATGAATAAAATGGCTGAAGATCTGTACAGTGCAGAAAGATTGCTGCTGCAGCCTGTTCAACAGCGTTTGTGTTCATTGTGCTGTGGCAGCGGTAGTGCCATAGTTTTCAACCTTCTATCTGCAAAATGTGTTATGAAAGGAATATGAAATGCCCCCCTCCACCCAATGTAGAATAAATGGCCGGACTGTAGGAAAACTTTACTTCAATTAAGAAACTCGGACATGTGACGATACCTGTTTATAGTACATACTTTCACATTGCAAATGTTGCCCCGATAACGGAAAAGTACCGAAATTATTTTCCTGCGCCCCTGTTGAGCAGAGCCACAGAAGTGATCCCCTGGGTGGATTTCCTGTTTCCCATCCAATTGTCAAGATTTCTCTTAAACAGGGCTAATGAGGAGCTTTGCTTGACATGAATGGGTAAGTCTGTTCCAGAGCATGGGAAGTCTCTGGGACAGGAATCTATCCTTCCAGCATGTTTTGTTTATTGTGGTGACAAGGTTTAGGTTCTTGGAGCATGTGGCCCGGAGAAAGTGGGATTTCTTTAAGTGTAGCATCTCCATCAGATCTGGGTTAGACATGGCTTTGTATGTTAAGCAGAGGTCATCTCTGAGTAGGTGATATGCGACAGAGTAGAGCTGGAGTTTTTTGAGAAGGTCTGCGTTTGGCATCTGTTTGAGGCCGGTAATCCTCTTAGTGAGGTATTTCTGTGGCCTTTCTAGTTGTTGTAGATGTCTTGCGAGGTACATGCTAAATGGTGCGTCGTACTCTATAATGGGTCAGATGAGGGATGAGTAGAGAGGAAAGATGACCTCTCTTTTTCTGGAGGAGAATTTGTTTGTGATGAGGTGTGCCACATAGAAGGATTTCCTGACTACTGTGGCGACGTGATTATCAAAGGAGAGACTACTGTCCACCTATGTCCCAAGGTCTCATCACACTTTCGGTGTTTATTGGCTACCACCTATGTGGTACTTCATGGGTACGTTAGTTTTCCCAAAGGGGATGACAATGCACTTCTTGGCATTGAGCTTTAGGCCATGACTTTGACACCAAGCAGCAGTCTCATTGAGGCCTCTTTGTAGAATGTCCACATGCTTAGGTGAGTCTATTATGGCTCCTAGTTTGCAGTCGTCTGTGAACTTCGTTAGCCAGAGACCATCTGTATTAGCCTGGACGTCTGAGAAGTAGATACTGAACAGGTACTCCGCTTGTCACTGGTCTGAAGTCGGATTTGGAGTCGGCTACTTTCACTGTGAGGGGCTCTGTCAGTGAGCCAGTTGGCCATCCATCTTGTGACATAGGATTTATGCCCATTCTAGTGAGTTTATCTATAATACCAGAGTGGGGGATGGTGTTGAAAGCCTTGATGAGGTCAAGATAGGCTGTGTGCACCACCTTACCCTCGTCTACGGCTCTAGTGACTGCTTTAAAGAAGTCAATCAGGTTTCGGAGGTATGATCTACCTTTTACAAATCCAAACTGAGTGGGGTCCAGAGTTTGGAGGTTACCTATGTCTTTGCTTATAAGCTCCAGGATGATGTGTTCCATGGCCTTGCAGACCAGGCTCGTCAGGCTAATGGGGTGGTAGTTCTCAGGGTCAGTGTTGGCACTCCCTTTATGGAGTGGGATAACCGTCGCTGTGTGCCATTCCATAGGCACAAAGCCTGAAGTGAGGCTATTGTTGAACATGGTACATAGGTGGGGTACCAGTTTGTTCTGCAGTTTGTGCAGAACGCAGCCTGGGATCTTGTCTGGTTCAATGGATGCTGCGTTCTTGGCTTTGGAGAGTGTGGTCTTTACTTGTGCGTCCGTGATAGCAGTGGCTTTGCAATCTTCTGGTATGGAGATGGGCCCTTTAGGGGGTAAAGTCTGCACTGAACTTGTCTACCAGGATGTTGGCAATATCAGCTGGTTCAGTAAATCTAGTGCCATTGTGCTGTAGCTCAGAGCAGATCTGAGTGTTGCCATTGAGATTCTTGACATAGCTGTAGAATGCTTTGTGGTCATCTTTAGAATCCATGATGATTTTATTTTTGTAACTATCTTTGGAGAATTTTATGAGGGATCTCAGCTTCTTACTGAAGCTGACCAGGGAGTTTCTGCAATCATGGGATTTTACTCTTTTTTGCAACAGTCTGTTCCTTCTGCTGTAGAGTTTGTTTATGGCAGGGGACTACCAGACTGGCTTCCTTTTTTTGGAGGATAGCGTCTTGGTTCTGTTGGGGATGGCACAGTCCATGCACTTGTGTATGTGCTTATACAGTGCATTTGTATATGATTCAGCAGCCGTGCCTCTACTTTCCGTCTGTATGGGTGTCGTGAAGTTAGCCACTTCTGTCTTAAGAAGCAAGTTGGCTTTGGAGAAGTTTTTTACAGTACGTTCCTTAATGGGGGGGTGGGAGTGGTATATTAATGTCTAGGGTGATTAGCTTGTGGTTGGATCTGACCGGCAAGGAGTTGACCTCTAGCATGGAGCATCTGTTACCCATATTGGTAATGACTAGGTCCAGGATGTTGCTGCCCCTGGTGGGGGTATGGACAAGCTGATCCAGGGCACTGGAATTGATGAATTCCAGAAAACGTTGAGCAAATAAGTTAGTACATGAGTAGTTTTCCCAGTTGATGGTGGGGTAGTTGAAATCTCCCAATATTAGGGTATTGGGCTGTACCTTATCATCCAGTATATCGAGAAACATGGAGTGGGCATCCTGGGGCATAGTGGGAGATCTGTAACAAGCTACAGCCTGAATTGCAGTCTTGCCAAGTGCTAACTGTACTTAGATAATTTCGGATGCATTATGTTGAGCAACTAACCTGGAGGTGTGGATATCCTTTATGAATATGGACACGCCTCTTCCATTAGTGTTTCGGTCCAGGTTAGGTGGTTGAAAGGTGTGGTAAGAATTGTAGCCTGGTAATGCAGGGGTGCTCTCTGGAGCCTCAAACCAGGTCTCTGTTACTGCACAGATGTCAATGTTCTCCATCTTAAGGAGTGCCTTGAGTGAGTGCATTTTGATGTTTAGACTTCTAGCATTGAGTAGCATTACCCTTAGATTTTGCTTGTTTGAATATGCAATGATGGTACATTTAAGCCTTGCCTAAAAACACATTATAGGGGTGGCAACAGCCTTAACCAGTATCCGGAATCCCAGAGGTGACAGGTGCAGGCCATCTCTGGCAAAGCATCATGACCTGTCGATCATGTCGTCCCACACAGACAGATACTGGATTCCCTCAGAATGACACCAGAAGCTTAGCCAATTGCTGAAGTCAATCATTTTGTCCTTGTACTGTGGTATCATTCTGGATGATGGGAGGATGCTACTCAGGGCTAGTGTCATACGTGCCCTGGCCACATGGTCAGACAGCTCCTCCAGGTCTCTTTTCATGTAGTCCAGGGATGTACATCTCAGGTCATTCACTCCAACATGGACAATGACAGTCATATTTGTACTTGTGGAGTGACATGTGTCTGTGCGTTATATGGCGGATCCTGGCACCCAACAGTAACTTTCTCCCTGTTTAGCCTGATGTAAAACTGTATATAATGGTTTCCACAAATTACATTTGTATCTTATTGTAACCCTTCCAGTGATATTGAAGATGGTTAACCCACCTGATGTGCAGTAGCAAGCCACGCCCAAACCACACCTGTCACAGCAATGTCAGCACACCTCCCACCTTTTGATTGATAGCTGTTAAACTTTTTCCTTGTAAGAATTATAGAGAACCTTGCAACTGCGAATGTGTTCATTAAAAGCACTGTAAGAAATATGCACACAACTACAGATGGGGTTCTGATTTTCTAGAGCTTATGTTATATGACCTTTTTAATGTAACCATTTAGAACCTCGACATGTGTTCACAGTGTGGGGTAGCTGTTGTGAGGTTAGGCCTCACTACTACACCATTTGTGTAATAAGGTTTCTTTTTAAGTAAAGAGTATGCTTTGTGCTTTATCTGATTACACCTACTTTGAAGAACCATTAGGATACTGGTATGACTAGGAGCTTTTTAATTTATGTGGGAAACGTTGGTTGAAGCTGTGGGCATTGTAGCATACACCTTGTGGGAGAGTAGATTAATTTATCAAACAATTAAGATCCCAACAGGAATATAATGGGAACAGTTGCAGGGTTGAGAAGGTAAATAAAATCAGATTTATTTACACAGTAGTCTTTTTTTCCCCCAGATTCTTAGAAGGAACCCTTGAATTCTCTTCCTGACCTCAAATAGAAATGTCATTTTTCAACTCCACTCAATTTAATTACATTTTTTTGTTTGAATGCATCTTTTACATTTTACATACACTGTGCATTCTGTGTCATGCCCTCCAGTATGTCAATCACAGAGGTCACGTCCACTCCTGCGCGAACCTACGGATGGGTTAACCATCTTCAATATTGCCACCCTTCCTGTTTCATGACACTTTCCCTAAATTGTAAAATTGTATTAACTTCTGTATATCTTTCATTTACCGTAATAACTGTTGTTCATAAACATGGAGCTTTTTGCCCCTAGCCTCAGGTAAAAAAGGACCGGTGTCCAGTCGGACTTTCCCAGTAACCAAAAGAAAAATAAATAATAAATTAATATACACGTGGGGTGTTGGGGAGAGTATGTTTTTAGTCATGCGCAAGACTCTCACTACGGATTAAAGGATTCCACTTTCAGCAAATGTTTTGTCTAACACTAATCAAACATGTACTCCATCAATCCAGTTACCCTCCCCAATACAAATACTTTAAAAAACGTACCAAAGACAATGTATAAGTCAACAAAGAAAACAATATCGTACAAACGCATACCAACTTCTACAAAATTAAAATTTAAACCAACAAAAACGACAAACAAATAACTCCAGACAGAAAGAATTCCCTTTTGGGTAGCAGCAATCATTCAAGCAATAGAGAACCCTAATTAAACACAGCTTAAAACCCGGTCAACGTTCTATGTTGTTAAACACATGCTTAATATTTCTGTTTTTAAGCAACAATTTATGCAAAAAAAGACGTATCAAAAGGCAATGAGATTAGAATTGCCGTTAGGCCTTATTTTGGGCCACGAACCAGATTTTTAAATCAGCCTTGTCAATCACAGCCCTTCAACAATAGCTTGAAACCAAATAGAACGATCAACGTCATATATACTTCAGGAACTGCTGATTAATGTAAAACACAAATTGCAACCAGTTCAGTTGTCAGACCCTACTCTGTGTAACTGCAAAGTTAGTGTGTTAGGTGGGTGTGGGGACCTCTGCAAAAAAAAGTTTATTTTACTTCACTGAAAGTGGGTTTCAGAGGACCTCTTTTGCTCAATTGGGGTTTGTTATTACTGCTATCCATAAATCTGCGTATATTGCATGATGTTGCAGTCTGCATTTGCATAGGGTACACCTGCACTTGTGCACAGAAGCCTCAAAAGAAAAAAAAATGCAAAATTAGAGTGGATGAGTGAATAAATTAAATTATAGACCCTCTTAGGGTGGGCCCTTATATGGCACTTGATAGAATAGGCGCAATCTAAAAAAGAACTTGCACGACAGGCAGGTGCACAGCCAAAATAGATAGCTCAAAGTCAAAAAGACAGCCAGCACCCAGAATTAATGTATCCATTAACCATTTATTCATATGTTCTGACCCAAACAAACAGACCGGTTTTGGCACAAAGCCTTCTTCAGTGATGGCATAACATTCCATCAACTTACTTAATATAGCCATAAGATAATTGGCTAATAAGTAAATAAGTGAGGACAATTACACATTTAAAGGTATCATACCAAAAAATAAAATGAACATAAAAGTCAAAAGATTTTTATGTAAACATACTGAAAACAGAAAAATTAATCAGATGTAGATATCTTGATATATTACACTGTAAAAACAAGCTAACCCGATTAAACAACTTGTAAATATATATCATCCCATAAATGATCATTAAGACCCGGGTTAAATAACCCCCCCAAGTCTAATAATCCAAGCCTTTTTTTTGCTATTAAGCATATTGTATCATCCAAATTTATTAATATTGTCACTCCTGATGGCATCATTGATTTGAAACTGAAACTCTGCGCTGGTATGAGACAATACATGTTTATATAAAGTACTAGATAGATGTTTGTTTCTAATGTCACTAAGGTGTTCTGACATCCTGATTCTCAATGGTCTTGAAGTCTGCCCAATATAAAAGGCAGAACAGGAACAGGTAGCAAGATATATGACCCAATTGGGTCCACAATTGCCAAAACATCTAATCTCAAAAACTTTTGTTGTATTCCTGCTAGAAAATTCTTTAGATTTCCTCATATATATATATATATACACAAAATGAACAATGACCCCAGGGAAAGGAACCCCTTAGTTGGTCACCAGAAAGTGTAAGTTGTTTACCACCCGTATTTATTTGTCTTCCCTTTTTATGTAGGTTCAGATATGATCCCAAGGTACGACCTCTCCTATATGAAAACTGGCACTCTGAGGCAAGAATATTAGCTAAAGCTAGATTAGCTAGTAGGATATTCCAATTACTTTTAATCACATTTCTAATAACATTAATATTCCTACCAAATGTGGTCACAAATCTAATGGGGACCACCCCTTTATTTTTTTTTAATTTATAACTAAGTAACTCATTTCTATTTAATTGTTCCGCCCAATTATAAGCTGACATGATATGACCCGATTTATAACCTCTGGCCTTAAATCTGTTCTTTAAGTCATGCTGATAGTATTCGTAACTTTTCTGATTGGAGCATATCCTTTTAATTCTCAAAAATTGAGACTTGGGAATATTTCTTATAATATGTTTTGGGTGTAAACTATTGGCATCCAACAAGGTATTATATTGTGGGTATTTTCTGAAAATTTTTGTACCAAGTGTATTATCACTATTTCTAGTGATAAAGACATCCAAGTATTGAATTTCACTATATTGCATATTGAGAGTAAATTCAATACCCCACTTGTTGTCATTTAGGTATTGAACGATCTCCAATAGATATTCCTGATCAGATCTCCAAACGAGCCAGCAGTCATCAAGGTACCTACACTAGATGTCCAATTCCTCTATGTAGATATTGTGGGCCCTATCACAGATAAGCTGTTCCTCCAGGAACCCCATAAATAGGTCGGCATATATTGGTGCAAATGATGCCCCCATTGCTGTACCTTGGACTTGCCAATAACAATCCTGATGAAAATAAAAAAAATTCTTAGTTAGTACCTGTTCCACCATACAAAGTATCAGAGTATTAAAACCCGGTGGATAAAGATTACCCTTGACCAACCACTATTCAACGGCCTGTTATCCGGCCCAATGTGGAATGTTCGTATATAAGGATGTAACAACAAGGATGCACATCCACCAGCCGGGCTTAAGTTGGGAGTCTGCCACAATTTGTAGGAATTCAGTCGTGTCTTTCAATCTTGATCTAAGTAAACTTAAAAGAGGTTGTAGATGTAGAATCAAAAATTCCGAAAGTGGCTCTGTTAATGAACCCCTGCCTGATACAATAGGTCTACCAGGTGGTTTAGTTAGGTTTTTATGAATTTTGGGCAATAAATAAAAAGTTTGTCTATGTGGATCAGTCACTGTTATGTTTATGAATTTTGGGCAATAAATAAAAAGTTTCCTGCTAGAAAATTCTTTAGATTTCCTCATATATACACAAAATGAACAATGACCCCAGGGAAAGGAACCCCTTAGTTGGTCACCAGAAAGTGTAAGTTGCATACCACCCGCATTTTTTTTGTCTTCCCTTTTTATGTAGGTTCAGATATGATCCCAAGGTACGACCTCTCCTATATGAAAACTGGCACTCTGAGGCAAGAATATTAACTAAAGCTAGATTAGCTAGTAGGATATTCCAATTACTTTTAATCACATTTCTAATAACATTAATATTCCTACCAAATGTGGTCACAAATCTAATGGGGATCACCCCTTTATTGTTTTTTTTTTCATTAACAGAGGCAAGAATATTAACTAAAGCTAGATTAGCTAGTAGGATATTCCAATTACTTTTAATCACATTTCTAATAACATTAATATTCCTACCAAATGTGGTCACAAATCTAATGGGGATCACCCCTTTATTGTTTTTTTTTTTTTTTCATTAACAGAACCGCTTTCGGAATTTTTGACTCTACATCTACAACCTCTTTTGAGTTTAGTTAGATCAAGGTTGAAAGACACGACTGAATTCCTACAGATTGTGGCAGACTCCCAACTTAAGCCCGGCTGGTGGATGTGCATCCTTGTTGTTACATCCTTATATACGAACATTCCACATTGGGCCGGATAACAGGCCGTTGAATAGTGGTTGGTCAAGGGTAATCTTTATCCACCGGGTTTTAATACTCTGATACTTTGTATGGTGGAACAGGTACTAACCAAGAATGTTTTTTATTTTCATCAGGATTGTTATTGGCAAGTCCAAGGTACAGCAATGGGGGCATCATTTGCACCAATATATGCCGACCTATTTATGGGGTTCCTGGAGGAACAGCTTATCTATGACAGGGCCCACAATATCTACATAGAGGAATTGGACATCTGGCATAGGTACCTTGACGACTGCTGGCTCGTTTGGAGGTCTGATCAGGAATATCTATTGGAGTTCATTCAATACCTAAATGACAACAAGTGGGGTATTGAATTTACTCTCAATATGCAATATAGTGAAATTCAATACTTGGATGTCTTTTTCACTAGAAATAGTGATAATAACACTTGATACAAAAATTTTCAGAAAATACTCACAATATAATACCTTGTTGAATGTCAATAGTTTACACCCAAAACATATTATAAGAAATATTCCCAAGTCTCAATTTTTGAGAATTAAAAGGATATGCTCCAATCAGGCAAGCTACGAATACTATCAGCATGAGTTAAAGAACAGATTTAAGGCCAGAGGTTATAAATCGGATAATATCATGTCAGCTTATAATTAGGCGGCACAATTTAATAGAAATGAGTTGCTTAGTTATAAAGAAAAAAACAATAAAGGGGTGGTCCCCATTAGATTTGTGACCACATTTGATAGCAATATTATTGTTATTAGCAATGTGATTAAAAGTAATTGGAATACCCTACTAGGTAATCCAGCTTTAGCTAATATTCTTGCCTCAGAGTGCCAGTTTTCATATAGGAGAGGTCATACCTTGGGATCATATCTGAACCTACATAAAAAGGGAAGACAAATAAATACGGTTGGTATACAACTTACACTTTCTGGTGACCAACTAAGGGGTTCCTTTTTCTGTGGTCATTGTTCATTTTGTGTATATATGAGGAAATCTAAAGAATTTTCTAGCAGGAATACAACAAAAGTTTTTGAGATTAGATGTTTTGGCAATTGTGGAACCAGTTGGGTCATATATCTTGCCACCTGTTCCTGTTCTGCCTTTTATATTGGGCAGACTTCAAGACCATTGAGAATCAGAATGTCAGAACACCATAGTGACATTAGGAACAAACATCTATCTAGTGCTTTATATAAACATGTATTGTTTGATACCAGCGCAAAGTTTCAGTTTCAAATCATTGATGCCATCAGGGGTGACAATATTAATAAATTTGGATGGCACAATATACTTAATAGCAAAAAAAAGGCTTGATTATTAGACTTGGGGGGTTATTTAACCCGGGTGTTAATGATCATTTATAAGATGATATATATTTAGAAGTTGTTTAATCGGGCTAGCTTGTTTTTACAGTGTAATATATGAAGATATCTAGATTTGATAATTTTTTCTGTTTCAGTATGTTTACATAAAAATCTTTTGACTTTTATGTTCATTTTATTTTTTGGTATGATACCTTTAAATGTGTAATTGTCCTCACTTATTTACTTATTAGCCAGTTATCTTATGGCTATATTAAGTCAGTTGATGGAATGGAATGCTGTCACTGAAGAAGGCTTTGCGCCGAAACCAATCTGCTTGTTTGGGTCAAAACATATGAATAAATGGTTAATGGATACATTCATTCTGGGTGCTGCCTGTCTTTTTGACTTGATAGAATACGGACATAATTGTTGTTAAGAAAGTAAGAATTAGCAGACAGGTTACACTCAAAGTTACAGGAAAATAGTTTCTGTGAGCTGCAGGCTACAATTATGTTAATGAGCTCAAAACAGTGTCAGTCATAGGTGGTTTTAGGCACCAGTGAACCCTGCAGTTTTTGGGGACCCCCCTGATCCTGGGGGGGGGGGGTCCAAGCACAGAAAGTTATCGTATTTTGATATTTTGGTAGTACAGCAGTCATGTGCAATTAATAAACTAGGTGGTTAATAATAACTTCTCAGATGAAGAACCCTAAGGATTGATTGGTACCTCTTGTTCTCCTTTAAAGTTATTAGACACCTCTGATTGTAGAAGAGTAGTTTGTGAAATAGATGGCTTTGTACTTTCATTAAATGTTTTACCACTGACATAGTACCCTTAACTTAGTTAAATCCTGCTGGTGGGTATTCTGTGCACTATAAAATGGTCATAATAATTGTCTTTAGGCACTCACAATAGCCATGACTGCAGGTGGCCCCTAATCATCCTTGACTGTGTGAAGGGGCCACATAAAAGCTGCTGTCAGAGGGAAATGAGGAGAAAAACTGTCATTCATTCACCTTTAACATGCTTTACCCTAAACTGGAGTGTGACGTGACCCTGTTAGGATGTAGCGGATAATCAGTGAATGAACATGAACAAGGTAAGTGCTAGAGGTCAGTAACCCAGTGTGACCGTATCATTCCTTCACCTTTAACATGCTTTACCCCAAACTGGAGTGTGAGTGACCCTGTTAGGATAAAGCCCATAATCAGCGAATGAACATGAACAAGGTAAGTACTAGAGGACAGTAACCCAGTGTGTCCATATCATTCATTCACCTTTAACGTGCTTTATCCTAAACTGGAGTGTGACGTGACCCTCTTAGGATAAAGCCCATAATCAGTGAATGAACATGAACAAGGTAAGTGCTAGAGGTCAGTAACCCAGTGTGACAGTATCATTCATTCACCTTTAACATGCTTTATCCTAAACTGGATTGTGACGTGACCCTGTTAGGATAAAGCCCATAATCAGCGAATGAACATGAACAAGGTAAGTGCTAGAGGTCAGAAACCCAGTGTGACCGTATCATTCATTCACCTTTAACATGCTTTATCCTAAACTGGAGTGTGACATGACCCTGTTAGGATAAAGCCCATAGTCAGTGAATGAACATGAATAAGGTAAGTGCTAGAGGTCAGTAACCCAGTGTGACCGTATCATTCATTCACCTTTAACATGCTTTACCCTAAACTGGAGTGTGACTTGACCCTGTTAGGATAAAGCCAATAATCAGCGAATGAACATGAACAAGGTAAGTGCTAGAGGTCAGTAACCCTGTGTGACCGTATCATTCATTCACCTTTAATGTGCTTTACCCTAAACTGGAGTGTGATGTGACACTGTTAGGATAAAGCCGATAATCAGTGAATGAACATGAACAAGGTAAGTGCTAGAGGCGAGTAACCCAGTGTGACCATATCATTCATTCTCCTTTAACGTGCTTTATCCTAAACTGGAGTGTGACGTGACCCTGTTAGGATAAAGCCGATAATCAGCGAATGAACATGAACAAGGTAAGTGCTATAGTTCAGTAATCCAGCGTGACCAACCTAAGTGTTTACCTGGGATTTTAAGAAGTTCTGATATGCTCCTGATCTTCAGGGATGGTTTTCTTTTGCAGAAAATTTTATAAATAATGCCAGAACACCAGATACTATAACTCTCATCTTCTTTGTTTATAAATTCTGGGCAAAGCCAACAATAATAGAATAATCAAGGTTCAAAATCAGGAACACTTTTTAAATATTATTCTAATTCACTTAAAAAGTTAATAGAATAACACATTTTGCATCAAGATGCATTTCTTGGACATTTTAAATATGAAACTCTAGTCTATTCCAACCCTGTACATAGGGTTGTTGTAATGCATCATCATTGCAACTAAACACCAGCCAGTGTCAATGTCCTACTGTGAAATGGGCCAACACAGTGCAGTACACAGGTCTGTCATACTGTAAGAGCATTGTAGCTACAGGTCAGTCTGTATGTACTACTCCCTACTGTGAAATGGGTCACCATAGTGCAGTACACCGGTCTGTCATAATGTAAGAACATTGTAGCTGCAGGTCAGTCTGTATGTACTACTCCCTACTATGAAATTGGCCAACATAGTGCAGTACAGAGGTCTGTCATAATGTAAGAGCATTGTAGCTACAGGTTAGACTGTATGTACTACTCCCTACTGTGAGATGGGCCAACATAGTGCAGTACACAGATCTATCATAATGTAAGAGCATTGTAGCTATGAGTCAGACTGTATGTACTACTCCCTACCGTGAAATGGGCCAACATAGTGCAATGCACAGGTCTATCATAATGTAAGAGCATTGTAGCTATGGGTCAGACTGTATGTACTACTCCCTACTGTGAAATGGGCCAACATAGTGCAGTACACAGGTCTGTCGTAATGTAAGAGCATTGTAGCTACAGGTCAGACAACTAAAACTCTGCAGCATGAACTAAAAAGTTGCTTAGGAGAGATGGCAGTGACTGGACAATAAGTTGGGGACTCCTGGACACTTTGAACCTGACACTTGCCAGAGCCCCAAAATGCTAACACAGACCCCGGTGTCAGTGATGACTACAAGCTTGATCTTGCTGAAGAAAATGTCTTCGTTATTTTAGTCATTGTGACCTCAGGAGAAAAAATAGTGGCATGTTACTGAATCTGGAAGAAGCATTCACTGACTTTCACAGCAAATGGTCCCTTATTGTGTCATATAAAACTTCTTGAGATGTGTTATTTTTTGTTCTTTACTGTGTGATCTTACATGATTAAAAAAATCCACCTAAAACACTAAGATGATTAATCTCATGGCAGCAGTTACTTCTCACCTTAAGATTCCCACAGGCTTAAATACTCCTCCTTTAGTTCCCATAATGCATCACAGTTCTCCTTCTCTCCGGGGGTTACTAGGCTGTCGACCTGGAGGTCATTTCAAGCCTAGCTGTTTCATCCCAATGAAATACCACAGATATTCTAGTCAATACCCAGGACTGTATTTATTAATGACTGCCCATGTCCATGAGGGTTGTGGGTACTATCCCCAGTGTCGCTCGTCTGGTCAGGATAAAACAGACAAACTTTTGTGGGTTCTGTTTAAGCAACTTTATTATACACAAACACATCAGAAATGAGGCTTTGTAACTTAAACTTAAGTAAACTTATAAACAGACTGACTACCGCACTCATACATGTTAACACTCTTACTGTTCTCTCAAAATGACACTGCTCCCTGCGCACATGCTACATCTGGAAATGCTTCTTAAAGATACATACACACGCTCTAATCTATATCCTCCCTCTTTGAGAAATAGTGTATATACTAAATGACAGCATTTAATGACATGCGATGTACAGAAATGATCTTCTCACAGAACGAATTATTTGACATGCATTTATACAAAATTAGACATATAGAAAACAATTATGTCCAAGTTGCTGTGTATTTTACACTAGGTCTTGAAATACGACCTGACCGTGTAACATAAAAGTCAGAACTGGATCTAGCAACGGGGACTGTCTTCAAGGAATGTTCAACTTTGGGGACATCTGAGACATCATCAGAAATGGAAGTGGATACTGAGACATGTTCTTTGGTATGGACATTGTCAGGGTTGCGCTGAGATGTAGAGTCTGTATCACAGGTACAATGCTGCTATATCATTTCTGATACAGGAAGATGTTTGCGGTTTCTCCTGTACTCTATACCTTCTGATTCCACTAAGAAGGATCTTAGCTCGGTACATATACCTCTCACTTGACCAATTCGATCAAAACCTTTCACCATATGCATCCTCACTGTCTCTCCTTCTTTTAACAGATGAATAAATCTACTCATTTTATCATAGCTGGACTTCTGAGAAGAACGCTTCTTAAAGAGTTGGACAGTGGTTGCTCTGGTGTTTTTAGCATTAGGCACCAACAAACTAGAACTAATAGGCAAGGTTCTGGTTTGCCTAGATAAAAGTTTCTGAGCAGGTGAGCCAAGTAGATTATCACAGGGTATATTTCTGAGATTGAGTAAATTCAAGAAGATATTGGTATTGTCACGCTTTGACCTCTTAAGTAATTGCTTTGCACTCTGTAGTGTACGTTCGGCAAGGCTGTTTTACTGAGGATATTCAGGACTGCTAGTAACATGAATAAAGTCCCACTCTTAAGCAAATCTCTGAAACAATTGACTGGTAAACTGAGATCCATTGTCAGAAATTACTGTGTGGACCACCATGGACTGAGAAATGATGTTTCATCATAGTGATAATGGCACTGGACGTTAGGTTAAGTAGCAAATTGATCTCAAACCAGTTTCCATAAGAGTCTACCAACACTAAGTAATGTTGACTCTTCCACTCAAATATGTCAGTTGCTACTGTTGACCAAGATAGTTCGGGAATTTGGCTTAGCTGAAGTGGCTCTTTTTGCAAATGCAACTTAGTACTGTTGCACAGTGAACAAGAAGAAAGCACTTTATCAATATATTTTGCTAGGGAAGGCCAAAATACTAGTCCTCTCACCCTTCTTTTGGTAGTGTCGGAACTTGGGTGGCCACAATGCAAAATATGGATGTATTCTCGCTGTAAGGAAGTAAGAACACAACTTTTGGACCTTTGAAAATTATGCCATCTTCCATCAGCATCTCATCTCTGTATGGAAAGTATGTCTTGTGGTACACTGGATTGCTTTGACGGCCATCCTACATTGATGAAGAGATTGAGCTTTTGCAAAATTAGGTCAGTCTTTGTATTATCTCTCAGGTCATCAAGTCTCACGGCAGAAAAATTACGCACTTACATGACATCAAAGTCAAAATTCTCTGCATCAAACTGTTCCCTGGTATTTCTGGGTGATCTGGATAAGGTATCAGCCAGATAAAGAAGTTTACCCTTTGTACAGACCACTTTGAAATTGTACTTTTGCAGTTTGAGCATCATTCTTTGTAGTCTTGCTGGAGTGGAATGCATAGGCTTCTTTAAAATAGTAACTTGATGTTGATGGTCATTTTTTATCTGAATTGCTCATCCATAAATATAATCATAGAACTTCGAACATGTGAACACAATTGCCAAAAGTTCCTTCTCAATTTGAACATACTGCATCTCAGTTTGGGTAAGATGTCTAGATGCATAGACATCAAGTCTACCCTATTGAAGAATAACTGCACCAAGACCAAACTTTGAAGCATCACAGGAAAGAACTACTGGTTTATGGACATCATAGTACCTTAATGTAGTTGGGTTAGCAGTTTGCTGTTTGAGGTTATCAAATGCTCTTTGGTGTTGTTCTAACCATAACCATGCAACATTTTTGCATGTCAGCTCTCTTAAAGGTGCTGATAACTCACTAAAGTCAGGGATAAATTTGCTCAAATAGTTAACCATACCAAGAAAACGCTATAGGGTTGGACATTGTCTGGAGCTGGCATCTCAAGAATGGCTGTTTGCTTAGAAGAATCTGGTCATAAGCCTGTACTGGTAAATAAATGACCTACATAAGTAGCTTCTGGTAGTCTGAATTTGCACTTCAGAGGATTGAGCTTTAAATTCACTTCACATACTCTGACCAGAACTTTCCTGAGGTTTCTGTCATGCTCTACTTCAGCATTACCTCCAACCAGTAAAATATTCAGCTATTATTGCAACAGGGGTGAAACAATTTGCTCCATTGCATGCTGAAAGACTTCACTGGCAGAATTTATTTCAAAAGGCATCCTGAGGAATCTGTATCTACCAGATGGGGTACTGAATGTAGTCAGTAGTGAAAATTTGTGAGCAAGAATTACTTGCCAAAATGAACTCTTTGCATCAAAAACAGAAAAAACAGTAGCATTTGGCATGAAGGCGTCAATCTCCTCGACTGTACCCATAGAATGATGAAGTCTTTTTAATGCCTTGTTCAAGTCTCTTGGGTCATTGAATAGTCTGATTTCACCTGAGTTTTTCTTATGAGCAGCTACCATGGATGATACCCACTCATGTGGTTCTGTGACAGGACAAATCACACCCTGCTGCATCATTTTGTCTAACCGGACCTTGACTTTGTCCTGCATAACTATTGGAAGTCTTCTTGCTAGTCTGATCACTGGACTGACCTCTGAGTCTAACTTCATGGAGTACACAACTGGATGTTTGCCTAGCTTGATGTCAAACACATCAGCATACTCTGAGAAAATAGCATCATTAAATCTGAAACTGGGACATGTGCTTTCATGATGTACTTCTTTGGTAAAAGAAAGCAGTTTCATTCTCAAACTTTCTCTGAGACGTAATAATGACTGCACAGGTCTTTGGACTACATAAAATTGCAAGCTGTAACTGTTACCAGCTGAATAACATGAAAGCACTACTGAGCCTTCAGTTTGAATTTCTTCACTTCCATAAGCAACAAGCTTCACACAACTGACCAAATGAAGTTGCTCACCAGCCCTCACATTTGCAAATGTTTCTGCTGACATTACATTACACTTTGAACCAGTGTCTACTTTGAGCTTTGTGGGTTTACCCTTGATCAGGATATTACAAAATACTTCATCCTTTGCCAACAAATCTACTGCATTAACCTTTTCACTGACCACTGATACACCATCTACATTGAAAGTAGGATAGCAACTCTCTATATGATCATCTTGCTTTTTTGAGTGACCTTTCTTAATTGAATGAGGCTTGCTTGATTTACAAAACTTTTGAAAATTATTCAGTTTTTTACACCTGCCATTGCTGACCAAATGCTAAGCACTTCTCTCTTTTAGACTCATGGTTTCCCCCACAAGTGTGACAGATAACAATAAGACTTGACCTGGGTTTTGCTGACTCACCCTTATACTGTACTGAGCACGCTCTTTTTACTGAGCTAGTCTTGGAACTTGCTAGAAAGCTCCGAGCTCTTCCTGCCACACCTGCAGGGGTTGCTGCTGCCATGTGCTTAGGCCTGTTTCTGCTTGCCACATGTTGCATGCTGTCTATGTTTGCTGTAGAAGCTGTTGAAACCATACTGTTATCACTTGCAAGCATACTTGTGTGCCTTTCTGTGAGCTCATGGATTTGACAAATGTATGTGGCTTTACTTGATGTTAAATCACTGTCATGAAGTAAAATCTTTCTCACTGCAGCACTATTAACACCACACACAAGCAAGCCTGTTCTTTATAAACTCATATTTTAAGTCACCAAATCTCTGCATTTTATCCTTGTTTCTCAAGTCAGTGATATAAGCTGCAAAAGTTTCACCTGGCTTTTGGTCCCTTGTATAAAATAAGTGCTTCTCTACTGTAACATTTGTCTGGTGTTGTACATTTCTCTAAATTTACGTTTTAAGCACTCATGGTCCTCCCTGGATTCAGTCAGTACCACAGTATGACAG